>NC_134405.1:57331197-57671160 GCF_038048845.1 Mixophyes fleayi | reverse complement strand
CGTCACCCAGTCCAGGGTGCCTCTGCACACGCATGACCTGTCATTGCTGGCTCACACGTGCACATTGGATCAGGAAGCCCGGTATATTAATATCTTTACCTAAGGATAGAAAAGAGAATGTTTTTTTTGTACTGTCCCCAGGCTATAGCCTGATATAGCGATAGCCGGGCGATGTTTATCGCTGGCCAGGGAGCTTTGGTAAATAGGGAGAAGCACTAAAGTCGGTGAAAACTCCCGTCTTAAATGGAAAGAGGAGAGGGAGAAGAGATGGGATTCTGGTCCAGTTTTAGTCAAAAACAGAAAAAACAGCGCTAGGAATACATACAGGTGTGGCCAATGAAAATAAGTACAAAGACCAAGGCAGAATAAATGTTAACGATTTATTATAAACATATCTAGAAATCCAATATAAAATAATATAAAATAAGGAGATATGACTCCTAATGTAAAAAGAGTGATTATGTTGGTTCTATCATGGCAATTAATTGCAATGAAGACAATTGGGCATAAATAATCACACTAACTCGTCATATTGATTAGCACAGTTGCAGATATGTCCTGGGAGCAAGTATAGAGGTAATGAACACTAGGATATCCCGGTATAGGAAAGTCAATTGTTAAATCCAGCATATAATAGAGAGTGTAGACCATATGTACTCACGGTCCTCTTCTATGCTGTTAATATGCGGCTCTCCGGAATAAGATCTCCTACAGCTATCCGCTGCTAGTGTTGGAATTCTCCTGCAAGTGAGTCCTCCTAGCGGTATAAACCGCAATTCTCCCGTGATTGGGTAGTTGCCAACATGTGACAGTAAACTGTGCATTCAAAAAATCTGCCCGGCAGAAAACGAAGAGTAGTGTGAAATAGTTCCTCAAACAGTAAGTCCGTTATGCCATATATCGATGTATATTCAGAATCAACAAATAAAATGGATAAGTAGATGACTAGGCGGTTTCGTCTCAGGCATGAGACTTTTTCAAGCCAAAAGGTGGTCCAGTTTTAGGGCAGAGATATTTGTGTTCCCACTGGAGCCCTCTGAAATATTTATACTACTCATATTTTATATTTTTAGATTAAAGCATAATGTCCAATTCTTGTATTGGTGTATATTTATATACATGGGTGATTTTTAGGAGGTCATACAGGGCTGCCAAGGATTTATAGCTAACTGTAATATGATTAAATCAGGCCTGTATGTATACGAAGGGCCATCTTAACAACGTTATGGGCCCCCGGGTAAAGCAGTGCACCGGGGTCCCCTATATATATATATATATATATATATATATATATATATATACATATATATATCTATATAGATATATAGATATAGATGTATAGAGATACAGATACAATTATAGATATATAGAGATAGATAGATGTACTTGCTCAGTGACCCTTGAAGGTTTTTTTTGCAGGTTTTTTCTTTTGCATGATTATTTATTCTAATTAAGAGCCCTGCCTATGGGGCCCCCTTGCCCGTGGGGCCCCCGGGCACCTGCCCATCGTGCCCAATGGAAAAGATGGCCCTGTGTATACGGTGTATAGAGCTATATATGGGGCACATACAGGGCAGCCCAATGCCACCACACAAGCTGGGGATTTGCCTGATCTCTTTCCTTATTGTTTTCCTGTTTTGCTAAGTGCTCCTTTCATTATTAGCTGCAATTAGTAGGGGCTGAGATGCTGCTGATAACATATCAGAGGACAGGAACTGTCTCTAGCTGTGTGATTCCCTCCTCCCAGAGTCCAGACTGACCATGCAATGTCTTCCAGTCACGCTAAGGGACCTGGACCCAAACATCTAATGATCAGAAGATAGAAGTACCTTGTAATGAGCTGGAAAACAATTTTAAAATATTACCTTGGAATTTTTCAGAATCCATTCAACAAACGTCAACATGAATTAGATGTTGGCATTGTACTGAGGTTAAGAAAGTCATGTGAATACTTCGGAGATAAAGGGCATGTGACAGGTTACGGTGTTATGGAACAGAATAATAAGATAATTTATATTGGTTTATTCTGAAATCATTCTGCTGATCTAAATACAGTAAATAAATACTGGTTTTAATGAAATGTAAAAAAAAAATATTATTATTATTATTATACTATATTCAAATCCCAAAGGTTTTATATGTCATGAATCACTTCTGAAAGCTTCACTAACACCCACTTTAAAATTTTACTAACGTGCTCCTCCCACTAGCTGGAACCATTGCAGCTGCTAAATGCAGCCATTTCCCCCAGTGACTGTGGGGGGGTATCTCTTGATTGTGACTTGTTATTGGTCTTTACAGTCACACAGCAATCTCAGTTACGTGCAAACGTAACTGAGATCTAGTTCTGTATTACAGGTTTAGAAAAGCCCCAGGACAAGCGACAGCCCCCAGTACCCTTTTACAGTAGGTTTTAGTGCAGCTTTAAAATGCCCATACACATACCTCTCAATGTTGGTCTCTCTGACAGCGGAGTCGGGGGACCCCCAGGGGCGTACCTAGCGCTTTTGAAGCACTAGCCTGCCCTGTTCTCTCCTCCCTTATCCTCCAAACACTTTCATTACCATGCACATGTCAATGAGGGTTACTATCAGTCAGAGTTGGTGCTGGCCTTCATCATCATCATCACCATCTATTTATATAGCGCCATTGATTCCGCAGCGCTGTACAGAGAACTAATTCACATCAGTCCATGCCCGATTGGAGCTTGCATTCTAAATTCACTAACATACACGCACAGACGACAGAGAGAGAGAGAGACTAGGGTCAATTTTGATAGCAGCCAATTAACATACCAGTATATTTTTGGAGCGCGTGAGGAAACTGGAGCACCTGAAGGAAACCCACGCAAACACAGGGAGAACATACAAATTCTACACAGATAAGACCATGGTCAGGAATTGAACTCATCACCCCAGCGCTGTGAGGCAGAAGTGCTAACCACTTAGCCACCATGCTGCCCAATAAGGCCTTCCTAAGGTGCAGAGTCTAACGGACCCCCTGGTCTTTAAGAAGAGACGCTGCAGGGCAGGATAGATTTTGCTGCCGGAGGTTTGCAGGACGCGACCCCTAGGTTAGCCCCCTGACGTGACAGCTAACAGATGGGAGGCAGCGGTAATGAACCAAGATGCTGTGCAAGATCAATGAGCGACTAGGTACTAGGTGTACTTAGCACTGAACTCGCAGTTGCTCAGGTCATGTGAGCAGGATCTGATGCACGGGAGTAGCGCGGTACTCAGGGATATCCAGAAGCCGTAGTCTGTATTGGAAGACGGGTCTGATACACAAAGATAACATGGTACACAGGGACGTCCAGAAGTCAAATACAGAGAATGGCTGGATCAGTTACACAGAGATGCTCAGTACAAAGCAATGTCCAGAAGCTGTAGTCAGAAAGAAAAGCCGGGTCAGGTACACAGAGAGATCGCAGCACACAAGGAGGTCCAGGAGCAGAGTCAAGCAAGCCAGAAGTAGTGTACCAGGAGCCAGGGAAAAGCACTGAAGCAAGGCACAAGGGGGGCCAGAAGCAGGGGTAGGTAACCTGTTGCTATAAGGAAGTAGATTGAAACTCCCCTTTCCATGGTCACATGACTGCAAAGAGCTGTGCTCATACTTACCAACTTTTGAAAGTTGGCTTCCGGGAGCCTGCCAGGGGAGGTGGGCGTGGTGGGGGCGGGGCTCCAATATTCGCATCATCATCATTTTGGATTTTGGACCCGCTCCCGTGATGTAATGACGCAAACGTCATTTTACAGCAGGGGGCGGGGCCAAACGCTGCAATTCCTGGTGAATCGCAGCGTTTGGGACCTAATTCTGCCCACTTCACTAGGAAGTGGGTAAATCCGGGAGATTGCCACACTCTCCCGGACATTCCAGGAGAGTTGGCAAGTATGGCTGTGCTGCTGGATGTAAACCAGAGCAACTGGCCGTGATTGGGAGCAGGAGTGCAAAGCAGGTACGTTTCTTGCAGCACGCAGTGCACATGGCACCCATACACCGCTGCATTGCCATGCAGAGCACCAGTGAGCAGAATCTCCCCCAGCTTTCCCACTGATCAGGACAAAGCTGTCCCGATCGGGAAGGCGGGACAGAGCTTTCAAATTAGGATGGTTGGGAGGCATACACACATTATGCAATTTGTGGGCAGCTCCGCAGAAAGACATAGGGTTTGATTTAGAGTTCCACCTAAGTGTATTTGTGCAAACTAAAAATGCATTTTGTTGCAAAATTGATGCACTGCGCTTGCATACATATTGAATCCATACTTAGGGCTAGATTTACTATCAGGCGTGTTTGTAAACCCGCCGAATTTCGGCGGGTTTGGCGGCGGTTTAGCCATCGCCGGATTTACTAAGGCTAAACCCGCCGTCCAAACGACCAGAAAAGATGTTTTCAAACCCGCCTCTGTATACATCGCCATGACGGTTTCAACAATGTTCAACATACAAACAGCCGGATTTACTATTAGGGGGTTTATAAAGCCGCCGGAAAACCGCCATTCAATAGACCAAAATGAAAGCGCTGCTTGTGAGCGGCGAGATTGCTCAAACAGTGTGCTGTTTCTGATATTTGGGCAATCAGAACAGAAGGAAAAGGGCCATTTCATGTACAAAGTTTTTTACTTTGGGATTGTATATGTTAAAAGGCCAGTGTCTTGTAATTGCAGTGTTGTTTTGGTTTCTTTTTCTCTTGTGTCTTCCCACCATGCAATTTATTTACTGATTTAGTAGAGGTGTGTTATAGCGTACCTTTGTACTTTGGTAAACTAGATTCAGGTTACTAGAATAATCGGGTTGTGTGGCTATGTATGCACCTGAAAAGGGGTCTGAAATTATCCTGGCTGGATGTTTGATACATAATCTAGCAATACATCAACTTACCCCACCGATTATTGCAGTAGACAGTGAAGAAGAAGGGGTCCGTGTCACATCTGGTGATGTGCAGAGCACAGAGGGCGGAAGGGAGATTAGAGACCGTCTAATTGCAAACTACTTTACTTGTAAGTACATAGTATGAAGAACATTTTTTGCTCAAAAATGTGTTTTATGTGAGTGCAATTTTAGTATTTTATTGTAAATTTTTTGTACATTGGAACCTTTAAAAACAGGATAGTGTGTACTCCTCATGTGGTAAATATGAACATCCCTGGAATGTGACAGTCAGAGGTCAATGTTTACGTGAAATTAGTGCATAGTTGTTAAAAAATCAGTATACTCTTGTTTAATGTGCAGAAAAGAAAGACTGACACAATAGAAATTTAACTGCATTTATTGCAGAACACAATAAATAAAAACGTATAATCGTTATAGAAACTTGACAAAACATTAATAAATAACAAACATTGTGCTAGCGATGCCTTTTTGCAGGCATATCGCTATGCTTGGTGCCACTCTCTCCCCTCCCTCGCCCACCCCTGGTGCGAGCACCTCTCCTTGGAGGAGTACTCTGTAGAGATGTGGTAGGCGTACTAGCGGCACTGGTGGAGGCCGATGAAAAAGGGGCCGGCAAGCGGGCAATCAGTTCCTGCTGGAGTTGGCCTGCCAGCCGGATAACGTTGGCATTCCCCTCGCGAATGGAGGAATGCATGGCGTCCACAGACCCAGACATTTGGGCCAGCTGCACATTTGTCTGCTCCAAAGCGCTTGCCAGCCGGTTTATTGCAGCAGGGATTTGGCTCGTGGAGCGGTGTATTCGCCTCAACTGGGCCGCAATTTGTGACATGTGCCCAGTTTGCCTGTCCATGAATAATGTCTGTTGCTGCTGGAATGCGCCAATAGACAGCGCCATTTCTCTGGCTGGGTCCATAGGTGCAGGTGCAGGTTGCTGGTGTGATGGTTCAGCAGGGCCAGGTGAAACTTCCTGGAGGCCAGACACAGGGGCATCCACTGTTACCAGGTTGATGGTTGTTAGATCCTCTGGCTCAGGGGACATTTCCAGGGACTCCGCCTGAGGTGGCTGGTATGAAGAGGGCCCTGTGTATGAAAAATGACGGTAAGTATATAGTATATAATAAGTTTGTATATTGCATTCTGAACACTGGATAGGAAAGAATATTCTTTAGCAACTACAGATTCTTTCACAATGTTTGCATTCCTGATTTCTAGTCCTATGCTACCTGCTTACGGATGCACTTATTATCCTTTTAATACCCATTATCATTAGGACTGTGTAGTACATGCTGGGTTATTTTGACTAAAGTGCATGCTATCAAAAGTGGAGATGTTGCCTATTGCAACCAATCAGATTTAAGCTGTCATTTTGTTGAATGCAATAAATAAAGTAAAGGTATATTCTGATGGGTTTCTATAGGCAACATATCAGTTGAGTAAAATGTAGCCCTAACTTCTCATTGCAAACAATAAAAAGAAAAAAAAACAACAACATTGACAGCAACATTTGCACAGAAAATCAAGTAACTCCATTATTTCTCTCCTAAACAGAAATCACGCACCTGCTTGCTCGTCTGTGCCCGAATCTCTCGCTGAAGGTGGAGGTGTAGGTCTGGCACTGGGACTGAACTGCGGTCCTGGCGATTCTGGATGTATTAGAAAAAGCATACAATGTATTTCCAGAAAAAAAAAAATTTCCAAATATACTGTTTATTGCACAAATGTGTTTGGAATTTATTTTTTTTTTCTATGAGAAAAAAAAAAACTTTACAAACTATTAGAGGCAAATATACACTTTGAAAAACAAAACAAAAAAATAAAAAAAAAACGTTTGCAAAGAGAAAAGCAGTTTTAAAAAGAGAAAAGCAGTTTTAAAAAGAGAAAAGCAGTTTTAAAAAGAGAAAAGCAGTTTTAAAAAGAGAAAAGCAGTTAAAATACTGTTAGGGTAAAAAAAACAAATAACTCACCAACTACTTGGCCAAAAGAGGGTGAGTCGGTGTCCTGGACATTTATGCCCTCTACAATTTCAGCCGGCATTATCTGGCGCAGCTCCTCCTCGTACGTGGTGTACTCCATACGAAGTGGGGGGCCACCACCCGTGCGCCTTGTCGACCTCCTTTCCTGGGCCATCTTCTCTTTAAGCCTCCTCTTAATATCAGAGAAGCGCTTGCGGCAGTGTGCCACTGTCCGCTTCAGTGGGCCCACCGCGTTCACGGCATCACAGACTCTCCCCCACAGTTGGTGACGCCGCCTTAGAGGAGTCCGGGCTGCCAGGTTCCCTAGGATGACCTCGTAGCAGGGAATGATGTTGTGCACCAACACACAATTCTCATCATGTGAGAAGCGCACATTCCTCCCTGTCTTGGTCTTCATGCCCTATCCTGTCTCCTCAACCTCTCCCTCTCCCTCCTCTGACCCCTCAACCTCCATCTCCCTCTCCTCAGCCTGTTCTCCCCTCCTATCTCTGGACATTTTTACCCAGAAGACAGAAAAACACAAAACACTGAAGGACTTACAAACACAAAGAACAAACTACACTGCCTACAGCATACTTGCCAACATTTTTTTTTCTTTTTCCGGGAGATGCCGGCTGGGACGTGGGCGTGCAGGGGGCGGGGCTGCAAAATCGCGTCATTTTGGCCCCGCCCCCGTGACGGAATGACGCAAATCGCGTCATTTTACAGTGGGGGCGGGGCTAAATGCCGCGATTCCGGGTGAATCGCGGCGTTTAAACTAAATTTTTCCCCCCTTCCTATCAGGGAGATTGCCACACTCGTCCGGGAGACTCTCGCAAAATGCGGGAGTCTCCCGGACAATCCGGGAGAGTTGGCAAGTATGACCTACAGACACACTCTCCACACAGTCACACACAAGTAACACAGACAAAGGACAAATACAAAAAATACAAGACAGAAAATAAATGAGAAAATAAATGTACAAAACAGGAAAAAACCACAGGACTACTCACACTTCAATCAGATATCGCTCCACCAATCCACCAAACTCCAACTCTCACCAACTCTCAGCAAACCACTATCCTCCAAACTCCTCTCAAAAAACTCCTCAAACCCCTATCAAAGAAAAAGTGTCAGGCCAGTGGTTTATATAGGCCTTGTGATGTCAAATCTCCTGATTTTTAAAATAGCCAATAGTAACAGGCCAGGAGACAGGTGTAATTTTCAAAAAAACCGCCTTTACACAAAAGCGCCGTCATTTAAAGCAAAAGCGCCATGTTCTATTCAAAGCCGCCGGCGGCTTTGAGCATTACATCCCGCCGTTACATCGCCGGCGGCTTCGAATTGAAGCTGAAATGCGCCCATTAGTAAATCCGGCTGTTTGCAATGCAAACACGCCGGAAAACCGCCGCGATGCATGGCGGTTTGAAGCCGCCATGCATCACGCCTGATAGTAAATCTAGCCCTTAGAGTTGAACAAAGCTTACTCTTACAGACCCTTGTGCTTGAAAAGGGAGATCAGAGGTGATAATACGTACGTGTAAGGGCATGCAGATACAAATTAAGCATGTATGTTTGAGATGCATCTTATTTTCAGTTATACAGGTTAAGATATACATTAGTTACAAAGTGCAAAATTTGCACTTAACCTAAACTTGGTGCAAGTTTTGCAGATATTGCTGCTCAACACATCTTTGCTCCAGGCACATATACGCTAGATTTAAGATTGCACATATCTTTAGATTTGTGCAGAGCTGCAGCAACCTGGAGTTGCCCTTGGCTGCGCCCCCCTGGGGCATTTCACAACCAGACCTGCTGCTTAGGCAAAATATGGGGCCGGTATTCTCTGCACCTCAGATTGGGAATTTTCATGCTATGCTGTGACATCATAGCCATATTTATAGGGCATATTTAGGTTCAACTTGAAAACAAGGTCCATAATCTATAATTCGGGCATTGGATGACATTGACCAGGCCATTTTGAGTTGAGCATATCTTATAATTGCATCCACTTGCGAGTAATGAGTCGCGTCAGGTATGTTCAGTTGATGATGATCAAGGCTGTATGTTTGTGCTGGAAGTGCTATATGCTGAATATTTAGCTGCATGTGCAACTCAACATGCAGCCACTTTAATCGGGTCCTATGTTGGTATTTTAAAAAGAAAATGTAATAGCAGCTTAATTGCATTTAATTAAGGCATGAGGCATGAACAAGCCACTAACTAACTCGGCTTATGGTGAAATACTTAGAAAACAATCAGACCTATAAAAATAATATTCTGGGAAGAAACACTTTATTCTGAAACGATTCTGTGGAGCCCTCTATGATCTGTAAAATGTGTTCCGTTTTCCCTTGTTTACTAATTCATGCGCTTTGCGAAGATATAAAACAAATGTGCTTTGTGTATGATACCGCAGGGGTAAAAAGACAAGACATACCTCGAAACTAAATAATAGCTTTAAACAATGAGGCTCATATAAAATTAGGAGTAAATTCAGTTAGATGGTGCAAATTTGCTGTTCTGCAGTAGAGGGAGGGAAAATTTAAAATAGAGAGATGGGAGGGGAAATCAAGTGGCAAATGCAGGGATATCGTGGTGCCACGTCATTGAGTCGTTTGGGACGGGTCATACTGATGCGATTTGCCTTGGAAGTGAGCAGGATCTGGGAGAAAGATCTTGGAGAAACATGTATATATCATACTTGCTGCCTATTTTCCCGGAGAACATTCCAGGGGAGTAAACAAGTATGGTCTAAATGTTTCAATTAATCCATTTCTATATAAATGCTGACCGCAATCACGAGACAGACTTATTCCGTAAATAATAAAATTGCATTATATCAGTGCTTGTGGGAATTGGACACAGTTTATCCAGCCACACAGCACCTGCTCTGCAAAGGAGTAACTTCCTGTGTGGTAAGTGACTGCACCCTCCCGATGAGACACCCATTCACTAATGCGTAAATACGAGTGACACTGCACAGGGATGCACATGCTCAGCTAACACACATACGTACATTACGTTCACAATTTTTACACATTTTGCCCCATTTATCACAAGTGACACGAAAAGCCCCACCAGCTTGGAGATGCAATACTAAGCCCCAGCCAGGGGAGGGCTGGCAAAATTTAACCCTGGGGGAGACTCGACTCCCTCGGGCTTGTAAAGGAAAAAATGCAGGTGGCCAAGTGACCCAGCCCAAGGTAGCCCAATATGGGATCATCCCAGGGAGCAGATGCCCCCCATCCCAGCCAGCCCCTGGCCCTAGCCCCTCTTTGTGGCTGCCCCTGTGCCAGAGGAAGACTGGTGATGGGACCAGTGCAAGGATGGAACTTACCCTGACATACACCACTAAACTCTTCAGACTAGTCCGCCTGCTGCCTACAGCAAAATATATTGCATTAAAACCCACATATTGCACTGCCTCCCACTACTACACCACACACATCAATAATCCTTACACACTAAATTGTGTCACTCACTCTCTCCACTGAAATTGCTACACCCAGTCATATAAGATGTTCACATATTACACTACACCCCCTCCGGTTTATTATATCCCGACCATTGTTTTTTTATCCTCGAACCTACATATAACATGTATTGCTGTACCACCTCAAATACTACACAGCACCCCTTCCACATTCACTGGCAAACGCCTATCGTGATTTATTACTCTCAGCCCCTGTAGCACCTTACACTGCGTAACATTGAAGGCACTAAATTGATACGGCCTCAATCCCACAATTCCCGACCATGGCCTTATCTGTGTGGAGTTTGTATGTTCTTCCCGTGTTTGCATGGGTTTCCTCCGGGTGCTCCGGTTTCCTCCCACATTCCAATAACATACAAGTAGGTTAATAGCCTGCTATCAAAATTAATCCTAGTCTCTCTCTGTCTCTCTCTGTGTGTGTGTGTGTCTGCGTGTGTGTGTGTGTGTGTGTGTGTGTGTATGTGTGTATGTGTGTATGTGTGTATGTTAGGGAATTTAGACTGTAAGCTCCAATGGGGCAGGGACTGGTGTGAGTGAGTTCTCTGAACAGCGCTGCGGAATTAGTGGCGCTATATAAATAAATGGTGATGATGGTAATGCACACATCTAGAACCAAAATATTATCTGCCAAAATATTATGGAAGAGGCAATGACCGGGTCACTTGTGCTAGGAGGCCTATATGGGCTGAAATGAACAGCTAGCAGCCTATATTAGCTCGGCAGCAGTCTATAGTCATGATAAAAATGACTTAATTCCCTGAAGTCTTGAAGTCAAATAATATATTGAACTGTTCATATGGGCAGGTAATTCGCTACACAGTCATTATATGTTCTATACAGTGACCATGCTTGACTGAGTTGAATATGTGTAGGAAGTAACACTTGGATTTTGAAGGTGGGGATTCCAAATATATAAGGTATAGTAGAATGTAGCTGTCACAGGGCAATGGATACCATGCTACACTTACAGTGAAATGCACATTTTTTAATATGTTTTGTATACGTATAATAAATACAATAGTATGATATGTGAGCCCTGCAATAGTACAGTCTACAAATTACAAATTACATTGTGCAATTAATATACAGTTTGAATGGAAAAGATCTGCATACCTGGCTATAAGTTGTGCTGCAGCTTTTCAAAAACAAAAAAAAAATCACTTGGCAAACTTAACTTGTAGAGACCGCAGGCAGCTGTAATTCTCCCTGATCTGTGCCCTTGCCAGCTTTTCCCTAACACTCCTATACTCAGTAATGTGTTCCATCACGAGACTGATTTACATGAGTGATTTTATTCATGTAGCGGTAGAATGTTTATTGAGTCTACAGAGACGGGCTAATGAATCACTCCTAAGCTAGATGCTCTCTCCAGTGATGTGTCTTATACCACCATCTTTTGCAACCATTTTTGTCTCATCCTACAGACCCCAACTCACATTGTCTTCCAGCAACAGGCTCATTCCAAGCTCTCAATACTAACTGGTTCTGACTTCTGAATGAACCCAGTACCTGCTGGCCATTGCTCTTGTCATACTGGAAGTGCCAAGCCAATGTCTGGATGATGGTGCAGCACTGCGGTGTCATCCAAGATGACAGCAAGTGAGTACATCACATTCACATAGCGACCACTGCAGAGATACTTTTAATCCCTGGGAGGGAGAGGGTGTTGCTCATGGATTTGCATGACTAGTCGGTGTCTTTTGTGAAAGAGTGTCACAGTCCTGGAACTCCCAGGGAAGGACCACTTGGCTGGGGTATCTATCAGTGACACTACAACTGCCGAGGACTCGCAGTCCTGAGAGGACAGGTTATGAGGGACAAAGTTGAAATGATGGATTGGAAAAGGCAGATATATGATTGATAACGCCAAGGTAATGGAGTTGGAGAGTGCATAACCATGAGGGACGAAGCCAAAGTTGATAAACAGGCAAACAAAACAGGACTCTTGAAGCACCAGCAAAGGAACGACATTCCAAGTTTGCTCATGCAAAAATTGATAGAAGTGAGGGTCTTACAAAGGCTACATACAGGTGGGGTCCTAACTGACTTGACCTTTAGCCAAGTGCTGATTGCAGTAAGTGTAAAAGAATGTGCAGTTATCAGTGTTAATGGTTCACTGCCACCTGTCTTCTGTAGCTGGTATTTCGTTGGATCCTCCCATGTTGTAGTTGGGAGTGTGATGTAGTCCTGTTAACTCTTTGAGTGCCACAATCTTAGAATTTATGGTGATATTTGACCCACCATTGGGGGACCATCGCTGTAAATACTAGTGGCAGCTCCCTCAGTGTTATTAGCAAAGGCAATTATTCCAGGCAAAACAACAGTGATACAATGCAAAAATGGTGGGGTATTCTTTCCTATTAAAAGGTAACTAGGAAATATATTACTTTACATAACTGATCATTATTAAAATTCAAGAAATTGGCATATCTTGTGCACATTTAAAATAGAAAAGGTTTAGGCATGAGTGTAGGAGACAGGAAGGGTTAATATATACAGCCCTGCTGGTACAATAACATTGTGTACAGTACATTACACAATGTGCTCTAAGCCAGAACTGTTATGTCACAGTATACATCGCCCGTCTGTCACTCCGCTGAGTGGGAAGTGTAAAAGACAGAACTGAGAGGAAAACCCATTGTTAGGACAGATGGGCGTACCATTCCTGTACCAGCTCATAATTGCCATTAGCCAAGTTTTCCTTTGAGGTCTGGTACACACAGACGTCTGGATGTACCCAGTGTAATATAAACACACAGAAGAGTCAGCCCACTGGCTGCCTGCAAACTCTACATGTGGTGTGTATTCCCTGACCTACATCACTGCTTCTCAGCTATCATTAAAACTAATTACTTTATGCCATAATCAGAGCGGAAATTAATTAACACATATCTGACTGATAAGCAGGATTTCACTTGGAGCCTCAGCAACAAAGAAAATGAGCGCAGGCACACTATACCGTTAGATAGATAGATAGCTAGTTAGATAGATAGATAGATAGATAGATAGATAGATAGATAGATAGATAGATAGATAGATAGATATGAGATAGATAGATATGAGGTAGATAGATAGATAGATAGATAGATAGATAGATAGATAGATAGATAGATAGATAGGATATGAGGTAGATAGATAGATAAATAGACAGATATGAGCTAGATAGATAGATATTAGATAGATAGATAGATAGATAGATAGATAGATAGATATGAGGTAGATAGATAGATAGATAGAAAGATAGATAGATAGATAGATTGATAGATAGAGACAGATATGAGCTAGATAGATAGATAGATAGATAGATAGATAGATAGATAGATAGATAGATATGAGGTAGATAGATAGATGGATGGATATGAGGTAGATAGATAGATAGATAGATAGATAGACATGAGGTAGATAGATAGATAGATAGATAGATAGATAGATAGATAGATAGGTAGATATGAGGTAGATAGATAGATAGATAGATAGATAGATAGATAGATAGATAGACAGATATGAGCTAGATAGATAGATATGAAGTAGATAAATAGATAGATATGAGGTAGATAGATAGATAGATAGATAGATAGATAGATAGATAGATAGATAGATATGAGGTAGATAGATAGATGAATAGACAGATATGAGCTAGATGGATAGATAGATATTAGATAGATAGATAGATAGATAGATAGATAGATAGATAGATAGATAGATATGAGCTAGATAGATAGATAGATATGAGGTAGATGGATAGATAGATAGATAGATAGATAGATAGATAGATAGATAGATAGATAGATAGATAGATATGAGATAGATAGGATATGAGGTAGATAGATAGATAAATAGACAGATATGAGCTAGATAGATAGATATTAGATAGATAGATAGATAGATATGAGGTAGATAGATAGATAGATAGATAGATAGATAGATAGATAGATAGATAGATAGACAGATATGAGCTAGATAGATAGATAGATAGATAGATATGAGGTAGATAGATAGATAGATAGATAGATAGATAGATAGATAGATAGATATGAGGTAGATAGATAGATGAATAGACAGATATGAGCTAGATGGATAGATAGATATTAGATAGATAGATAGATAGATAGATAGATAGATATGAGCTAGATAGATAGATAGATAGATATGAGGTAGATGGATAGATAGATAGATAGATAGATAGATAGATAGATAGATAGATAGATATGAGATAGATAGGATATGAGGTAGATAGATAGATAAATAGACAGATATGAGCTAGATAGATAGATATTAGATAGATAGATAGATAGATAGATAGATAGATAGATATGAGGTAGATAGATAGATAGATAGATAGATAGATAGACAGATATGAGCTAGATAGATAGATAGATAGATAGATAGATATGAGGTAGATAGATAGATAGATAGATGGATGGATATGAGGTAGATAGATAGATAGATAGATAGATAGATAGATAGATAGATAGATAGATATGAGGTAGATAGATAGATAGATAGATAGATAGATAGATAGATATGAGGTAGATAAATAGATAGATAGATAGATAGATAGATAGATATGAGGTAGATAGATAGATAGATAGATAGATAGATAGATAGATAGATAGATAGATAGATATGAAGTAGATAGATAGATAGATAGATAGATAGACAGATATTAACTAGATAGATATGAGGTAGATAGATAGATAGATAGATAGATAGATAGATAGATAGATAGATATGAGGTAGATAGATAGATAGATATGAGGTAGATAGATAGATAGATAGATAGATAGATAGACAGATATGAGCTTGATAGATAGATAGATAGATAGATAGATAGATAGATAGATAGATAGATATGAGGTAGATAGATAGATAGATAGATAGGTAGATAGATAGATAGATAGAAAGATAGATAGACAGATATGCGCTAGATAGATAGATAGATAGATAGATAGATAGATAGGATATGAGGTAGATAGATAAATAGACAGATATGAGCTCGATAGATATATATTAGATAGATAGATAGATATGAGATAGATAGATAGATAGATAGATAGATAGATAGATAGATAGATAGATAGATAGACAGATATGAGCTAGATAGATAGATAGATAGATAGATAGATAGATAGATATGAGGTAGATAGATAGATAGATAGATAGATAGATAGATAGATAGATAGATAGATAGATAGATATGAAGTAGATAGATAGATAGATAGATAGATAGACAGATATTAACTAGATAGATATGAGGTAGATAAATAGATAGATAGATAGATAGATAGATAGATAGATATGAGGTAGATAGATAGATAGATATGAGGTAGATAGATAGATAGATAGATAGATAGATAGACAGATATGAGCTTGATAGATAGATAGATAGATAGATAGATAGATAGATAGATAGATAGATATGAGGTAGATAGATAGATAGATAGATAGGTAGATAGATAGATAGATAGAAAGATAGATAGACAGATATGCGCTAGATAGATAGATAGATAGATAGATAGATAGATAGATAGGATATGAGGTAGATAGATAAATAGACAGATATGAGCTCGATAGATATATATTAGATAGATAGATAGATATGAGATAGATAGATAGATAGATAGATAGATAGATAGATAGATAGACAGATATGAGCTAGATAGATAGATAGATAGATAGATAGATAGATAGATATGAGGTAGATAGATAGATAAATGGATGGATATGAGGTAGATAGATAGATAGATAGATAGATAGATATGAGGTAAATAGATAGATAGATAGATAGATAGATAGATAGATATGAGGTAGATAGATAGATAGATATGAGGTAGATAGATAGATAGATAGATAGATAGATAGATAGATAGATAGATAGATAGATATGAGATAGATAGGATATGAGGTAGATAGATAGATAAATAGACAGATATGAGCTAGATAGATAGATATTAGATAGATAGATAGATAGATATGAGGTAGATAGATAGATAGATAGATAGACAGATATGAGCTAGATAGATAGATAGATAGATAGATAGATAGATATGAGGTAGATAGATAGATAGATAGATAGATAGATAGATAGATAGATATGAGGTAGATAGATAGATGAATAGACAGATATGAGCTAGATGGATAGATAGATATTAGATAGATAGATAGATAGATAGATAGATAGATAGATATGAGCTAGATAGATAGATAGATAGATATGAGGTAGATGGATAGATAGATAGATAGATAAATAGATAGATAGATAGATAGATAGATAGATAGATAGATAGATATGAGATAGATAGGATATGAGGTAGATAGATAGATAAATAGACAGATATGAGCTAGATAGATAGATATTAGATAGATAGATAGATAGATAGATAGATATGAGGTAGATAGATAGATAGATAGATAGATAGACAGATATGAGCTAGATAGATAGATAGATAGATAGATAGATAGATAGATATGAGGTAGATAGATAGATGGATGGATGGATATGAGGTAGATAGATAGATAGATAGATAGATAGATAGATATGAGGTAGATAGATAGATAGATAGATAGATAGATAGATAGATAGATATGAGGTAGATAAATAGATAGATAGATAGATAGATAGATAGATAGATATGAGGTAGATAGATAGATAGATAGATAGATAGATAGATAGATAGATAGATAGATATGAAGTAGATAGATAGATAGATAGATAGATAGATAGATAGATAGATAGACAGATATTAACTAGATAGATAGATAGATAGATAGATAGATAGATAGATAGATATGAGGTAGATAGATAGATAGATAGATAGATAGATAGATAGATATGAGGTAGATAGATAGATAGATATGAGGTAGATAGATAGATAGATAGATAGATAGATAGATAGATAGATAGATAGACAGATATGAGCTTGATAGATAGATAGATAGATAGATAGATAGATAGATAGATAGATAGATAGATAGATATGAGGTAGATAGATAGGTAGATAGATAGATAGATAGATAGAAAGATAGATAGACAGATATGCGCTAGATAGATAGATAGATAGATAGATAGGATATGAGGTAGATAGATAAATAGACAGATATGAGCTCGATAGATAGATATTAGATAGATAGATAGATATGAGATAGATAGATAGATAGATAGATAGATAGATAGATAGACAGATATGAGCTAGATAGATAGATAGATAGATAGATAGATAGATAGATAGATAGATATGAGGTAGATAGATAGATAAATGGATGGATATGAGGTAGATAGATAGATAGATAGATAGATAGATAGATAGATAGATAGATAGATATGAGGTAGATAGATAGATAGATAGATAGATAGATAGATAGATATGAGGTAGATAGATAGATAGATAGATAGATAGATAGATAGATATGAGGTAGATAGATAGATAGATAGATAGATAGATAGATAGATAGATAGATATGAGGTAGATAGATAGATAGATAGATAGATAGATAGATAGATAGATAGATAGACAGATAGATATGAGGTAGATAGATAGATAGATAGATAGATAGATAGATAGATAGATAGATATGAGGTAGATAGATAGATAGACAGATATGAGCTAGATAGATAGATAGATAGATAGATATGAGGTAGATGGAGAGATAGATAGATAGATAGATAGATAGATATGAGGTAGATGGAGAGATATATAGATATGAGGTAGATAGTTAGATAGATAGATAGATAGATAGATAGATAGATAGATAAATATGAGCTAGATAGATAGATAGACAGATAGATAGATAGATAGATAGATAGATAGATAGATAGATAGATAGATATGAAATAGATCATACTTGCCTACATACTCAAACCAATTAGTCTGGCACCAACATTCATTTCATGGTCAAAGTCACTTACATCACATGTGTTCCCATTCTGGTGTTTGGTCTGAACAAAAACTGAACCTGTTGACCAAGTATGCATATTTTTATGCATTGAGATGCTGCCACATGATTGGCTGATTAGATGTTGTATTAACGAGCAGATGTACAGGTGTAAAAAATAAAGTGGCCACTGAAGGGTGTTCATGCTTGTAAATAACCTTGCATGGATGTACTCAAGTGATGCCCCGTGTCATGTGGGATAATGGAACCACCTCTGAGATGGGACAGTAGTAGAGGGGCGGGAGAGGAACATTTAAATAAATGGGGAAGTCTATTTAACAAGTATCACTGTAGTACCTGTTGTTTTTTACAAATACATAATCATTAAAATATAATTTATTCTCATATTAAAGCATTTTTAAAAAAAAACAACTATTTTTCTACCTTATTTACGTATTTTTATTAGTAGAAGTGAAAGTCCAAATACCACTGTGCATGCGTGAGCCTACAAGAGCATATGCAGCTCCATTTCTTTTGCATCAGCTTCATATTCCTGTTTGTTTGTTTTTTTAATGCAAAATATTGTTGCTATAGATTGTGTACAGCTACAGCAGGCAAACGATTGGTCATTTAATATGCAATAGAGTGAGCAATGTTTGAATGAGTGCTAGGGTATGAGGAGGGGAGGGAGTGGAGTACTGAAAACATGAAAAATGGGGACTGACATGCTTGTGTCTCTGTGTTGGCTGATGTGTATAGGGAACCCCCTCTGGCAGCATCATCTAAAACTAACCTTACCACCTTTCTATGGCCAACCCCAATAATGCAAACTAATATTTTATTTCCACTTACTTATTTGATGATTCAGCACTGACAGTGAGAGGCACCATTCAGATCCCTGCTCCCAGGCTGCAATGAAACTATTTGATGGGTCTGGAGACTGTGTTTCCATGCAGACAGGGAGAAGGGACCAGAACGGCGTTCAGAGTCCAGGGACTAAATGTATCAAGCTGAGAGTTTTCCGGTGGGTTTGAAAAACCAATCAGATTATAGCTATCATTTATGTAGTACATTCTACAAAATGATAGCTAGAATCTGATTGGTTGCTATAGGCAACATCTCCACTTGTCAAACCTGCCGGAAAACTCTCAGCTTGATACATTTACCCCCAGGGCTGGGACTATAAATCAGCCCTGTCACATAAAGCAGTCTGGCCTACATTCGTACAAGCTCATTATTGTATTTCATCAAACCATTGTGTCTACCAGTACGGGATAAATTCAGACCATTCATTGGCAGCCCATCACTGTTATATTAAAGCAGGTCTGGGGGCTGACTGAAGTTGCGTAAACATTTCCTGAACCCAAACCAAGCCATTGATACTCTCAGGTATGCCAGCCCTTGTGGGAAATGCCAGAAATGTCAAATGGCCCATCCAAACCTGGAAGTGTCTGTACCACATAGTAATAACTAAATAAGAAGCAATCATAGGTTTGGTGCATATCTGTATAGTATAGTAGTGTCAGGAAAAAGACAGATTCTTATTGACCTCTAGCTTTTTGACAGATGAAAAGGTCACTACATTTTTATTGACTGTCTACAAATGTACTGATTGTGGACAACCTTATCACTAATGCTTTGCCCACATCTATAAATCCCCACCCTTAAACCATTAAGTCCAACCATTTCTGAAGCCCAGACTGACTCATCAAAATGTGGACTTTTGGTCGTCATGCAAATGTTAATTGTATTTTTAAGTATACTTTCATTTTACCACTTAAATCCATTATAATTTGTTTTCCTCAACCTCCCCTTTCCTCCATCATAAACTTTATACACCATCCTGTAAGGATACCTGACTCAGCGTAGCTCTTTTGCCACTCAGACTAGGCGATTTGCCCCTAGGCAGCCTTATGTGCAGCTGAGGATGTCCAGTAATCTTCTGGGATTATATTCTGGAAAACAACTGGCAAAGTACAAGTGTACTTTACTTGTAACAAAATAGATGTATTTAGAGATCACCCAAGAGTAGAACAATTAACAGTCAGCCAGAGGGTTCACTGTACAGGGAAGCTTTCTAGACAACCCTACCCTAAAGGGACTACAGTCCCGAATTCTCTGGAGTGTTGTTTCTGATCCTGTGGAGCGCTGCCTCAGCCACCAAGCCACGCTGTACATTCCTCTGCCAGCTGGGCAGGGAGAGTGACTCCGGGAAGTCTAGCTGAGCTTGGTGGAGAACAAAGGGCACCCATTTGCCAGGCAATAAAAATTAACTTGATTATGTCCCTGTTTCACCCCTCAGTTAACCCATGACTGTCTTTTTGAGTAAAAATATTCTTACAGCTAACTGGCTGTTCCGGCACAACATGGCTGACTGCTAGCGGAGGTAGTCCCACAAAGACTTTAGCCAGAGGTCTACTCCACTCCTCAGGGTGCCTCCGGATGGTTGGAGAACCCCAGGTAACAATAATTCTTTTAGAGGACATGGATAACTTAGAAGTATCTGCGGAACCCACCTGTTGACATTTAAGAACAAGTGAAACAGCATATAATAACATGATCACCATACAATAATATATAACACAGTTACATTCTTAGCTGGGAGGAGAAGCCAGGAAGCCTTAACCTTAATTTGTGATGCCTAAACCCATTTGCCCCTTCTTGCAGTAACTGCTTAGTATTCCACTGTCATTATAACGTTATAATGCTCCAGACCTCTATCAGAGAAGTCTTGGATACTGAAACACTCAGATGACCAGCAAAAGACTGGTTCTGTCCAAATACGGGGTAACAGTGTTACACAGAACAACTGTAGCATGCTGCAAGTATAAAAGTACAGAAATGATGGGAACGGTGCCATGGACTTTCATTTCTTTTGTCTACATTGCAGTGTTCTGGTTGCATAGTGCTCAGAATACAAGAAAACCAGATGGAAATCACACATGTAGCCAAGTATATAATGTATAGCAAACTGTTATCTGAAGACTGTCTGGTGTCGTTCAGTTGTATTCCTGGGATTCCACACAAATTCATCATCTAACCATGAGAATGACACAATCTTAGTGCTCACTCATCATTCCCTCGTTCCCTGTTACATGAAACCAGACAGGTCTCCTCCTCTCCATGAGTCAGCGCTGAGGTTTAGCACAGGACCATTTCTGCAGAGTAAGGAACACTGTTTATCAGACTCACAGTCGTTATGTCAGCATTAAGGAATTTGCATAAGGCAAAAGTATCATTTTAGTTTATCTGTTGATGTATAACTCAGTCAAGCAATGAAAGCTCATTATGCCAGAACATTACCTTAAAAAACCTGGTGGTCTCTGAAGCCAAAGCAGCTGTTCTTCTTAATTAACGTGTCACTTGTGGCCACAGACTGAGCTTTTAGGCTGACTCTGCAAAGGAGCATTAAGATCCAGCGTATTAGGATGCCATGCAAGTGATTCATTGACGTTTTGTTTTCCGTACTTGGCACATCTTGTGATTTTCTGTTTTATGTAAATAAATGCTGACAAATTATGGAAACCATCTCGTGACCACAATTTAATTCTTAAATTTCATAAACAGGATATGCAGCCTTCTTCATAAGAAGGTCCCTAATCAAGTCACTGTCACCTCATATGTGAAAAGAGAGGATTGTCTCATCTGTCAGTTTTTTGCCCCTTTGTGGCTTTTTTTATAACCCCTGAAACAATCAGAAAAACCTACATAGTCATTGAGAGTTTCTGACATACAAATACTTGTAAGCGGTGGTGGAAGTGGGGTGGTATACGGTGGTATGTCTTACCGCCACTTCTTCTTCATTCTGAAACTATCAAATTCCATTCACTTACATTTCCCATACTGATACTTCTAGATTTGCATTTAGGACACTGCTCCTGTCTGTAGTATAGCACATTGTAATGTACACAGTGTTGCCTAGTTGCAACAGATGGCTGAAAGTTACATTGCGAAATAATATTTTATGCCACCCTAGACTAGTTCGGAGGTTGTGCTTATGGCTAAGATCAAGTGTGGTACTGTCCTAGGAGGGAGTCTATATGTTCCTGATGTGGAAAACCAGGGGTGCCTGAAAATCAGTGGAGGGTGGGAAACACCCCTGAGAGAATACGGCATGGAGCACATTTCTCTCAACATTTCTTTTGCTCCAATATGTCTCCTTTGCCCTGGCCTTTTGGCTGAACAGGAGAAATTTTTATAGTAGCCTGGCCACTAGGCTGGGACTGTACACACTCGGCACTTATTTATTCACCTCCAATAATTTATTTTGCTTATTTCACAGATTGGCCGGGTGTGGGGGCCCCTATGGGCTCCTCCTCACATTCTTGGGGCAGTGGTGTGGTTCTGATGTGGGGGGTAGGGTAAAAGATTCAGTGCCCTGGGAAAAGCTTTGTCAAACCCCAGGGTAAAAGGAGTCTTCCTTGGTGGTGAAGGGTGATCTGAAGAAGTGTAAGGGACCTTTCTCTTTTGAGGAGGGCCTGAATTTCTGGACCCTTGTACAGTTTTTCTGCTGTTTTGCACTTTTTTTGCACTTTGGTGACCAAACACAGCAATCCTGGGATTCAATTAAAAGATAAACTGTGTCTTCCTACAACTTGGCACATTTATTTATATAATACAGTAATGATGATGAACACTGTAACAAAATTTATTAAATATGTTTTTATGCTGCTGCTATGAAAAGTTGAAAACCAGGAGTGACATCGCTCATCGTCAGAGTGAGTCTGGTCTGTTTTGAAGAAGTACTTGGAGTTAGAGTTACATTTCTCCCTCCACCATAATACTTAAACACAATGAGAAAACCACAGGGGGATTTTAGTCACGTAAAGATCTATTAACGTCTCTGCTGTGCCACCATCTAGAAACTGCCTGCCAGGGCGACACATGAAAATCCCCCTACGTGCCCGTCACACACACTACTACTGTAGAAGAGGGAGAAAGGAATAACAATGTATCACACAAGTCTCCCTAATATTAGTAAGGATCGTCTAACATTGGTCCCTCGCTGCACAGCAGCAAACGCTGATCCTTCTGGTTCTGGAGAATGATGAGTGAGTGATCATACGGCTGTGTGATATGTGCAGACCTTACTAGCTATGACTCACTACATTACTTCTCTGATTTATTTTAAATGGTTTTAATAATAGATATCAGTGATGTGGTTTTACAACATATTCATAATGGAGAAAATTTTATATTTATATTTACTATAATGTTTTATGTGTTTGTACAGAGTTCTTTCAAATTCTGTCTTTTGACTCAAAATCCCTGCTCCAATTCCTTATCAAAATATGTTGTTAAAGTGGGGAACATACATAAAAGCTAATAAAACTAAATTGTGTTATTTCCCATCACTTCTCAGTCTGTGGTTAAACTAGAGTGACACGACTTCTGCATACACTGTCCATATCTTGTGGTGGACAGATGATTTTTATGGGCCTCCTCCTCTCTGATGGGCCGGTCCAGGTCAGGTGTTTCATGATGATGAACTTTTCCACCCTGCATGCACTGCCGCCTGGAGGCGGACATGTTTATTTCTAACATTCAAGTTAAAGCACTATATTAAGTTAGAATCACTGATAACTCCTCATTTCCCGGAAAATGTGTGCTGGTTCCATGTGGGAAAGATCTCTGCGCAGGGAGTCGGTGACCCCCTCTGCTGATGTGTAGTGAAGAGCAGCACACACAGCAGGGTAAGAACTGCTGGAGTGTCAGGTGGAAAAGTGGAGACCCTCATCCGGAAGACTCGCTCTGCACTTCTCCCCCACCCACCCCAAAAATACATTCGATGGATGGTGGTTCTTCTGGTTTGAGAGGATGATGAGCGTATGGTCACATGACTGTGTGAGATCCAGTCCCCCTGTTGTTACATCTCGGCACATGAACCATCTGGTCTACAACTGGAAAGTTTATTTATTTGTTTTAAATGTTGCTGTTTGTTTCCATTAACAGGTCCATTGGTCAGAGTATAGTGAGCTTTATTATTGTTTATTTATAAAGCACTGACATATTATGCAGCGCTATATATTGAGGGGATCATGATACAAATAAATTACATATAATGACATGAAACATAAGGTATAGATGGCACTGACCAGCAGAGCTTACACTCTAAGAGGTGTGGGTGACAATTAATACTTAAGGGAACAGAATAGCAATTGATGCATTGGTGGGAAAAGTGTGCGGCTACTGTAAAGCCAGAACATTATCAGCCACCAACATTAAAGCAGCCATTGGAGACTGGCATATCAGCCCAGCTTACAGGTATGTGGTTGTAATGAGGAGAGGCAGTGTGTCACGGGCACTAGGAGTCTTTACCCAGGGATCACCAGGTGATAGGCTTACCAGAGCAATATAGGTGGTATTACGGTACTCTGGTAACAGGGTGATCACGGAACAGGAAATAGCAGATGATGAGATGCTCAGGAAAGTCTATGACTAGCAGCACTGGTAATATGGAGGTAATAATACACGAGGAACTGTATGGACAAAGGACACGTGAAGGTAGTCAGTGGTCTGCGGTAGCAAGTTGTACCACTGCTATAGTGAGGAGGAATGTCCAACAGAAACGAGGAGGTGATGAGAGTCAGCGGTCTGCGGATAGCAAGTTGTACCGCTGTCTTGAGTGAAGGAATGGAATCCAAGTAGAGGTATCCGGGGAGTCAGTGGTCTGCGTTAGCAAGTTGTACCACTGCTATGTGAAAGGATACTGGAACAAGTGACACAGGGAACAGGGATCAGTGGTCTGCCTCTAGCAAGTTGTACCACTGAATATATATGTGAGGAGGAGCACGGGGAGAGACTGCAACACAGGAGATACACGGGCACCTTAAACTTGATCCACAATAATATGCACAATATATAAATGACTGAACAGCACTGTAATAATAGAAAGTCTCTTGAGGTAATCCGGCACAAGATAACACAGTCAATGATGGCAGTAGACTCAGCGGATAGCAAACTCCAGAGAAGAACCAACACAGTCCAGCAAGATATGCAATACACTAGCACAGTCAATGAGAAGTATGCATACCGTGGTTCAGAAGCAGGCTGTCAGACAGGAGTGCAGAGATACCTGAACGGCAGGAGGCCGGCAGGATGCGAAGTCCCTGGATGGGTGAAGCGGTAGTCAAGTAGGTGCAGCGCACAGGTAGGTAGACCAGCCAGGAAACGAATACACAGGAATCAGTAGAGTGTGGAACTGGACTCCTGGAGAACCCTGAAGAATAGCGATGGTCTAGCTGGGAGGTAAGTAGTGAGACACGAATCCAATGCTGACAGGCGGGTAGAGACCAGCGGGAACACAGGAAAGCATGGAGAGTGGATCAGCAGTTGAAGGACGAGTAGAGGTGAGGAGTAGCGGCAGCAGGACTCTGCGGACACACGGAGGTAGCCAATAGCAACCAGCAGGTGCAGTAACGATGGCACACAGGAGAGCAGAGTTGAGCTGGAACTGATGATCACGGAGAGTAGCGGATAGCAATAGTAGTAGCAGTCTCGAGGAAACACGGGAGAGTTGAGATGAGCTGAAGACTGAAGCGCACAGAGGCAGCGGATAGGAATCAGCCAAACAGTCACGATGAAACACAGACGAGTTGCAGGTTACAGACTGTAGTGCACGGAGGCAGCGGATAGGAATCAGCTAACAGTCACGATGATGGAACACAGACGAGTTGCAGGTTGAAGACTGTAGTGCACGGAGGCAGCGGATAGGAATCAGCTAACAGTCACGATGATGCACAGGTGAGTAGATGTAGATTGAAGACTGTAGTGCACGGAGGCAGCGGATAGGAATCAGCTAACAGTCACGATGATACACAGGAAGGTAGAAGTGGTATGGGAACCACAGTAGTAGCAGTGGTTTGGAAACCACAGAGGTAGAAGTGGTTTGGAAACCACAGGAATCAGCAGCGCTGAATACACGAGGAAACACAGGAACACCTTCAGAGGCTCATGGGGAATGAGACTCCAAGATCAGGCAACGTGGTATTGACCACAGGTGCTTAATATAGGGAGCGTTGCCTGATCTGCCAATTAAGTTAAAGGAACATACACTGAAGGGTTAGAAAGGGCTGCGCATGCGCAGACCCTCAGGATGGAGGACGGCCACGGTTCCTAAATGTCCGGGAAGAAGCACTCACAGTCCGGTGAGTGACAGTACCCCCCCTTTTAAAGGTGGGCACAGAACACCTGGAACCGGGCTTGTCCGGATTTTTGGAATAAAACTTCTTCAGAAGAGCTGGAGCATTAAGATCTTCAGCTTTGATCCATGAACGCTCTTCAGGACCAAAGCCCTTCCAATGAACGAGGAAACGGAGAACTCCTCGCGAAATTTTTGCATCCAATACCTCAGTAATCTCGAAATCTTCCTCCTGATGAACTTGAACTGGCTGAGGTGCTGAAGGAGGAGTCGAGAAACGGTTGATGATGAGAGGTTTGAGCAAGGACACATGGAAGGCATTGGAAATCCGAAGATTCTTAGGAAGAAGAAGTTTAACACACACTGGATTGATTACTTGAATGATCCTATATGGACCAATAAAACGAGGAGCGAATTTCATAGATGGAACCTTCAAACGAATATTTTTGGTAGATAACCAGACACGATCTCCAATTTTTAGTGGTGGAATAGCCCGCCTCTTCTTATCTGCGAAAGACTTATATTTGTTAGATGTCTTCTTTAAACAGGTTTTGACCTGAGACCAGATATTTTTGAAGGTCTGACAAGCAGTCTCCACCTCAGGAACTTGGGTGGGAGGGAGGGCAGGAAATTCCGGAAAAGACGGATGGTGACCGTAGACCACAAAGAATGGAGTTTTGGATGATGACTCATGGTACATGTTGTTATGGGCGAATTCAGCCCAAGGAAGCAATTCTACCCAGTTGTCTTGATTGGCTGATGAGAACATCCTTATAAAGGTCTCGAGATCTTGATTGACCCGTTCAGTTTGTCCGTTAGATTGCGGATGGTAAGAAGATTAGAGTGCTAATCGTATGCCCAAGGTTTTACAAAGGGCCCGCCAGAATCTGGAAACGAATTGTACTCCTCTATCTGACACAATCTCAGACGGACATCCATGGATACGAAAGATTTCTTTAATGAAATGTTCAGCCAGAGTAGACGAGGAAGGCAAACCAGACAAAGGGACAAAATGAGCCATCTTCAAAAATCTGTCTACCACTACCCAAATAGTATTATAATTCTTACTAGGTGGCAAATCAGTAACGAAATCCATACTAATATGGGTCCAAGGCTTGGACGGAATGGGTAGTGGTCGCAGCAACCCTGCTGGAGTTCTGCGGGAGGATTTGAACTGAGAACATAAATCACAGGAAGCAATAAACTCTTTGACGTCTCTCCTCATTGAAGGCCACCAGTAACTTCGAGAGAGAATCTCAAGGGTCTTGTGTTCACCGGCGTGTCCAGAAAAACGAGAGGCATGGAACCACGAAAGGATTTTCCTCCTCAGAGTAGGAGGCACGAGGGTCTTCCCAAATGGTAGCATTTTGGTGGACGAAGCAGCCAGCGAGATACATTTGGGGTCTAGAATAGCATGGTTGGGAACCTCTTCAACGTCAGAGGACGTCACAAAAGCTCGAGATAGAGCGTCAGCTTTTTTGTTCTTAGCAGCTGGTTTGAAGGTTATAATTAATTCAAAACGGGAAAAGAAAAGAGACCATCTTGCTTGACGAGGGTTCAAGCATTGAGCAGACTGTAGATATGACAGGTTCTTATGATCCGTGAAAATCGTCACCGGATGGCGAGCTCCTTCCAATAAGTATCTCCACTCCTCTAATGCAGCTTTGATAGCCAGCAACTCCTTGTCCCCGATTGTATAATTTTTCTCTGCAGGCAGGAGACCCCGAGAGTAAAAGGCACAAGGATGGAATTTTTGTTGCTCCGAGCGTTGGGGAGAGAATGGCTCCTAAGCCCACATTAGAGGCATCTACTTCTAGGAAGAAGGGAAGTGTCACATCAGGCTGTCGAAGAATGGGAGCAGAGGAGAAGGACTCTTTGAGAATTTGAAAGGCTTGGAGAGCCTCAGATGACCATTGCTTAGTATTAGCCCCTTTACGAGTCAGGGCCACAATAGGAGATGCAATGGATGAAAAGTCTTGAATGAAGCGTCTATAGTAATTGGCAAAACCTAAAAAACGCTGGATAGCACGAAGAGTAGTTGGCTGGGGCCAATGTAATACAGCATTCACCTTGTCTGGATCCATCTTCAGGCCAACTCCGGAAACGATATACCCCAAGAATGGAATCTGGGGCAACTCGAATGAACATTTTTCTAATTTACAGAACAATGAATTTTTCCGTAGTCTGGAGTGGACCTCTGCCACATGTTGGTGATGAGAAGACAGGTCCTGTGAAAAGATCAATATGTCGTCCAGGTAGACAACGACACATACATATAATAAGTCCCGAAAGATCTCATTGATGAAGCCTTGGAAAACAGCGGGGGCATTGCACAACCCGAAAGGCATTACTAGATACTCGTAATGCCCATCTCTGGTGTTGAACGCTGTCTTCCATTCGTCACCGGAACGGATTCTAATTAAATTGTAGGCACCACGAAGATCCAACTTAGTAAAGATCCGAGCTCCCTTGATGCGATCGAATAGCTCAGTGATCAGCGGAATGGGATACCGATTCTTGATAGTAATGGCGTTGAGTCCACGAAAATCTATGCAGGGGCGTAGTGATCCATCCTTATTTTTAACGAAGAAGAACCCGGCTCCAGCGGGAGAGGTGGAAGGTCGAATAAACCCTCGCTGGAGATTCTCCTGTATGTACTCAGATGTGGCTTGAGTTTCAGGTAAAGAAAGTGGATAGACCCGACCCCTGGGAGGAGTCTTGCCAGGTAGAAGGTCGATCGGACAATCCCAAGAACGATGAGGAGGAAGACGTTCAGACTGAGCTTTATCAAACACATCGGCAAATGAAGCATACTGAGGAGGGAGTCCCGGTGAGGAAGATGAGATGGAAGATTGCTGTACTCTAAGAGGAATAACTTGGGAAAGGCAACGATGATGACATTCAGCTCCCCAAGACGTAACTTGAGGAGTGCGCCAGTCAATCTGGGGAGAGTGACACTGAAGCCATGGAAGGCCTAAGACAATCGGACTTGTCGTAACTGGAAGAATTAAAAACGAAATTTCTTCATGGTGCAGCACACCAATCTGAAGTGTTACTGGAGACGTACTCTGGGTGATGAGACCATTGATGAGACGTGATCCATCTATAGCAGTCACAGTAATCAGTGTTTTTAAAGTAATCACTGGTAGAGACCATTGATTCACTAGGGATTTAGAAATGAAATTTCCTGCTGCTCCAGAATCAATCAATGCCTGTGACTCAAAGGATTTGGTAGCAAAGGAAATCGTAACATCAAAAGCGCAGACTTTTAATTTCCTAGAAGATGGAGAGGACTCCAGGGACCCTAACTTCACCTCTCCAGAACTAGTTAGGGCCTGGCATTTCCCGATTTCTTAGGGCATGAGCTGAGCATATGTGTGGAATCAGCACAATAGATACAGAGTCTATTCTTGACTCTTCGTTTCCTCTCTTCTAAAGATAATTTGGAACGTCCTATCTCCATGGGAATCACAGAAGGTGAAGCTGGACGAAATTGAGGGGTTGAACGAAGAGGTGCTTTAACAGAAGTTGTTTTCTCAGATTCTCTTTCACGAAATCTCATGTCTACACGATGGCAAAGAGAGATCAAATCTTCTAGTGACGAAGGAAGCTCTTGGGTAGTCAGTGCATCTTTAATTTTATCGGAGAGCCCCTGCCAGAAGGCGGCAATTAATGCTTCAGTGTTCCACTGAAGTTCAGAGGCTAAGATCCTAAATTGAATGACGTACTGGCCTACTGTATGAGGACCTTGTCGTAAACGAAGAATGCTGGAAGCAGCGGAGGTCACACGACCTGGTTCATCGAACACACTTTGGAACGTAGAAATGAATTTGGCACTATCTTGTAGTGTTGGATCATTTCTCTCCCACAGAGGGGAGGCCCAAGCCAGAGCTTGTCCAGAAAACAATGAGATAAGATAGGCCACTCTGGAACGATGGGTAGAAAAATTTTGAGGTTGGAGCTCAAAATGAACTGAGCATTGGTTAAGGAAACCCCTACAAGTTTTGGGGTCTCCATCGTACTTTGACGGAGTAGGCAGGTGAAGCGTGGAAGCTGTAGACACCTGGGATGGCACTGGGGAAACGGAGGAAAGCACAGGAGCTTCAATATTAGCTGTAACAGTCTGTCCAGATGTTCCTTGGGAGGTTAACGATTGGTAACATTGAAGTAACAGCTGTTGGCGAGCATCCTGTTGTTCCACACGGCTGACCAGATGCTGCAGCATCTCCTTGGCTGTAGGTTCCGTATCTGGGTCTGTCATGGCCTGATCTTACTGTCACGGGCACTAGGAGTCTTTACCCAGGGATCACCAGGTGATAGGCTTACCAGAGCAATATAGGTGGTATTACGGTACTCTGGTAGCAGGGTGATCACGGAACAGGAAATAGCAGATGATGAGATGCTCAGGAAAGTCTATGACTAGCAGCACTGGTAATATGGAGGTAATAATACACGAGGAACTGTATGGACAAAGGACACGTGAAGGTAGTCAGTGGTCTGCGGTAGCAAGTTGTACCACTGCTATAGTGAGGAGGAATGTCCAACAGAAACGAGGAGGTGATGAGAGTCAGCGGTCTGCGGATAGCAAGTTGTACCGCTGTCTTGAGTGAAGGAATGGAATCCAAGTGGAGGTATCCGGGAAGTCAGTGGTCTGCGTTAGCAAGTTGTACCACTGCTATGTGAAAGGATACTGGAACAAGTGACACAGGGAACAGGGATCAGTGGTCTGCCTCTAGCAAGTTGTACCACTGAATATATATGTGAGGAGGAGCACGGGGAGAGACTGCAACACAGGAGATACACGGGCACCTTAAACTTGATCCACAATAATATGCACAATATATAAATGACTGAACAGCACTGTAATAATAGAAAGTCTCTTGAGGTAATCCGGCACAAGATAACACAGTCAATGATGGCAGTAGACTCAGCGGATAGCAAACTCCAGAGAAGAACCAACACAGTCCAGCAAGATATGCAATACACTAGCACAGTCAATGAGAAGTATGCATACCGTGGTTCAGAAGCAGGCTGTCAGACAGGAGTGCAGAGATACCTGAACGGCAGGAGGCCGGCAGGATGCGAGGTCCCTGGATGGGTGAAGCGGTAGTCAAGTAGGTGCAGCGCACAGGTAGGTAGACCAGCAGGGAAACGAATACACAGGAATCAGTAGAGTGTGGAACTGGACTCCTGGAGAACCCTGAAGAATAGCGATGGTCTAGCTGGGAGGTAAGTAGTGAGACACGAATCCAATGCTGACAGGCGGGTAGAGACCAGCGGGAACACAGGAAAGCATGGAGAGTGGATCAGCAGTTGAAGGACGAGTAGAGGTGAGGAGTAGCGGCAGCAGGACTCTGCGGACACACGGAGGTAGCCAATAGCAACCAGCAGGTGCAGTAACGATGGCACACGGGAGAGCAGAGTTGAGCTGGAACTGATGATCACGGAGAGTAGCGGATAGCAATAGTAGTAGCAGTCTCGAGGAAACACGGGAGAGTTGAGATGAGCTGAAGACTGAAGCGCACAGAGGCAGCGGATAGGAATCAGCCAAACAGTCACGATGAAACACAGACGAGTTGCAGGTTACAGACTGTAGTGCACGGAGGCAGCGGATAGGAATCAGCTAACAGTCACGGTGATGGAACACAGACGAGTTGCAGGTTGAAGACTGTAGTGCACGGAGGCAGCGGACAGGAATCAGCTAACAGTCACGATGATGCACAGGTGAGTAGATGTAGATTGAAGACTGTAGTGCACGGAGGCAGCGGATAGGAATCAGCTAACAGTCACAATGATATATGATAGAGTTGAAGTGGCTTGAAGACTGTAGTGCACGGAGGCAGCGGATAGGAATCAGCTAACAGTCACGATGATACACAGGAGGGTAGAAGTGGTATGGAAACCACAGGAGTAGCAGTGGTTTGGAAACCACAGAGGTAGAAGTGGTTTGGAAACCACAGGAATCAGCAGCGCTGAATACACGAGGAAACACAGGAACACCTTCAGAGGCTCATGGGGAATGAGACTCCAAGATCAGGCAACGTGGTATTGACCACAGGTGCTTAATATAGGGAGTGTTGCCTGATCTGCCAATTAAGTTAAAGGAACATACACTGAAGGGTTAGAAAGGGCTGCGCATGCGCAGACCCTCCGGATGGAGGACGGCCACGGTTCCTAAATGTCCGGGAAGAAGCACTCACAGTCCGGTGAGTGACACAGTGATAGGGGGAGACATGAAAGGTGGATTAATGTGTAGGTCAGAATGGATAATATTACAGATACTGATCATACACAGCAGACTCCCTGACAGTGCCCTATAGAAGAACCTTCCAAACTTGTGTATTAGGTTCAGTGTTTCTATAATTCCCCAACTTCAGCTTGTATCTCCCTATATCATTGTTTTACCCCCATAATGTCTCTCTCTCAGTGGTGGAAGTGGGCTGGCATAGGGTGGTGTGTCATTCCACTTCATTGTGAATCTAACAAATTCCATTCACTTACATTTTCCCACTATGACATCTGCCTGTGTTTATTGTCTAACCTACCTAATAAAAAATATAACAGTCATTCAAACCCAATCTGAGCTAACACAAATACAGGAATGTGAGCACTTATTTGAGACCACATACGTGTACCACACCCATAACATGCCAATACTAATACAATTTTTTTTCAGCAGGTAACTCCTACATTTTCTGAGGGGACTTACATTGACCTGCTTCAGTTTCCCAGTTCTTTAGAATTTAATATTGAGCCAAGAGGTGTGCTCAGACCTCTTATAGGGAGGTAACATAACGGATTGGGTTTCACTGGTCTGAATGTTGCAGTACACACTTAGGCCTATTTATCAAAAGGAGAAAAGCCCTATGTCCAGGTGTTTTATATGCAGATAGGGCTTCTCCCTATTTATCAAAGGTTGGAAGCAGTGTTATTGATGGCAGTAGCCCTTGCTGAAGATAACATTTGCTGGGACTTGCTGGAACCCTCTTTAACAAGTCTCTCAGGATGGTGATAACAGGGAAAAAAATAATGATAAATAGTTTTATTATTTCAACAAAGCATTTTTTTGTTAACAGCATTAAAATACTTATTTTTTCATATTTTTGTACTTTTTTTTTTTTGTGGAACGGAAAGTCTAAATCCTGGGCTTTCAGCTACATTGCAAATGTGCGGCCCAGCGTAACCTTACCGCTGGCGACCGGTGTCATAGTAATATATTATTAAGAAGTTGTGACAATAAGTGATAGCCTATCGCTGCGATAAATACTGATTCATTAAGGAAAGTAAGGCCAAAAAATGAGAATGTTTTCTCCTGGACAAAACCATGTTACAATGCAAGGGGTGGATATTAGTTTATTATTTTGCACATAAGTTAAGTACTGGCTGTTTTTTCATGCAGCACACAAATACTTGATAGCTTCATTTTTACACTGAAATTTATGGTTGATCTATGACATGTCTGCCCCCAACTATATATCTGTCCCCACATTTTAAAATTACCTGCCCCTCCAATACAACATGGGTTTGCACAGGTGCAAAATTACTCATTTTTTTGCTTTACTTTCTTTAATGAATCAGACCCAAGGAGTTCTGTTCAGATCTAGCGCTCACTGGCCCACTCCACTCAGCTTTCTATTTGAGCCCATTGATTGACATGTATTATATGGTTAATGGAAAAGGTTTGCATTTGAGTGGCTGGTTAACGTTTAATATATATTAAATATATTATATATATATTATATATATATATATATATATTATATTATATAAGTGAACCTTACTAAGTAATCATTTACCAAGTCAGTAATATTGTAACACTTAAATGCTAACACGACCAATTACTTCTATTGACAGACAGTGCCATCTAGTGGTTATACCTGAATGTGCAGCTTGGCTTACAGGTCTCACTCATATTGTGAATACCATATGCCATAGGGAGTGGCGGAGAGGACAAATCTTTGCATTTCATTTAATAGATAAAGGGAGTGTCCACCTGCAGATGAGTTTAATTTATTAGCTTTTACATGCCCTCATACAACTCTTTTTAAAAGTATGCCTTCTTTATTATTAAGCATGTACCTATATCATTAGACAGCGTTTCTGAGCTGTCCGATGGAGAGTTCTACCCATGAAAGTAAACATATTTGTCTGCTCAGAGAGATATATGGCAGAAAAACAAAGACAGAAGCTAAAAGATACAGCAATGGATCTAGTAAGTGTTGCAAGATGGCACGTACGAGCCAATGCATTACAGACAGGTGTCTCATTCTTTGATTAAATATATTGGTTTAACTTATTACTGAGCTCAAGGGTAATATGTGGCCCTATTGACAGTTAGTTGGCTGCATCACGTGGCCCTGGAAGTATCTCAGGTTACCTATCACTGGTGTAGATTATATAGATTAACAAATTTCTGTCTCCAAGACTCCCCAGTCAGTGCCAGAAGCAGTAGACTCTCTTTTTATAACTTGTTTTAATAGCAAAACATTTCCCCTATTCTCACGTGCATACTGTGACCATATGGATCTTACCCATTGTTAACAGGTTTCAAGGATTGCCGACTGATAGCTATTCATATAGAAGAGAACATTATCAAGCTCACCTCTTTGTCTGTTTTACCCAGTTTGTTTATTAGTTTACTATGTTTATCCCCTATTGTAAAGCGCTACGGAATATTTTGGCGCTATATAAATAAATGATGATGATGATGATGATGATGACTATGCCTTCAGGGCCTGTCTCCACTTGTCTATATTAGGTTCAAGTTTTTCATCCCACTCTACTGGGTCCAATGACACATGAGCATGGCAGTAACACCTGTACACCTCTCCTACATACCTGCTTATATTAAATCTTTGTTAAATTCTGCTAATGTTGTAAGCCATAGTGGAAGAGGTTCTATTTACTATTTAACATCTGTTGTGTCTACTGTGTTGAAATGAGAGAAGTTGCTGCAATTTTCAGTGGATCTGTGAATTTTGCAAGAGAGCAAAGCATCAACAATACAATCTTGGAGTTACGCTATATAGCTATAGCGTATTCATGTTCACGTGGCGTTTCCATCTTGTTGGATGTCTGACAGGTTGGTCTTGTGCCCCGACAGGATGCCCTGATTCCGGTGAGTAATAAACTCCGGGTTCCGATCATACAAGATACACAGATGGAAAAACAATATGTGAGATACATAAAATATTAAATTAAAAATAATAAAATAATCATTGACATGAGGGACGGTGCATCATTGCGGCAGGAATTGTCTTATCCCAAGAGCTGGAAACACAGAAGAAGCAGCGTGTGGTGAAGTACATTTGGACTTTACAGTTTGTTTATATTATTATGGGTACTATTTATCTCTTAGTTTTGTTTATTGTTTTTATCTTTAATTTGTATTCATGTTACTTTACTCATTCATTATTCTCATTTTGTTTCTCTATAATATCCTTATTTATTGTAATCTAATTTCTGTTTCCACCAGCTGCCTTTTTCCTACACAACACTATTCACTTACTCCCATATATCATTCACCAGCTTTCAGTTACATCATTATCATTATCCTCACACATAGGACATATTTTGCACTCTCGCCGTTTTATTTTACATTCCCACCCCTTTCTTTATATATGTACATAATTTACTAATCTGTATCTATATGATTACATTGTACTCTCACACACTTTTCATTATTGCCATCCTATCCCCATATTCACTCATTTTACCCCAACACTAATCTGCACCACCCAGTGTCATCACTTTTATTTCACACATCATCATCATCATCAGTAGAAGCTATTTATCTCTTATTATTCCCCCTTCTACTACCCAACTATTACACCAACCACACTCAATACATTTCCTTGCTCACAACCACCTCCCAATCCTTTCCATTTAGATACCACACTCTTCAAGGACAGTATTAACAAGACCAGTCTAAGACCTACAGGTACCTGTCCATGCTGAAGAGTCGACAGTAGGGGGAGCCATTTCCTCATCCACCTCTGCAAATCCTGAGACAGTGCGTGGGTAAAACAGAAATGAGAATACCAGCCTTATTCATCAAGCCACACATTCTGAGCGCCACCCGTGTTCAGTATTATACACACGCATTTTCATACTCCCAAATTCGTCAAGGCACGGATCTTTGGATACGTGCGATGTTAAATTCAGGTGTAGGTCTGCTGTGCTCCACTACACAAGACACTGCAGGATAGGTCCAATATCTATGTACTGTATACATTTGCAATAGATTGCACAGGAAAATAAAAAAAATACTGAATTAATGTTAAAATAGTTTTTTAAAAATGTGATGTTGTTTTTTTAAAAACAAAATCCCCCATAAAATACAATTATTAGAAAGTTGTTGATGTCTGCTGAACATAAAATACATTTTTACAGTTGCTTGTGAATGCAAACACATGTTATTTCATGCATACTAGACTGTCATCACTACTGATCAGGACTTAGACTAGCCCTGTAGCTGGAGCAAGAGAAACGGTACAAAAACAAGTAACTTTGAGACGCTCAGAGCTTGATTCGGACGTGGCTGCGTGCGCTTGAGTTTGTCACGCCCTTACTGTGTGTGTGTGTGTGTGTGTGTGTGTGTGTGTTAGTGGCGCTATATAAATAGTTGAAGATGATGTCAGAGGTGTTAGAGAATTCAATTCCTTGTAAATTCACCCTGACATCACAGATCACCTTTTGTACTGTGGTTTTACACAGTATTAAAATGTTCCCCATTGTTGCTGCTGCCATCTGGTGGTGGAACTTGATTATGCTATCACTACGGAATGAACAATATTTCAATAGTGGCTTTCTTTTATCCTTGTACAGTGGTTGACTTATATTGTTTGTAAGAAACACAATTTAGTTAATTTCAAATTGAAAAGTCCCAAATTGACAGAAAATCACATTATCCCATTGAATGTTACTGAAAATGTACCAGTTTTGTAGTGTGACTGTGTCCATCTGACAATGGAGAAAGGAACAGAGATTTCATGTAAAACATTATATGCAAGAACAATTTTCTTACAAACTGATGATTTTCATGAACCATGTGGGAGGACTTATAAACCCTCTTTTAGAGATATACCTAGCATATAAATAGGTAGAAATTCATCAAAAGGCAAATTTAGCCATACTCACCTACTCACCCGAAATGTCCAAATAGTGGGCGATCTGCCAGACTCCCAAGCAGGAGAAAATTAGTTAAAGTTTGAGGTAATTTTGGGGTGTTGGGCGATTTCTGTGGACACAGCCTCGAAATGTCGCCTTTTCCCTTTATTGCCTAGAGAAATAAAATAAATATTTACTCCAATATGCTACCAAATGAAACCCCTAGTTGTCATTTATAGATTTTTTGCTTTGGGAAGAAAAGGTAAAAAATATTCTAGGTGAAGTACATGAGAATGTGTCTGCTTAATGAGTGAAAGAATATTTCTGGTCAATAAGGAGTAATCTTGAAGTTAGAAAATGTATATTAATAATTAAAAGCTCTTCATATAAGGGGTATACTGCATACTGTATACCAGTGGCCAGTACTAGATAGCCAGAAACTCATATTCAGGCACAGCCCGGGGGGCACACGCCACACAGGCGGCCGCATCACGTGACACGGGATCACATTTACATTGCTTCCGGCCCCCCGGCCCAGCCCGCCCCTGCTCATATTCCACGCTAATTATAACACAGCTTCTTCCCTGTGATCTGGCCATTACAGTCTACAAGTTACTTACAAGTTACACTTCTCACAGCCAACCTCCTCCTGTAACGGACTGAATACTCTTTTCACCATTTTCACCAACATAACAATGAACCCAACCACTTCAGCTCGCTGCCTGGGTTCCCTTGACTCAGAACTTTCCTTTGTTGCTCACATCCAATTTGTCTCCAAACCCTGTTACATACACCATAGAAACATCTTGAGAATACGCACGTATCTCACACAAGCAAAACTTTTCACTTGCAATCTCTCATATTGATTATTGTAATTCTCTTCTTACCCATCCAACCAGACTTCCGCTGCAACAGTTATGTACGCAGCAGACAGAGGAATCTACCTCACAAAATCTTCTACTGCTGCTTTGCTCTGCAAGTCTCTACACTGGATGCCTATGGTTTTCCAAATCCAATCTATCATCATCATCACTATTTATTTATATAGCGCCACTAATTTCACAGCGCTGTACAGAGAACTCATTCACATCAGTCACTACCCCATTGGAGCTTACAGTCTAAATTCCCTAACACACACACACACACACACACACACATACTGGAGTCAATTTTGATAGCAGCCAATTAACCTACTAGTATGTTTTTTGGAGTGTGGGAGGAAACTGGAGCACCCAGAGGAAACCCACACAAACACGGGGAGAACATACAAACTCCACACAGATAAGGCCATGGTCAGGAATTGAACTCATGACCCCAGCGCTGTGAGGCAGAAGTGCTAACCACTTAGCCACCATGCTGCCTAACATACTTAATGCTAATATACAAAGCTATTAACAAAAATTGCACCAACATAAATGTCTTTACTTGTCTGAAAATATCTCCCAAGTCAATCTGCGTCTCTCAATCACACCCATTATTTTCTCACAGTCTCAGTTACAGGATTCATCTCTTTAGGCAAGTTTATCAAATCCCTGAACCACCTTCTTAACCTGCCCAGGTTATAATACCTGATTACCACCCCTCTACACTGCTCCTGCAAGACTTATATTTATTCTCTCTATATGCCAGCAGCCTATTTACCTCCATACCAACATTGCTGTGTGACTGGGTCATATAACCCCATGAAGACGTTTCCCTTTCCAATGTGACTGAGGCTGACCAGCACATAGACGCATAAAGGGCAGGTACAAATACATGCAGCTAATGATGATGATCACAGGGAACCCCCACCACCCGCTCACACTGTAATAAAGTATTTTTTGGGTGCAGGCCGGCTGGTGAAGTGCCACACTTCAGGAGAAGCCGGCCTGCACGTGAGAAAAAAAAAATTCTGGAGCCTGTGGGTTGGCGTGGTGCCTGTCCACTGTTCCAATGTGCCCACTCTGCTCATATTCTAATTCGTATAATTGTCTCTTCCCACCTCAATTTCAGGCCATATATTTTAAAGTGATCCCATAGCTGTTTGTGACATAAGGGACCAGCTCCATTCTGCACAGTGTTGTTTCTGGGAGGTACACTGACTTATCACAACACTCAGACATTCATCATCAAGATCCTAATTACAAAAAGAAAGCTCACTATATCTTTACAAACTGAACAATAGAGTCACCAACACAAACCATCAGCAAAACATACAATACAAAAAACAACTTTTAAACACTAGGAGCTAGATTTACTAAGCTGCGGGTTTGAAAAAGTGGGGATGTTGCCTATAGCAACCAATCAGATTCTAGCTTTCATTTATTTACTAATTTCTACAAAATGACAGCTAGAATCTGATTAGTTCCTATAGGCAACATCCCCACTTTTTCTAACCCGCAGCTTTGTAAATCTAGCCTTAGGTCTGAAATAATTCCAACTCCTCTAGAAGCAAAAGGTTCACTGTACAAACCTGACTTTATAGTCCCCTGACACAGATTAAGGAGACACAAAACAATATTTCATAATGAAACTTTCGGCCACCCTATATGTATATGTTCCTGCTGGATGGGTGACCCCCAGAGGGAACACAGTGCAATAGGGGAGCCCAAAACTCTGGCCCATCTAGTGAAATCAAAAAATACCTGCAATTCTAACTTATTATAATGTTTTAACTTGAATTAAAAAATAAAAAAAAACATGGCCACCCCCAGGTGCCTGAGACCTCGCGACGTATGCAGGGGGTAGAAGATTACCATCATGAACATCTGACCTGACTCGGCCAATCAGAGAGGGGGGTGGCCCATAAAAATCATATTGTGGTTCTTATGAGCCACAATGGGCAGTGTATGCAGCAGCTGACAATGAAAGACAATGGGAAATAACACAGGGAAGTTAGATTTCTTAGCTTTTATGTCTGTACCCCAGCATTTTGGCTTTTAACCATTATATTCATCATCATCATCACCATTTATTTATATAGCGCCACTGATTCCTCAGCGCTGTACAGAGAACTCACTCACATCAGTCCCTGCCCCATTGGAGCTTACAGTCTAAATTCCCTAACATACACACACAGACAGAGAGGGAGACAGACAGACAGAGACTAGGGTCAATTTTTGATAGCAGCCAATTAACCTACCAGTATGTTTTTGGAGTATGGGAGGAAACCCACGCAAACACGGGGAGAACATACAAACTCCACACAGATAAGGCCATGGTCGGGAATTGATCTCATGACCCCAGTGCTGTGAGGCAGAAGTGTTAACCACTTAGCCACCATGCAGCCCATATTAAAAAACACTGCATCAATAAAGTTTGCTTCACTATCAAGATAAACTTGATTCACATATCACTGATCTAATATTAAAACAAGGACTGGTTCATGATCATAGAAGTAATGTGCCAAGTCATAACTAGTAAGGGCTGCACATATCACATAGCAATGTGATGTATATTAGTTCACTGAACCAGTTTAGGATTAGAACTTACAGCATTATATCTAGTATTAAAAGACTCAAAATATTAACTAGTTCATGATCAGAGGAGTAATGTGCAAAGTCGTAACAAGTAAGGACTGCACATCTCACACAGCCGTGTGATCACCCACTCATCATTCCTATGAACCAGAAGGATCTGCACCTGCTCCTGCGCAGTGAGAGCCCAATGTTAGACGATTCTTACTAATATTAAGGCGACTTGTGTGATACATTGTTCTTCCTTTGCTGCAATACTAGTGTGTATAGGGGGCATGGAGGGGTATTTTCATGTGTCACCCTGGCAGTCAGCTTGTCTAAAAGGTGGCACAGCAGGGAAGTCATTAGATCTTTATGTCACTAAAATCCCCCTGGGTTTTTCTCATGTTGTCGTCCATTTACGCATAATGGGACTCATTAAGGAGAGCAAAGCATAAAAAAGGAGTAACTTTGCACCTGGGTAAAACCATGTGGCATTGGAGGGGGAGGTAAATTTAAAATGTGGGGACAGATTTATAGTTGAGGTAGGGCATATCCTAGATCAACTTTTAATTTCAGTGTACAAATAAGCTATCAAGTATTTGTGTGCTACATGCAAAAATAGCCAGTATTCTCCTTATGTGCAAAATAATAAACTCATTTGAATCCCTTGTATTATAACATGGTTTGTCCCGAAGAACATTTACTCCTTTTTTTTTGCCTTACTTTCCTTAATGACTCATTGGCCCAGGGGCGGATCTAGAGAATACTTTTAGCAGGGGCGATTTAGGCCCCCGCCCCCTTTTTGACATCTGTGGCTGTCGGCGGCTGCACACTATGTGCAGTTCCGTTCAGCAGTAACAGGTAGGGACAGTGTGCTGCCCGGATGCTCTGATTGTGTTTAAAACACAATCAGAGCATCCGGGCAGCACACTGTCCCTACCTGTCACTGCCGAACGGACCTGCACATAGTGTGCAGCCGCCGTCAGCAAGCCCCAGCTAGGGGGGGCGATCTCCCCCCCTGGATCCGCCACTGCATTGGCCATGAGAGAAAACTTTCATGTGGACGGGCCTAGATAGATAGATAGATAGATAGATAGATAGATAGACAGACAGACTTGGAAAATCCTTCTATAGGACACCATCAGGGAGTTTGCTGTGTATGATCAGTATCTGTAATATTATCCATTCTGACCTACACATTAATCCACCTTTCATATCTCCCCCTATCACTATCTCTCCTCATTACAACCACATACCTGAAAGCTGGGCAGAAATACCAGTCTCCAATGGCTGCTTTAATATTGGTGGCTGATTAGAACTTTTTTTTGCAGCAGCTGCACACTTCCCACCAATTGTAATGCTGCTATCTTATGTAGCAAACGTCACCCACACCTCTTAGATTGTAAGGTCTTTTGTGTATGATTATCTTTACCTTATGTTTCATGCTATTGTATGTAATTTGCCTGTATCATGAGCCCCTCAATGCATGCCACTGCATAATATGTTAGTGCTTAATAGACAATAATAAAGCCCATTATACTCTGACCAATTGGGGCAGCGCGGTGTCTTAGTGGTTAGCACATTGCTTCACAGCCTTCTCTGTGTGGAGTTTGTATGTTCTCCCCGTGTTTGCGTGGGTTTCCTCCGGGTGCTCCAGTTTCCTCCCACACTCCAAAAACGTGCGTGTTTTTTAGGGTATTTAGACTGTAAGCTCCAACAGGGCTGATGTGAATTCTCTGTACAATGCTGTGGAATTAGTGGCGCTATATAGAACAGGTGATTTTAATAATGACCAACGGAGCTGTAAATGGAGACTAACTGCAGCATTTAAAACTGAGGACCTCTTATCAACCACAAGATAATGGACAGTAAATGCAGCAATCGTGTCACTCTAGTTTTATTGCAGATTGAAATAAATAACACAGGAAAGTTAGGTTTATTAGCTTTAATGTTACATTCATGTATGTAAACCACTGCTTTAAACACATACATTAAGGGGCATATTCAATTGTCGGCGGGATTGCCGAAAATCCTGCAGTCCGCGCACGATTACCGATATTACAGTAATCATACGCGGAAAAACATGTAATACGGTAATTTACTCGCTGGATTTCAGCTCACAGCTCCCTGAGCCGCGAGCTGAAATCCAGCTACAAATTACCGTATTACATGTATTAGTTTTTCCGCAGCGGGATTTTCGGCAATCTCACCAATTGAATATGCACTTTAGAACTGTTTTTTAACTATAAAGTGAGCTCTACTACATCACTGGTTTTCAAGCCATAAATATTATATAAAAAACACAACACAATAATATGTCTAATTTTAAAAAACTTAAATTATTGATTAGTTCATGATCAGAGGAGTAATGTGCAAAGTCGTAACAAGTAAGGACTGCACATCTCACACAGCCGTGTGATCACCCACTCATCATTCCTATGAACCAGAAGGATCGGCGAATTCTCTGCGAAGCAAGAGTCCAATGTTAAATGATCCCTACTAACATTAGGGAGACTTTGTTATGAAGTATTCTCATTTATATATTTAATATCAGCTACTTTGATCACATGACCTGCAATCGTAGTACGGTTGGCCATAGAATGTTATTAAACATTATAAATACTCACGACGAGTTGAATCTTAATGGTGATAATATATTCAGAAACACTGACCAATCTCCGGGCTAAGAAGACGCATGTCAAGTACCAACGCTAGAAAGTATCGGACATTTTGAAAGTGGGCACGGTAGGACGCTTGCATGACTACCGGAAGTGACGTGTTTCTCGCGAGACCCGGCCCTTGCAGATGTCTGCCTGGTGAGAGGCTACACGCGTCTGGTGTGTGAGACCGGTCCAGGAGACTGTAACGTGCGGCCGCCGGGATGCAGCACGATGACGTAAGTAATGGCTACAGCCGAGAGGCCTGGCAGGGAGGGCTCAGAGCTAGGATGCTCTAATGTGAAGGGTCACCTATAATAGGACACCTATGGGAATGGGGGATATTACCGGATTCGGTTTATTGTTAGAGGGGGTATCGCTGCTACCCTCTGTCAGTAAGTTTACTGAGCAGGAGTATAGTGACATTTTCATGCCAGCAGTAATGGAGGGCATGGGCAGCATGCTACAACTTCTAATTAAACATGGTGCCACATTCTGTAGATCAGTGATCGATAACCTGAGGCTTTCCTGGTCATCAAGTAGCTGGGCATTGTATGTTCAGTGTAAATATTAGATGGGAAATCACAGTTATGTTGGTAGATAAAACTTCCACTTCCTGATAAATGAGATGCCATTACATAGATGTACACATTGCACAGACATAGACACATGGTAGACTGCTGGGCACAAATCAAACATAAGTGTTCCTGTAAACACTACAAAACAATACTGATCATCAGTATTAGCGTTTACAGTTTTTATTTTGGATGTATTCACTGTTTATCATTCCTGTAAAAAAGCTATTTTTTAAGGGTTACTGTATACACATACCATAATAGACTCCATATCATTTAGTATATCCAGTTGATCCCAAACTTTCTCAGTTCGAGGCACCCTTAGGATCTTCATAAGTTTTCAAGGTATCCTTAAGCCAAAATAATTACCAAATACTCCCCTGCCTTGCTTACCACTGGCCCTGGCTGCGGCACCCTTGTGAGATTGCTGTGGCACTCCAAGGAGCCGCAGCAAACAGTTTGGGAACCTTCTGGATATACATTTGTTTTACATTTTATATTCTGCTCCCAACGTCAATGTAATGGTGATGATGCACGTTTGTATTAATAATTGTTGTAATTCTGCATTACAGGACAGCCCACACACTTTCCTGGACTTTACCAATGTTCTAATCTACACCACAATAAATTAATTTGATTCTCTATTCAAGGATTAGCGCATCCACTTAGTGTTTTATCATCCAATATGTGTTCTACTGTTCACCAGGCTCATAGTTTCTATGTAGAGTGAAGGAGGACTTGTTAAATGCTGGTGGTGGAGAGTCTTGAATGCTGACCCTAAATCAGATGTCAAGCTGTTTCAATTCTTAATGCTAGGAAAGCCCTCAGCGGGTGCTATCTAGTTAAGGATCACTATCTATGTAATGTAGCCAGCAGATTGTCATCTAGGAGGAGGAACTGTAAATCCTTCTCTCAGTATCTCATAGTAAATGTCTATTCAATACAGTAGGCTCATAAGTCACAGTTCATTGATGAAACAGTCTTATCGCTTATGGCCGTCAGTGTCTTTGTACCATTTCTCATTATCCTCCTTCTTCTTTCAGGTTATCTGGGATATTGTGGGAAACAAACAGTTTTGTTCCTTCAAGATAAAGTAAGTACCACATAGTTTTACAACCAGCATAGGTGAGATTTTCCTGATCTAGATGAAGTAGAATAGATGGTTTTAATTTGTTGTAAATGTAAACTCTTTGCGGCCATTTGTGTAATGTATTTTCAATTAAGGTTCTTATACAAGGGCAAGTATGTTAGTGTTTTACCCTAGTGTTGAGGTTCTGGATGTATGTCCAGGGCTCCACAAAACTCTGCAGCACCGAAAACTAGAGCAGAGCGCACAAAACAGAGGTCCAACAAGTAAAGTGCAGAACATTCAAGAATAATACATGCAATAATACCAACAAATATGCATGAGATGTAATAGTCAAAGAACAGATATAAACATAGTACAGAATATGCAGGAGGCATAACACAAGGACACACAGGTGGATGATGTATATGTTATTTGTACATGGCGGCTGTTCACGTGTGTTGCCAAATCGGTAGGATTGGCCTGTTAAGTGCTTGGGCGGAATGGCCATATCCTACAGGACACAATTAATGTAGGAAAACACTGACTGTATACAGAGTATAATCACCGCCTAACTATTTTCTTCCATACCCAATCAACAGCTAATAAGTCCAGGTCAGATGTTGATGAAAATTGTTAGTCGTTTTAGGCTTACATCGTCATCAGCTATTTAAATAGTGCCACTAATTTCGCAGCGCTGTACAGAGAACTCGCTCACATCAGCCCCTGCCCCATTAGAGCTTACAGTCTAAATTCCCTAACACACACACACACACTAAGGTCAATTTGATAGCAGCCCATTAGCCTACTCGTATGTTTTTGGAGTGTGGGAGGAAACCCACGCAAACACGGGGAGAACATACAGACTCCACACAGATAAGGCTATGGTCGGGAATCAAACTCATGGCCACACTGCTGTAGGCAGAAGTGCTAAGCCACCGTATTGATCATCAGCATGAATTACAGTAACTATCTTACTTTATACCTAATGTGTTTGAAACTGTTATATGTCAGGATTATGAGTTTTGATTGAACAGCTCAAGATGGGTGCTTTGGTGAGGTTCGGATTCTGGTACACCATGTTGCATTTGAAATGCGTGATCTTATCCCTTTTAAGTGTTTCTAACGCTGTTTTCCAGGACGAAGACTCAGAGCTTCTGTCGGAATGAATATAACATAACTGGTCAGTGTAACCGCTCCTCCTGCCCTCTCGCAAACAGCCAGTATGCCACTATTAAAGAAGAGAAGGGTAAATACAGAATATATATGTGACATTACCAGTTGTTTTATGAATGAATCTGTGTTATGGTTATTTCTCACCCATCTCTCTTTACTAAAAGGTTTGTGTTACTTGTACATGAAGGTAATCGAGAGGGCGGCGTTTCCAGCAAGAATGTGGGAACGGGTAAGTACGAGTCTCTGGTGATGTAGCCAAGTGAGATGGCATCAATGTTCTGTTGTTCATCTAAGAAAGTATTCCCTGTAGGTACGTCTGAGCAAGAACTACGAGCGTGCACTCGAGCAAATAGATGAGAACCTGATCTACTGGCCGAGGTTCATCAGACATAAGTGCAAGCAGCGGTTCACCAAGATCACGCAGTACTTGATTCGCATCCGCAAGCTCACTCTCAAGCGGCAGTAAGTGAAACATTTGTTAACCAGAAGGGTTTTTCACCTGAACAGAACACATTTTACTCTTTGGAAAGGGTCCTTTTAAATTGTAATAATGTAAATTTATTCCCTAATACAATCAAACGGCGACTGATAAGGCTTTCGATTGGTAGCAAATTGAAACAAATATTTTATTGTCTTCGCGTTACCTAGGGGGAAAGGAAGCAAAAATATGGTAACAATCCAAGTTTCCACGATTGTTCTCTCAGTAGCTCTAATGTAAATCGAGCAGCTTCTGAAATCTACACTTCAGTAGAATTGGCTTGTTGTGCTGAATACAGCGATACTAAATATGTGTACTTCCAGATTTGATGTGGTTATCGTATTACTATTTTTAATTGGTCGTAAACATTTTCTTTGCTGCTTGCACAGGTACACAGATCTTTACAACGGGTGTAAGGGACATAAGATGGGGATAGAGATTTTTTTTTTTTTTTTTTATGGATATGGGGTAATAAATTCTGTGTCATATATACAGGAAGTGCTTCTCCGCTTCCTCTCCCCCACTGCACGCCCACCTCTTCAACCTGTGTCTCCACTGGCACATATCCATCCTCCTTTAAACATGCGCTCATCTAACAAATTGTAAAGAAACAATCTCTTGATCCAGCCTCTTTCTCCTAACGCCCTATTTTATTCTTCCCCTTTGTCTACAAACTACTTAATTCTCGACTCTCTGCAATCAGACTTCTGTCCTCAACATTCCACTGAAATTGCTCTCACAAAAGTGATCAATTATCTACTTACTGCAAAGTCTAAGGGTCATTTCTCCATACTCATTGTCCTGGACCTCTGCTGTTTTTGACACTGTTGATCACCCTCTTATCCTGTACACCCTACACTCCATTGCCATTTCTAACACCCATGTAACCCCACTTCAGTCCATCCTAAATGTTGCTGCAAGTCTGATCTTCCTCTCACCACTCTACATCTGCTGCACCAGTTTGCAAGTCCCTATACTAGCTTACTGTGTCCTCCAAAATCTAATTCAAATTACCCACCCTCACCTACAAAGCCCTCAAGAACAACACCCCTTCATACATCTCAAATCTCATAACAAAATACTCTCCCTCCCACCCTCTTAGATCTACCTCTGACCTGTGCCTTGTCTCGTCTCTGGTAACCACTTCTCACTCCTGTCTACAAGACTTCTCCTGTGCTTCTCCCCACTTATGAAATTCCCTACCACTCTCAATTAGACTTTTACACAGCCTGCAAATGTTTAGATGTTCTCTAAAAACCCATCCTTTTTTTTTTTTTAATATATATAAAGCTTGCCTTATCCCTGATGATACTACTCACAATAATACACCCTCACAGCTGTCCTAGTCTCCACTCTAAGCCACACTCGCTCCTCTTGTTTCAGCTGTGCTCTCTAATGAGCAGGGTTCTCTCTACCCTTTGTTTTCACTTTGGCATTTACTTTGTTTACCTTGTATGTCCCTGTTTTCCCTTATTATCTACAATAATAATGTCATCTGTAATGGAAAAGAGACGGGAAGACCAGCTCATTAGGTCTCCTATAGGTTCCATCATTTGATTTGATCATTTATCCACAAGTGTGAAAGTGATTTTATCTTGTTTTTCCTCACAGGCGTAAACTAGTCCCCTTGAGCAGGAAGGTGGAAAGGAGAGAAAAGAGAAGAGAGGTAACTTTGTTTTTATTGTGTATATAGAATGATGATAGTGTACTGTAAATAAGGATATTAAGTCACAAAGGTGTTATCATTCTGCTGTTTTGGGGACTTAATTCCTTCTAATATACATTTTGAAACAAATCAGAATGTTTGTGTGTTGGGTGATGCTCATAGTCCTGGTGTGATTAACTGACTGAAACATTCCATCCTGGAACAGGATCAGTGAGTCATGTGACATCAGCGCTCACCAATCATAAGTGACAGCATTACTTACCTATATTAAGGGTTTTATAGGATATAGTAGATATATACAGCCTCTACTGCTAATTAAACCACTTCAGGAACTGAGGGTTCCTTTTCCCACAAACCCTTTTTCAGATTTCTGGGTGCATCTGTTTCGTTGGAAATAAATTTTATATTGTCTTGCTTGGAAGTGAGCGGGATTTCTTTGGTAGCATAATGGAATAATGTATAGTGGATTATTGACAAAAATATAAATTTTTCAAGATTCTATATTTTATAACTTACACCTTTTAAGCTTATTAGTGTACTTAAACTGTAGTCGGCAAGGTCTCCTGAGCATAACAATACTAAATATGTGTAGCTTATATTAACTTGATAGAGTGGTAGTGACGCATTTGGTTATTATCTTTTACTTGGGGGGGATCCTCGTCCTTTTGCCGGCACTAAAGGATTCAATATAACTTTCTAATGATGTTTTATTTTAAAATCCGCTAACCCCGTAGATGGAACTATAAATTAGTTTTATCATCGTTAAACCTTTTTGTAAGCCTCTGTATTCGTCTTTTATGTGAACGCAGGAGAAAGCCCTGGTGGCCGCCCAGCTGGACAACGCTATAGAGAAAGAACTACTGGAGCGTCTAAAGCAGGGAGCGGTAAGTTGGGAAGAGGAGCGGAGATTTCTGGGAGATTTAAACGTACCATTTATTGTAAAACGGACTGTTGTGCCTGTGCCACCAGCTCTGATATAAAGCAAGAGGAAGTCCGTCATAATTGTTATGCATGGGGGTCTGGGTGACGGATGTCCCCCTTTCTGATGTGCGCTCTTATCTCATCACAGTATGGTGATATTTACAACTTCCCCATCCAAGCCTTTGACAAAGCCCTGGAGCAGCAGGAAGAGGAGAGCGAATCGGAGACCTCTGAGCAGGAGGAGGAGGAGGAAGATGATGATGTAAGTATGACCGGATGGAAAACCAGTGGTTTTTCAGACCTCCAATGGTTTTGTTGGTGATTGTCTAACATAGACCATTGCTTGTCACCATTACACTCATGTCTTGTGTTTGCAGGAGAGCGGCCAGAGAGAATTTGTGGAAGATGAGGATGTGGATGAAAGTGACCTGAGTGATTTTGAGGTAAGCTGGAGAGCGCTGTCACTTTGTTAGGCAGCCTGATGGATGAGAGTAGCTCAGAGAAGGGATAGAGCGGCCAGCATATAACACGCTGCTGACCCGCCAGCTCTGGGATACTGTTAGGCTTGTGTTTATAAGATATCATTAAATGCTCTTCACTCTCTAAGTTTGTGAATTATAAAGAGAGCCTTCCGTAAAGTCATTAAATGAGAAAAGGTTTGTTTTTTCCCATCAATGTAACGCTCCTTCCCCTGTGTGCGCAGCAACCCATAGAATGTACATGGCCCTCATTGGTTGCCGTACTTCATTTAGCATCTACAGCATGAACTGCGTAGTTAGTGCTTGACCATCTCCTGCTGTACTGAACATTACCGCTCTGTTTTCTTGCAGGACATGGACAAATTGGCTGTCAGCGGCGATGAGAAAGAATCTAGTGAACAGGAGTCATCGGAAGATGAATCGGAGGAAACAGAAAAGACAAAAGGAAAAGCAAAGGGCAAGACGCCCCTGAAAGGACCACTCCGGAAAAAGAGAGCCTACGTGGAAATAGAGTACGAACAAGAGACTGAGCCACAGCAGAAGGCCAAAGCCACTTGATGGAGATGGATTTTATAGCGCTGCAGAACTGTATTTTTTTGCTAAATAAACCCCTTTGCCTGATTACACAAGGATTCTCTATGTACCTGGCCCCAGTCATCTAATTTGGTGTGAAGAGTCAGAATAATCAGTTTAAAAAATATAACATATCTAAACTCTGTTAATGACGGGCTACCTTTGGGGATATCACACAAACCACCTTTGCACACTATTGTCCACGCTTCAGTGCCTGATGAATTTTTAAAGAGGGGTGGATAGGGACAACTGGTATCCAGTCAGCTGAGGCCGAGCCATCCACTCCCCTCTTAAAAATCTCTAGCCAAGGTGTACAGGATGAAGTGTTTTGTGAGTAAATTAGGAGGTTGAATGAGAGGGCTTCCAACCATCCAGCTATAATTTGGAGAAGAATCAACCTGAAACAGATACACTGATGGAGGAAATAAAATTGTATTTATCATTGAAAACAGAGCATGCCTGAACTACAGAATAAGTTGACATGTTTTAATAACAACTAAGTGGAAATAATAAGTTCACCTCTAATGATGATAAAGGGGAGAGTATATCTGAGAAATAAAAGGAACCAGAAATACTGCATTTTATTGCACTTTTATTTGGTTTTCAGGTATTCTGTAGGACAGTGTTAATACAATTCACCAGCAGAGGTTCACTACACACAGATGGGATTCCTTCCAGGGCAGTCTGAAATACAAGAAAATAGCCATAAAATACTTGTGTATTGCTGTATGTAGTCCTTCCTCAGACTACTGCCTCTGAGGAGTGGATCACAGGAAGGAAGTGAAAACAAGCAATTACTAAAACACCGGCATTGTGCGGGAAAGTGATATAACGTACCCGATTAGGTGCTATAAAGAAGTGACACTTTTATAATAATCAGATGTGATGCTGAGCTATAGGTCACTGTTTAAGGAGAAGTAAACATGAAGACATGGTCTTTTTTACCTAGCAGCATAGTGCAAGTCACAGCTGCTGGTTTGGGTGGCTCTCTATGTAGTTTCTGTTTCCACTTATACAATGACTTAGCATCTTTTGTTATATCAGCAACACATCTGCTCCAAAAAAAGGTGTCATGTCCACTAACTGATTATTATACAGTTGTCCCACCCATTCTATATTGTCTGCTCACCTTGACTTGTCCCTCGGCACACCGGTCTAGAAGCACCAGACACTCGGTGGCAGCTTGGAGTAAAGATTCTGTGACCGGCGGAGAATGCTGACTAGGATCAGAAGAAACCTCATACAGGAGCTTTAAAAGGGCCTTTAACAGAAGAGGCAGCCTGGATGGGATCCTAGAAAACAAGAAGGGCGGAGGGGCATTAAACCAGTGGGTCTAACTCTGCAGCTGCTGTGGAACAAGGAAGAGTCCCCACCTCTGAACAGCATTAAATACAAGACATAATGAAATCCCACCAGCGTACAATCTAGTATGGAACAGAATGGTAATTAACCAATTCATCTTAGGTTGTTATTTGTGGAATGCAAACATTCTGAGGGCAGAAAGGAGTGAGACTCACCTAGGCCATGCATACTTAATGGTCCCCTGTAAAGTTTTCAGGATACAAAGCCGGGTAGTTTCTTCTGGCCCATCAGGAACCTCCAGATAGGAGACTATGACACCTAGCAGCCTCTTCATGTGACGGACCACCCTGACTCCAAGCCTTAATGACAAGGAAAGAGATTAGCCTGGAACCAGAGGGAGGGGTTTATATTTTCTAGATGTTTAAAGCTAAACAACAGATTGCTAAACCAGTTATCCCAAAATATTTTCAAAACCTTTGCAAACCAGATGTATTTGACATATTTTGATACATTCCTTGTATTTCATAATGCATTTTCTGCCCTTTTTAGCTTTCACATGCAAGTTGCCCCTTTTCCTCCCTTATCTTCATTACTTTCTTATTTTCCCACGTTCGTTGCCTTTATTCCTAAAATATTTGACAACATTTCCCATTTGTTCTCGGTGCTTCATGTGAGAAAACACTTTCCTAATTCAATACTCCTCTAAGCTTCTAAAACTTTAGTCTGAGGTATAGATTTTTGCACTTTCAAACATAAATGTTATGTCAGATGTTACAAGGTTGTGATCATTGGTTCTTAACTACTTCTACAAATACCATTTGTTACATTATCACCAAGATCAGCACCGTGCCCCTTCTAATTAGGTCTTCTAACACTAAGGGGTATATTTACTAAATTGGGGGGTTTGGAAAAGTGGAGATGTTGCCTATAGCTACCAATCAGATTCTAGCTTTCATTTATTTAGTGCATTCTACAAAATAACAGCTAGAATCTGACTGGTTGCTATAGGCAAAATCACCACTTTTTCAAAACCCGCAGTTTAGTAAATCTTGCCCTCAGTTTATGCTAGATGGCTTAAAACAAGCCCCAAACAGTATTACATACACACAAGCCCCTCGCCCTTTAAGATGCTACTTCTCTACAGTAGGAAAAGTCCACGTTATCTTAAAGCACATAGAAATATCAGCTTAAAGTGGACCTGTCACCTACACAAATTGTTTGAGCCACAAAACGGCTGCATTAAAATACTTGTGAGAATTTAGCCTATCAAATCACCAGGAGCTCGTGACATCACGTTCCTCAGTGATGTCATTAGTAAATTATTAGTCTGCATTTTCATCAATATTGGCTGAGTCCACAATATAACCTCCTCCACTGTAGGCAGCCAATGGGTTCATTTTATTAGAGATAGTAGATCTCCGTAGTAACCACATGAGGCAGCCGATTGAAGCAGGCAGTGAAAGTATATACGATGCTTGGAGTACATAACACAGAAGTACCTTTCCTGGAGCATGGGCAGGTGACGAGCATACAATCTGCGCAGAACTATCTTGTGCTCCATCTCCATGTGCGTGAGAACCAGCTGTAGGACCTGGTCAGATGGATTCTCCCCATCTTTCTGATATGCTCCCACTGCTGGTGGCGGTTTCTGCAGCACGGGGAACAGGTCTTGCAGACAGGGCAGTGCCACCTGATACAAAGTGACAGCTGGGTTAAACAGCTGCTGGTGATCACAGACAATGTAACCATCTTCCACCAATCACAACGGCCCTGCATTTCTGCTGCCAATTATTTTCAGCCTGTGGCAGACATGTATTCAAGCCCAATTTTGCAAATCCACACTCTTTACAATTCAAACATCGGGTAATGAAATCGCCAAGTACATGTTTTGCAATAAAACTGATTGCAAAGCACAAAACACATAAATGTATTCTAATGGGTAAATGTGCTCATTTATTCGCATCTAACATCTCATGTTTTCCAAAACTGGATAGAGGTGGTTCTGATAGCATGTAGTTTCAGCAATCTGCCTATAGGATGAACAAGCTGTTTGGACAGAATCACTATATAATAGTTATTAAATAAATGAACGACAAAACAAAAAAATATGCAATTAGGCGTTTTCAAACCAGACACACATTTGTGATTTTAAACAAATCACTGCTTATACACCCTGCAATTTGTTTCTTTAAGCTGCATCCAGAAACAGATTTTAATACGTCTCGGGCTAAGGAGAACAACCCAACGTTTCCATGTAGTGGGTAACAGCAGGCAGCCACAGACCTATAATAGGACATCTGTACTAGAAGCAGAATAGATTTCCTTTGTACAGTTAGAGGCCATATTTTTACTTTTCAAATATCCATACTAGACGTTAATATAAATCTTCTGTGATAGAACCACTTAAAGAACAGTGACTTATACACAGTGCAAGCAGCCATGTTGTGAGCTAGACCAATATATAGGATAATGTATGCTAATCACGAGGAAGTAGTGACATCCCTTAGGCACTTCTAAGTGTGTAAGTGATATAAATACATGAATAAAACGCATAGACTAAAAACCCCTTAAATTTCTGATTTCTAAGCTCAATGCAAATAACCATCTGAAACCCTAAATGCTTGTGCTCCCCCAATAGAAGGATCTGCGGCAACGTTGTGTTTACAATTATCATCATCATTTATTTATATAGCGCCACTAATTCTGCAGCGCTGTACAGAGAACGCACTCACATCAGTCCCTGCCCCATTGGAGCTTACAGTCCAAATTCCTTAACATACATACACACACAGAGACAGAGACTAGGGTCAATTTGATACAAGCCAATTAACCTACCAGTATGTTTTTGGATTGTGGGAGGAAACCGGAGCACCCGGAGAAAACCCACGCAAACACGGGGAGAACATACAAACTCCTCACAGATAAGGCCATGGACGGGAATTGAACTCATGACCCCAGTGCTGTGAGGCAGAAGTGCTAACCACTTAGCCAATCTCACACATCAGTGTGTTTTCACTGTTCCTATTAAGATATCTCTTTACTTACCTCAATTACTTCAGCGTCTGTTGTATAAAGGTGGTTCCGCAGAGCGTGATATACAACCAGTGCCCGATTATACTGCCTCAAGTCTGCTGCAGGCTAGCAAGGGAGAATAAGGGCATTATGTTCAAATTAATACTGTACATTACTAAAGTTTAGGAAAATATCCCAGCCAACACTCTCCTACAATCTGAGGCGTTTCATTACCGATGCTAGATCCCTTTTTGTATTCAAGAAAATCTAGTTGAAGGAGGTGTCCCCTCCAACGCTATGCTCCCTTGTCAGTTGTAAGTTGGACTCAAAATCAAGGGCCAAGTCACCTAGTGGGAGCAGTACTAAGGAAAGTAGTGTCTATTAATAAGGAAATAGGCACCCTCCTGCCAAACTATTTACTGCTTTGATCGGATCTACAATGAAGGGGAGCTTTGTAAACCTCCCACCCATGTAAAGACATCCACCGCCTTTGTCTGGTTGGAAGGGTCCCCAAGTGATATTGGTTTGTCACGAACACGCGCCCAGCTGCCGTGACTTTGGGGTGTTCACTGTATGAGGCCACACACGATTTCAGCTCGCAGTCTCTCTACCTATCACACAGGTTATAGACCTACGGAATCGCCCTCAAACACAGCGCTCTCACACCCCCAGTTTAAAATAAAAGAGATAAATGTGCAAAGCATAACTTACTTTTCATAATCTGTATGCCTGGGGGTAGGCAGAAAAGATGGACAGTCCTTCAATTAGATCGATTCCCCAAGAAGCTGACCCTTGCCCCTTCCCAACACAGGTTTTTTAAGCAGAATGAAATGGCATGGTCTTCACAAGGGCAGTGTTTAATGCTAATAGGGGGCAGAGATGTCCCCTGGGTGTCACTATACTTTGCTCACAAATATTCCCAAAGTCTTGACCTGTGGGTAATTCTTCACAGATATATCCCAATCTCAATAAACCGGTCATAATCTCCCGCACATTTAAATACCAAACATGATGGAATTATGACAATTATTATTATTATTATTAATTTTTATTTATAGGGCGCCACAAAGTATCCATAGCGCCGTACAAGGACAAACAATGGCACAGTACAATGTGAGACACCTTTTACAAAAGATATGTGATTTTAGCTGTTCACGGATACCACCCGTACCTGTCATTCACAACCCTGGTGTGATTTCTGCTCCTCAGTACGGAGTAACACCCAGATTTCCCTAAATATAAACTATGACAACATTTTCCTTTGAAGGTCATATTTCTATATACCTGTATAGGCTTTCACATGCTGCTTACAAGGATCTCCAGCTGTGATCGCCCCCCACTATTCAAGTGTCCAAAATTCCCTCCCAGGCCAGGCTGTCTCACAATAGGAGCCCTTTGAAGCTGTCACAGGTGACCCACTTATCTTGTCACACTGGAATGTGCAAAGCCAGCAAATAAATTTACATCAGACTCTGTCTTTACATTTTACACTTTGACTACACTTATCAATGGACTCATTTGATATAACATATTTACACTGCAGTTATGATTTATCCCTTATAAATAACTACAAGCTCTCTATGTTCACAACAGGGCACCTACCTACTAAATGAATAGCTTTGTCTTGTCTTCCAAATCGGGGTTATAGGAAGTAAGCTGAACTTGGACCCCAACTATGTCCCACCAGCAGAGGAATCGAGAAGGTAGCACTAAGGGTTCCCTCAGAGGGATATGGGGCCATCATAAATCTTCTCAAAGGAGCAACAATTTCCTTAGGAACTATAATATTTCTCATACCCAAGCAAATTATGATGATCTTACCACATTCTTGATGATATGGTGAAGGCAGCAGATTCCCAACACCTTATTGTCTGGCTTGTAGTCATCAGAGAAGAGGAGAGACGGCGGCATCACTCTACTGAGAAAGTCTGAGAGCCAAGGACGGGGTACCTGATACAGCATCCAGGAGAAGACCAACCTTGCATCAGGGTGAGATTCCCATGTGTCTCTTAAATAAGAATATATAGGTTACATTCCTGATCTGGGTGCCAATCACTGTTTCCCCTTGGGACAATTTGTAAAACACTGTTCAACATACTGGCTAAATAAATATAAAACTACTGGGAGGCATATACACTCAACCATTAGTTAGATTGTAAGAGGTCATCATCGGACCCTGCACTACATTCTTTGTTTCTGTGCGTGTGCGACATGTGTCAACCTTTTACTTTGATTTTCAAAACTACATAACATCACATTTCTTTCTTATAAATACTGCATAATATTAATTAGAATTTTGATTAGATGAAAACTTCAGTCAAAACTCAATATCTTCTCCGAGCCATAATCTGTATATCAATTTTGATCTCAGCAGGAAATTAAACTGAAACACACATTTATGTGTTCTATTATACTCACAGTTTAGGGTTCAAAAAAGAACCCCTTTTCCATGTGAGATGCAGATATTCTATATAACCTACAGTATTTCACAAATCGTTATGTAAAAAAAAAATAAGACACCAAACCAAAGTAACGACCTTGCACATTAACGTGATGACATTAGGTACCGTAATACGACAGAAAAGCAGGGCTTGGGGTAGCTGGTGCATATTACCAGTCTTTATCTGTCAGCAGTACATCAGATTTTGAATGGTTTTTTTTTTGTTTTTGTTTTTTTAAGGCTAGACAGAGGAGAGACAGCAAAGGGAGACAAAGGTATTATAAAATCCTGTACGAAACTGACCAAGTCAAAACAGATGTGAGCATTTAGGCTACAATTTTTGTGAACCAAAATCAATTTCTCTTAATCATGAGTCTATAGAACCTACCTCATGCTTTTCTTCTGTGGCAAACCCACTATCTAATCGTTATTACTGGCATTTCATAGTAAACTATCAGTATTGTTCATGTAATTACAAACTGTATATAAAAGTTAATGCACAACCACACAGATTTGAAAACAAATCGATCCATTGCTTAAATGCAAGAGATCTCACATCCTATAAAGTGCCATTATCCACTTCATGGGCCCAGCGGTAAGGGAGGGGGTGATACTGGTCCATCTGCTACCAAGGGATCAGCTCTACTCTTCAAAATGGGGCACATGCACCGGAACAGAAAACCCAGATGAGGCTTCACTGCACATGCTCCTAAGACCATAGGGGGCCCATGGAAAGATGGATCAGCATCACCACCAGCCCCTGCCCCTCAAAAAAAAAAAAAAAAAAAAAATGGGGACCTGCGATTAGTTACACTGGTGGCTGTCAGTAAATTTAAAGGTAGTTGGTAACCAAGTTTCATACATAACAGTCCTCACTTGCGGAGACGAGGTCCTAGAAGTCCCAGCGCCTCCCTGAAAGTACTAAATGGCGGATCCTGCTTGCTCTTTCCTTTGAGGAGATCAGCCACAGAGTTAAAGTTCAAGACTTCCAAAAGACTTTGAAGCAGCTGTTCAGCCAGAGCCCGTGAATGGCAATCTGTCCACGGTTTGTCCTGAATGTGTGACCCACAGAGCAGGAGGAGGGGCGCAGTGGCGCAGCGCAGAACACACTGTGGATCCATTGGGCCCACCACTGAGATGTCAGGTCTAGTCCTGGATGTTTGTTCTGTGTCTTGAGCCACACATCCATCCTCTATAGATTTAGGGGCCACATCTCCCTCCCACCCACTCTTTGGCAGTATCCTAAAACAGGTAAACTTCCCAGACGCCTCTGCGTTTTCTGACGTCACTGCTGTCACTGGCTCTGCCCCGGCGGAATCTTCCTGCGCCGATTTAAGCTCATCTTCGTCACGTGATGAAGCTCTCACCGCTTCCAGGAGCTGGAGGGAAGCTCGGACGGCAGCGGTCGCTCTCCCCGGCGCACCCCGCTCACCCTCGGGGTCCGGCCCGGGTGCTGCCCAGACAACCACCGCCTGGAGAAGCTCTGCACAGCTCGCTAGGGTGCGTGGGACCGTGGCAGTACGGCCCAGGCATACAGAGAAGTCGGACAGAGCCTTCGCTATGAGATGCTCTGGAGCTGCCATGCCAACGCACGAACATTACACCCGGAAAGAAAACGTGCAAGTGCGCGGCCATTTTAACCTCTGGCACAAGTGACGGTCGCCATTTTGGTTACTGGCAGTGAGGGCTATAATAAAATATTTCTTGGGAAGCAGCAGAGAATGGTACAATGCTTGTGGTACAATGCTTGTCAGCAGCAGATTTCATAGAGTAGAGCAGGTGGAAATACATGAACGTGGAATTTTCAGACCCTCCAACATTATTGCTCTCTTCTTGTAGGAAATGTTCTGCTCCCCAACTTAACAATTTACATTTGTAGCTATATGGGCTAAATTATTTTATGTTTTAAAAAAAATCACATGAATAATGAATTCAGTACAGCTAATAGTAATTAAAACGTGTATTTTTAGACAGAGGCATGTTGAGCTCAGTATGGTGCCTTGATGAATAGGTCCCTAGGTCGCTTGTGACAGTCCACTCTCAGTACCCTTACTCATAGGTTAGTAGTTTTGCCTCAGTGCTGGGGTCATGAGTTCGATTCCCAGACAGGGCTTTATGTATGTGGAGCCTGTGTTTGTGTCAGTTTCCTCCATGTGCTTCGGTTTCCTACCACATTACAAAAAAGCAAACATTCTGGTAGGTTAATTGGCTGCTGACAAAATTAACCCTAGTCTATGGGGACGGTCTCAAAACACATAGTTATAAGGTTCTAAATAGTACACTTGTTTTTCAGTAAAACTTTCAATAAAAGATGTGTATCGGTGTGAATAACATTGGTTAAGATGTGCGCTATTTTGCATGTTTATCACATATGTATTATATAATGATAATAATAAGCCAATTATTAGACAATATATATTAATATATTAATTAATATATTAATTAGTAAGCAGTGTTTCATTGTAAGTTAACATCTGCTTTGATAGTGAAGTAGTTTAGCCATTATAACGCTTTGTAAAACTTTTTTCTTGGCTTACATTCTGATTTGGCTTCTGATTTGTATTCTGTCAGTCGATAAAAGATTTACATATATACATTTTTCTTCACCTTTTCCTTTGAACTCAAAGATACATTGGTATCATTAAAAATAAACTGTCATAGGCATGCAGAGAAACAGGCCTAGCGTGGCCTAAAGCATTGCCCATAGTACTACATTTTCAAGGACAACACTTGGAGGAGGACTGAAAATTTCACTTTATAATTGGTTGATATTTAATTGATTGATAGTGTAGATTACCAAACATAATAATTGCTCCAGCATTTAACCACAGTAAAATGACTTAACCTATATCACTCAGTAGACAACTGAAAATACAGACTTCTGTGACAGGCATTCCATCAGCTCCAACAGAAGGAACTTGTCATCCTCTTGTGGGGGTGTCTCCGGTGAAGACCCCTGCCAGCGCTGTGTCCCTGGAGGGACAGAAGATGCTGGAGCCGGTGCCCATGAAGAGGGCGAAGATGTCCGCCAGCGCTGTGCCCCTGGAGGGGCTGAAGAGGTCCCCGATGGTGCCCAGCAGGAAGAAAGAAGAGGAGAAGTACTCACCCGTCCAGCGATCCAGCGGTGAGTATCGTGGCTTCTTTCCTGCAGGTCCCGTGCGCGGGGGAAGGATGAGCCAATCAGGGCTCATCTTTCCCCGCTGGCCAATCAGCGGCCGGATGCGCGAGCCAATCGTGGCTCGCGCCCGGCCATTCAAAAGATTGGCGCCGGCGCGAGCCAATCAGCGCTCGCGCCGGCTGATGACGTCACGCCGGCGACTATATAAGTCGCCGGGTGGCACCATTTTGCCAGAAGTCCGTCGGCGGAGAAGAGGAAGGACGTCTCTTCACGACGTCCAGCAACAGGACCAGGACCAGCGGCAGCGGCGGCAGGGGGCCCTTGTAAGGGCCGTGAGCTACCCTGCCGCCCGAAGACTACAATCAAGCCGCCGGAGCAGTGATCGCCGGCGGGGAGCCCTTGTAAGGGCTGAGAGCGCCCCCGCCAAGCAGCTCTCAACAGCGCCGAACCGGAGAAGAGGCGCCGCCGGTTGGAGGGTCTGGAAGACCCGGAGAAGGCGGAAGAAGACGGCGTGGCAAGCTGAGATTCCTGCGCAGAGCAGGTAAGTGACTCAGCGTTAATTCGGGCACTAGGCCCAGGGCCACAGTCGGGCACAAGGCCCGTTGGCACTATCTTAGGGGCACAAGGCCCAGGGATCTGGGCACTAGGCCCCAACGAAGTTAGTGGGCCAGTAGGCCATAGAATTGATGATAAAGGGGACAAGCCCCTATTAGTTAGACAGGGGGCGTGAGAGCCCAGGTGTACAAGGGCACAAGGCCCTTAGGTAGTGAGTGGCCTAGAGGCCATAGGAAGGCCACAGGGCCTGGTTAGGGGCTGGTAGCCCGTAGGCTATTAAGGGCACAAGGCCCTCAGTCAGTCAGGGAGGCTACAGGCCTCATGCAGGGGCTAGGACCCCTGTGTAGCAGGGCACAAGGCCCTAGTTAGTGGGCTCAGAGCCCTGAGTTAGAGAGGGGGCTGAGGCCCATGAAACAGAGCAGAAGGCTCTGTGTGTAGCTGGGCAGAGACCCATGGTGTGTAGGGCATAAGGCCCTGGTGGTGTGTGGTAGAGGCGTGGGAGCCTCGCGAGTGTAGGCGCGGTCCTGTGTGAGGTGAGCACACGTGGTTAGGAGGTACAGTAGAGCGGAGGCTCCTGTGGTGCTGTAGCAACCTGCTGGTTGGCTAACAGCGGTGTGCTCGGGTAAGTAGCGTGCAAAGTACCGTATACTGTATTTATTCTGTCTGTGCGGCGAGTGTAGTTTACATTACGGTATTTTGGGGTGTGCTACATAACTGTGTCCAGGGGCAAGACGTCAGGCCCCCATTAAAGGTAGGCTCTTGTTCCCTGTGTTTCCTGTGCTAACCCGTGTTGTGGGGACAAGTGTAGTTACCAGCATACACACAGTCAGGGGAGAACACACGTAGTTTCTCTGTCCCTTAGGTCCCCGGGGTCACACTGGTACCCAGAGGGGGTGGCTGAGTGAGTTGGTGGCAGTGCAGCACACCTTGAGGCAGTTCCAGGGGCGGCCGTGGTTCTGATCAAGGGTCCTTAAGGCCGGTTCCGTGCAGGTGGACCTGTGGTTCCGGACGTAGGGACACGTGTGAGATACCCGAGTACAGGCAGTCGGGCGGTTCAGTTAGATCGGCTGTTCCGTGCGGCAGTCGGCCCGCGGGTTAGTGTGTTGTTCTACTGAGCCTCAGCCGGGCTTAAAGAACCGGTCCTTAGGGTCCGTGGGTGACCCCATAGCAAGAAGGCAGCTTCTTGGTACGACCTGGGTGAGGGGGTTAGGAACCGCCCTCCGGTTTAGGCTGTGAACACCGGCTGGTGTTCCCCGTAGCGTGTAAGTGAGCAGTTCCGTTAGTGCACCACACCTAGTTAGTCATAGTGGTTTGACTTAGTTGCGTTGCCGACCATTAGAACGTTGTTAGGGTCGGGTCGCTGTTTAGTCAGTCCAGTTTGGTGGGTGCCATCTTAGTCTCACGGAGAGCGTAGAGGGAGGCTGTGTGTTCTTGTCATCCGCAGGAGTCGGGAAGGTGCAGGAGAACCGGATCGGAAGTGGGAGTGTCCCGGTGAGTATCACGCTCGATTCCTCCTTTCGGTTAGGCCCTCACCGGCAGGTGTGTGAGGTACTTGAGGCGGGATTGGTCCTCGGACTGGTCTTGGCCTTCAGTGCCTGTAGTCCCCCGCGTCTTGGCAAGAACAAAGTGAGGAGGCGGCAAGGAGCTTGGACTGACTGTGCCCTTGTTCTTTGCCGTAGTCTCGGACAGCCCTTACCTGGTAGGCACGGCCGTAATCTCTGTCTCTATCTTAGAGGGACGTGATTGGAGGTGGCTGCGGCTGCAGATCTGCTGGGATTGGATCGCAGCTGGGAAATCGGAAGCGGACTGGAGGTGACCATCGTTTACAAGGTAAGTTCTTTTGTGTTGCGTCTGTCCCTGTCTTTCCCCGCAGGGGGCGTTACATTTTGGCGTAGTCGGCAGGATCAACGATGGCTCATCGGGGGATCATTCCGCTGTACGAGGGATACAGCTGTGTCATCTCTCGTGACGAAGTGGCAGCGTTCACGAAGCAAATCCTGGAACGTTGTGAGACAAGGAAGAAGAAGAACAGAGGTACTAAACGGCAACAGGTGGAAGAAATGCTGTGCTGGAAGTGTGGGTTGCCTGGACACTTCGCATACCACTGCCCAGTTGCCGAGGAGCTCTTTGGTGAATGGGAGGACGAAGAAGACTCCGATGAATGGGAAGACGTAGAAGTCTTCGAGTGGAAGGACGAGGAAGCCTTCCATCAATGGTCTCAAAAGAAGTCGGAGTCTGGAGGGAAGGATCGGCAGAGCCTGCTGACTGTTGGATCGCAGGAGATCGTCTCGTCCAAGCAAGATTCGCGACAGGAATACCCGCGTCAGCCGGATGCTGGAGCCGGGGTATTGGAGACGTCGGATACGTCAGACGACTTGTCCGTGGCTGTGGAAGAGTTGGTCCCTGAGGACGAAGGGAGAACTGAGCAGACCCTCCATTGGGCAACGTTGTGTCCGGAGACATGTGAAGATGTCTGCCCGGTGGTACCTGAGAGGATGGAAGCCATCAGTACCCCGGAAGAGAGAGCTGCTGAAGAAGTACTGCCTGAAGAAGACTGTACTTTAGAGAGCGCAGCTGGAGAGTGGTGGATGTTGTCACCTTCTGAAGAAGCTTCCCGCACAACCGAGGAGGTATCGGACGGATGGGAGGTTCCGGCAGGCGCCGAGGAAGAGACTCCCTGGATACCGACTTCGGGCGAGGAAGTTGCCAGGATGGTGTGGATCCTGCGCGAGAAGGCCTTACCGCGAAGGATCCGGTGGACGCAAGTCAGGGATGCCGGTAAGCGACCCTTGGAGGTGGACGTAGAGGAGAAGACGTCGATTGTGGGGACCACAATGGAAAAAGGCGGCGGAAATGTGGGGGTGTCTCCGGTGAAGACCCCGCCAGCGCTGTGTCCCTGGAGGGACAGAAGATGCTGGAGCCGGTGCCCATGAAGAGGGCGAAGATGTCTGCCAGCGCTGTGCCCCTGGAGGGGCTGAAGAGGTCCCCGATGGTGCCCAGCAGAAAGAAAGAAGAGGAGAAGTACTCACCCGTCCAGCGATCCAGCGGTGAGTATCGTGGCTTCTTTCCTGCAGGTCCCGTGCGCGGGGGAAGGATGAGCCAATCAGGGCTCATCTTTCCCCGCTGGCCAATCAGCGGCCGGATGCGCGAGCCAATCGCGGCTCGCGCCCGGCCATTCAAAAGATTGGCGCCGACGCGAGCCAATCAGCGCTCGCGCCGGCTGATGACGTCACGCCGGCGACTATATAAGTCGCCGGGTGGCGCCATTTTGCCAGAAGTCCGTCGGCGGAGAAAAGGAAGGACGTCTCTTCACGACGTCCAGCAACAGGACCAGCGGCAGCGGCGGCAGGGGGCCCTTGTAAGGGCCGTGAGCTACCCTGCCGCCCGAAGACTACAATCAAGCCGCCGGAGCAGTGATCGCCGGCGGGGAGCCCTTGTAAGGGCTGAGAGCGCCCCCGCCAAGCAGCTCTCAACAGCGCCGAACCGGAGAAGAGGCGCCGCCGGTTGGAGGGTCTGGAAGACCCGGAGAAGGCGGAAGAAGACGGCGTGGCAAGCTGAGATTCCTGCGCAGAGCAGGTAAGTGACTCAGCGTTAATTCGGGCACTAGGCCCAGGGCCACAGTCGGGCACAAGGCCCGTTGGCACTATCTTAGGGGCACAAGGCCCAGGGATCTGGGCACTAGGCCCCAACGAAGTTAGTGGGCCAGTAGGCCATAGAATTGATGATAAAGGGGACAAGCCCCTATTAGTTAGACAGGGGGCGTGAGAGCCCAGGTGTACAAGGGCACAAGGCCCTTAGGTAGTGAGTGGCCTAGAGGCCATAGGAAGGCCACAGGGCCTGGTTAGGGGCTGGTAGCCCGTAGGCTATTAAGGGCACAAGGCCCTCAGTCAGTCAGGGAGGCTACAGGCCTCAGGCAGGGGCTAGGACCCCTGTGTAGCAGGGCACAAGGCCCTAGTTAGTGGGCTCAGAGCCCTGAGTTAGAGAGGGGGCTGAGGCCCATGAAACAGAGCAGAAGGCTCTGTGTGTAGCTGGGCAGAGACCCATGGTGTGTAGGGCATAAGGCCCTGGTGGTGTGTGGTAGAGGCGTGGGAGCCTCGCGAGTGTAGGCGCGGTCCTGTGTGAGGTGAGCACACGTGGTTAGGAGGTACAGTAGAGCGGAGGCTCCTGTGGTGCTGTAGCAACCTGCTGGTTGGCTAACAGCGGTGTGCTCGGGTAAGTAGCGTGCAAAGTACCGTATACTGTATTTATTCTGTCTGTGCGGCGAGTGTAGTTTACATTACGGTATTTTGGGGTGTGCTACATAACTGTGTCCAGGGGCAAGACGTCAGGCCCCCATTAAAGGTAGGCTCTTGTTCCCTGTGTTTCCTGTGCTAACCCGTGTTGTGGGGACAAGTGTAGTTACCAGCATACACACAGTCAGGGGAGAACACACGTAGTTTCTCTGTCCCTTAGGTCCCCGGGGTCACACTGGTACCCAGAGGGGGTGGCTGAGTGAGTTGGTGGCAGTGCAGCACACCTTGAGGCAGTTCCAGGGGCGGCCGTGGTTCTGATCAAGGGTCCTCAAGGCCGGTTCCGTGCAGGTGGACCTGTGGTTCCGGACGTAAGGACACGTGTGAGATACCCGAGTACAGGCAGTCGGGCGGTTCAGTTCGATCGGCTGTTCCGTGCGGCAGTCGGCCCGCGGGTTAGTGTGCTGTTCTACTGAGCCTCAGCCGGGCTTAAAGAACCGGTCCTTAGGGTCCGTGGGTGACCCCATAGCAAGAAGGCAGCTTCTTGGTACGACCTGGGTGAGGGGGTTAGGAACCGCCCTCCGGTTTAGGCTGTGAACACCGGCTGGTGTTCCCCGTAGCGTGTAAGTGAGCAGTTCCGTTAGTGCACCACACCTAGTTAGTCATAGTGGTTTGACTTAGTTGCGTTGCCGACCATTAGAACGCTGTTAGAGTCGGGTCGCTGTTTAGTCAGTCCAGTTTGGTGGGTGCCATCTTAGTCTCACGGAGAGCGTAGAGGGAGGCTGTGTGTTCTTGTCATCCGCAGGAGTCGGGAAGGTGCAGGAGAACCGGATCGGAAGTGGGAGTGTCCCGGTGAGTATCACGCTCGATTCCTCCTTTCGGTTAGGCCCTCACCGGCAGGTGTGTGAGGTACTTGAGGCGGGATTGGTCCTCGGACTGGTCTTGGCCTTCAGTGCCTGTAGTCCCCTGCGTCTTGGCAAGAACAAAGTGAGGAGGCAGCAAGGAGCTTGGACTGACTGTGCCCTTGTTCTTTGCCGTAGTCTCGGACAGCCCTTACCTGGTAGGCACGGCCGTAATCTCTGTCTCTATCTTAGAGGGACGTGATTGGAGGTGGCTGCGGCTGCGGATCTGCTGGGATTGGATCGCAGCTGGGGAATCGGAAGCGGACTGGAGGTGACCATCGTTTACAAGGTAAGTTCTTTTGTGTTGCGTCTGTCCCTGTCTTTCCCCGCAGGGGGCGTTACACTCTGCAGCTGGGAGATGAGGTGATGATCTACAGCTTCCTTTGATTTGGATCTTTGACTGATCATTGGGAAGGAACTTACCAAGTCTTGCTGACCAAACCACCACTGTGAAAGTAAAGAAGAAATCAACATAGATACATGCATCCCACTGCCAGAGAGTAAAGTCTCCAAACGTAACACAGTCTGAGGACATTTTGCAAAACACAGCAGAAGAGCTCCTAAGCTCCAACTTAAAGTGGGTAGTAATTGCTGGCTACAATAAAGTCAAAATTCACATTTTCTTTCAGGCCAAATGTAGACAACAGGCCTGTGAAAGAAAGAGGAGCTTCAGGAGGCTGCAAAGACAACTGCAGTCCCTGCAGGACTTCTGACTGTGCTGCTGGGATGTGAGAGATGATCTGGAGGAGACCAAAGGGAGCATGAAATGGCACTTCAAGGAGTAATCCAGATGCATAATTTTCTATTCCAAGGTGGAGAATCTGGAGAAGGGTGAGAAATGTAACGCTTTTTTTGTCAGGGAACTCCACTCTGGCCACACACCCCTGTCTGAGCTGCGAGATGAGAACGTTTTTCCCAGTAAGGGGAACATGGGAGTTGTCAAACACTACTATGGTAACCTCTACTCCCCAAAGACAACTCACAAAGATGCCACCGATAAGTTCCTGTCAAGTATCACTAACAATACTATGGACGCTCCACAGGCACTGAATATACTGCGCTCTGCCGCTAGGTCCTTTAGGTCTGGTAGCATCCCAGGCATGATGGTATTCCAGCGGAGCTCTTTCTAACACTTTCTTATTTGTCTGCACCTCATAGAACTGTACGAGTAACTGGTGGTGGAGGGCAGAATGCCTCCATCGCTGAGGGTAGGAATGATCACGATCCTGTATAGGTACAAGGGGGAGAGATGGGATCTTAAAATTTACGTCCCATCTCTCTCCTGAAAGTGGACTACAAGATCCTCACTAAGGTACTAGACAACTGGATAAAGGCTGTCATGAGACAGCCCTTCTAAGGGACCCGGCCCGGTACATCTAGGAAGCTGCATGTATGTGGCCCTGGTCAGTCTTGTTCAGGAGAAGGCCTTTGACCGTGTTTCACATGAGTTTATGCATAGGGCATTGCAGAGATTTAGTTTGGGGGAAATGTTTTGTGCGTATATTACCCTGATATTTACATCTCAGTATAGGTAAATGGCTGGAAGACTGACTTTCCCGTTTTATCTGGGGTCGGACAAGGCTGCCCTCTTTCATCTCTTCTTTTTGTTTGTTGTATACAGCTCTTTGCAATATGCATCATATGGAATCCTGAGATCAGAGGGATCTCCTCACCTGGACCTGACCGAAAAAAGGCCAAATGCTCGCTCTACATGGATGACATCGCTGTCTTCTCTGCAGGTCGGCGGTCGGTGACTGCGCTCGTCCAGACCTACGAGAGCTGCGGCCAAGCTTCAAGGGCAAAGAGCCAACTAAAGAAACTTATACATAAACATAATTTATAATCTATCAGAATTTCAAATGCCAAATGAGCACATTAAGGATTTGTTTCAAAATTCACATTTTCTTTTGTTAAGAGAAAGACAAAATGCTACCTTGGCAGACTTTCAGAGGCCAGGTATTTTAAAAAGAATCTATAATATAAATGTCTAGTGGCGTGTGTTAGTCTGTCTGTGTGTGTGGAAAAAATAAAACCAAGCTGCAGCGCCACCTGCTGGGTGGAGTTATACACTGACCTACTAAATTCTTATTGTGTGTGGAAAAAAAAATTCAGAAAGGGCTGAAATTTGGTATACTAAGATGTTTTTAATTTGTTAATTGTTAAAAGTGTTTATAAAGATTTAAAAAAAATATATATATATTTCTTGAAGGAGAAGTGACAGTTGGGAGTGGTTGCCGGGGGTGACAGTGGGGAGTGGTTGGTGTTTGAGGCCTGGGCTATGGCCCAAATGCATGACAAGAACCTTTTTAACACCTTAATTAGCTTGATTTGACTAGAATGCATGAGTATCATGCACGGGTTAACTTGTAGTCCATATATGTGAACATTTTTTTTATAATTAAAGAGGGCCTGTCTAGTTTGTGGAAAAAATAAGGAAGCTACTGTTTAGCGAGCATGGAATTAAAGCCAGTATATAGTAGATACATATAATTGGTATTGATATAGTATGCTTTTTCCTGGGCAGGGGAGCATAGGTGGTTTTGTTTTAATAACCCTTGCATAGTACACATGGCTCTTTTTAAAAAAAAAAAACTTTTTCACAAGCCTAACGTGTAATTTAAATGTAATAGAACTATAATTTGCAAGTAGAAATGCTAACAGTCGGTTAGATACACTCTGTAATATCTGCTAGTTTACAGAGGTAACGCTTGTTTTTGCTTGCACCCCATAGAGGTGCAAGCAAAACTGAGCGTTACTTTTTACCGTAGTAATGGTAAAAATGTGCGGCCACGATGTTCGGAGGAACATCACGGCCATTTGAACCTGCCCCATAGAATGCAGAAAGTCATGCCCTAACCCCCCTCAGAGCCTGCTGGATTGTACAGAGCAAATAGCTTTTCTCCCTGTACAATTTAGAGATTATGATCGATTTATCCTATAAAACACAACTTACTAAACACAGCTAAGAAGTTTGCTAGGCAATGGAATATATTTTCAATTAGATTCGTACATCAGACCCCAATGGATGTTTTTGGACCCAAAGAGAACTAACCCTCCTATACCTTGATAGCTTTGGTGTTATGCTCTTATATAGTTGCAGGTTAAGTCCCTATGAAGGTGTCTTTTTTACCTTGCACTTATTTGAACTGCAAATGCCTCTTCTATGCTTGCCTCTTGGGGCAATCATCATGGGATGTAGAAGGAGCTGTATCATTGAAAGTAATAAATTTAGTTTGCCTAAACACACTGCGGGGGAGCTTTCAGTCTATATTCCCTGCCCCACAAATGCTAGGTCTACTGTCATCAGATGCCAAAATAGCCTACAGAAATTGTAAACTCAGCACAAATGCCCTTTTGTGACATCATGCTCCTACCTTTGTGCAAATGTATCCTGTTTTAAGGACAAACACACAGATTTAGGGACCAAAATTCCTCTGCTGTGGGGGTGCAAAAGTTGCCACCATCTGATGGGAACAGTTAGGTGGTTTGGTTCTATCTTGCTGGGAGGAGTAAATCTATAAAGACTTTGTGGTGACGTTTTACACTACGTCAATTTTCAGGTGGATCTGCAAACCCACTACGAAAGGGGCAGATTGATTTTCCAGGATAGTTGACCTTGAAATGCGCTATGTGTGCAAGTAGGTGCCCTTGTGCACAAGTCTCCACTTTTATGGTATGTAAATGACCATTACTGAGCGAGCAGGGTTCTCTTACCTCTCTGTATGTACTACCCAGTATTATTTTATTAATGCTTGTTCCCAATTGTAAAGCGCTACAGAATTTGCTGGCGCTATATAAATAAATGTTGATGATGATTACTGTATTTTTCAGGCTGCAATAATTTAGAGGTTTATCTAAAGTTAGGCTGGGTACACACTAAGGGTGTGCACCGGCCACTTTTAGTGTTTTGGGTTTTGGGTTCTGATTAGTTTGAGGTTTTGGGTTCTGATTTGTTTTGCCAAAACACCTGACGAAAGGTTTTGGTTCTGATTTAGGGTTTTGGGTTCTGATTTATTTTTAAAAAAGCATAAAAAGGGTTAAAATCAAGTTTTTTGTTTATTTTTCACTCCTACGCTATTATTAGAGATGGTCACTGACCCCCGTGTTTTGGTTTTGGATTCGGTTTTGGATCTGGATTACCGTCGTGTTTTGGTTTTGGTTTTGGTTTTGCAAAACCGCCATTGCGTGTTTTGGTTTTGGTTTTGGTTTTGTTTGGTTTTGTTTTGCTATTTTTTGGGAAAATCCATGTTTTTGGGCCTAAATTAACCCAATTTAGTGCTCCAACTGTTTTAGAGACAAGTAATCTAATTGTTGAGGTAATAAATCATCCAAAAAAACAGTTTAATTCTTCGTTGGTAGGCCTATTCTACACACAAAACAGATTGTCTTCCTCTCCATCTATGCATATTGGCAATGCAGCCATCGTCTTTGAATGTATATTACACCCTACACTTATAGTTAAATATGTAAAGAAATGGAAAAAGCCAGTTTGCTTTCTGTCTCTCAAGGCCCCCCTCCACTTGTATAAAATAGCAAAAAATTCAGCCATTATAGACTGTACAATATTAATTGACATGGAGAAAGCCAGTTTGGTTTCTGTCTCTCTAGGCCCCCCTCCACTTGTATAAAATACTAAAAAATTCAGCCATTATAGACTGTACAATATTATGAAAAATGGACAAAGCCAGTTTAGGGTCACTCTGTCTATGACACCCTACCCTTAAGGATAAATTGCCCTAACAGCAGCCTTTCAAGATGGTATGTGATATGGAAATGCCACAAGTCCCTTTCCTCTTTGGGGGTAGATTGCACCCTACACTTACATAGAAAGTTTTAAAAAGATGTTATCGGCATCATCTTCAGCTTCATCCTCACCCTCATCAGTGTGTACGTCATCATCACAGACTATCAATTCATCGCCGCTTGAATCCGCCATTAGAGAACAGTCAGTGCTTGGATGTCTTGGATGGTGAAGGCCTTCCTCGTGGAAGATGTAGTTCATTTTTATAAACATCATTTTCTCCACATTTTTGGGAAGTAACCTTCTACGGCGATCACTGACTAAGTTCCCTGCTGTGCTGAACACTCGTTCAGAGTACACACTGGAGGGTGGGCAGCTTAGGTATTGCAAAGCAAGTTTGTACATGGGTTTCCAAATGGCTTGCTTTTCTTCCCAGTAAGGAAAGGGACTGTCTGACATTTCCATATCAACTACCTCTTGAAAGTAATCCTCCACCATCCTTTGCATGTTTATACTCATATTGGATGGGCTTATGGGCAAAGTGACACTTTTTTTTGAAAAATCCTTCAAACCAGCCCAGATGTTAAATTGTTCTCGTCTGCCCCCTGTGTCTTCCCTGCTTCTTTTTTGGAAATTTAATTTTTTACGAGCAACAGCTTGAGAAAGTGAAGGAGGACACGTCGTCAAGCCGAGGCCCAGTTCAGCGGCCAACTTGCTGAGCAATAGCTCCTTGCAAAAGTTCACATCTCGCTCATTTACAAGTAAAGACTCAATGTAGGTTTTAAACCTTGGATCAAGCACAGTGGCCAAAACGTACTGATCCGAGTTCAAGATCTTAATAACTCGAGGATCATTGTGAAGCGAATTAAGTACTTGATCGACAAGGCCAACATACTTTGCTGAATTGCTTGCTTTCAGCTCCTCCTTCATTTTCTCAAGCTGCTTTTCCAATAGTCTAATTAAAGGAATGACTTGGCTCAAACTAGCAGAGTCTGCACTGACCTCACATGTCACAACTTCAAATGGTTTCAGCACCTTGCACAGCACTGAAAGGATTCCCCACTGTGCAAGAGTGAAATACATCCCCCCTCCTTTCCCAATGTCATGACTTGTGCAATATGCTTGGATGGCTTTGCGCTGTTCCTCCATCCTCTGAAGCATGTACAGGGTGGAATTCCACCGAGTTACCACCTCTTGCTTAAGTTGGTGGCAGGGCAAGTTAAACTGCTCTTGGAGCTGCTGTAATCTCCTACATGCTGTGGCTGAATGCCTGAAATGGCCTGAAATTTTACGGGCCACCGAAAGCATCTCCTGCACCTCACGGTTATTTCGTAGGAAGCTCTGCACCACCAAGTTGATGGTGTGAGCAAAACAGGGAATATGTTGGAAATCACCCAGCTGTAATGCTCGCACTATATTGTTGGCGTTATCTGAAATGACATACCCTGGGGAGAGTCCGAGTGGTATAAGCCATGCATCAATCACATCTCTCAGTTTGCGTAACAAATTGTCAGCCGTATGCCTGTTAGTGAAGCCGGTGATACAAAGAGTGGCCTGCCTGTGACAAATGTTACGTAGTGGTGTACATGCTGCTGCTGTTCCTGCTGGTGAAGGTGAATGACCAACCCAGTGGGCTGTCACAGTCATATAGTCTTTGGTTTGGCCACTTCCACTTGTCCACATATCTGTGGTTAAGTGAACAGTGGGCAGAATGGCATTTTTCAGCGCAATCTCTACATTTTTACACACTTTTTGGTATAGTTGTGGAATAGCTTTACGGGAGAAATGGTGTCGCGATGGAATTCTGTAACGCGGACACAAAACCTCAATTAACTGTGAAAAACCAGCTGCGTTTATTGTGGAGATTGGACGCAGATCTAACACTAACATTGCAGCCATGGCGTCTGTGATTCGCTTGGCGACTGGGTGACTGCTGTCATATTTGCTTCCCCTCGCAAATGATTGTTTCACAGTTAATTGCTGAAATGTAGGACTGCTCATTTTATTCACGTGCCTCTGGGATGACGATTCACCCCCAGCAGCAGCAACAGCAGCAGCAGGACTAACGCTTTCTTCAGAGGAATCAATAATAGTGCCGGAGTCATCCAGCCTTAAGTGGGATGCCGGGCTAACTCCGAGCGCTACTGAGGATATTGATGAGGATGGTGTGGTGGGTGTATTTTGTAGCCGTCGGTATGTCGGTGAGCGGAGGGTCTTAGCTGATGAGGGAGTGCTTGTATTCTTTTGGGAAGAACTTTCAGCTTTTCCCAACACTTTGCCATGAACTCTCGTTAGATGGCGTAACATAGACGAGGTTCCAAGATGGTTAAGGTCCCTCCCTCGACTGACTGTGGCTTCACATACACTACAAATGGCTATACAATTGTTGTCTGGATTTGGGTAGAAATAATTCCACACATAAGAAGTGGATTTTTTTGTTTTATGCCCAGGCATGACAATGGCCTTTTTCTTGTCACGTGCCAGAACTGCTGCCACTGGTGCAGGACTTACACAAACAACCTCATCCTCATCAACATCCTCATTAGCGCCCTCGTCGCCTACACAAATCTCCCCCTCATCCTCTTCTAATTCCAAAGTGGCATCCTCAATTTGGGTATCACCGGCTACACTCGGGCTATTAAGGCACACATCAGCAGAATGCTCACGATTAGACATCCCACTGTTGGATGGACTCTCCACAGGGATTGTTGTCATTTGTGAATCAGAGCAAATATTCTCCTGTAATGCCTCACTGGTATCTTGCAGCTCAGCTTTGACGCGTAACAGTAGTTGTGCACCAATTGTAGCCTGGGTAACTTTTTGGGATCTGCCACTAATAGCCAAAGGTGAAGGCCTCATTCTCTCTTTGCCACTGCGTGTGTAGAATGGCATGCTTGCAATTTTTTTTTTATCGTCACTTAACTTTTGCTCAGTTACACTTCTTTTTCGCTTCAATACAGTAAATTTTTTTTTGGTTTTTGTTTTTTGCACTAATTTGAAAACACTCTGTTGTTTGACATCGCCTTGGCCAGATGACGTACTGGGAACACTAACATCAGGACTGGTGACAGAACCTGGTTGCTCATTTAGATCATATGTGGACTGCTTTGAATCCATTCTGAGCGCAAACCACTGAGGAGTGCTAAAAATTATTGAGTAGATACTGCTGACAGATATGACTTTTGACAGCCAGAAATATTAATGCACAATTAGGGAGGACACCCCAAAAACACTGAGGAGTGCTAAAAATTATTGAGTAGATACTGCTGACAGATATGACTTTTGACAGCCAGAAATATTAATGCACAATTAGGGAGGACACCCCAAAAACACTGAGGAGTGCTAAAAATTATTGAGTAGATACTGCTGACAGATATGACTTTTGACAGCCAGAAATATTAATGCACAATTAGGGAGGACACCCCAAAAACACTGAGGAGTGCTACAAATTATTGAGTAGATACTGCTGACAGATATGACTTTTGACAGCCAGAAATATTAATGCACAATTAGGGAGGACACCCCAAAAACACTGAGGAGTGCTAAAAATTATTGAGTAGATACTGCTGACAGATATGACTTTTGACAGCCAGAAATATTAATGCACAATTAGGGAGGACACCCCAAAAACACTGAGGAGTGCTACAAATTATTGAGTAGATACTGCTGACAGATATGACTTTTGACAGCCAGAAATATTAATGCACAATTAGGGAGGACACCCCAAAAACACTGAGGAGTGCTAAAAATTATTGAGTAGATACTGCTGACAGATATGACTTTTGACAGCCAGAAATATTAATGCACAATTAGGGAGGACACCCCAAAAACACTGAGGAGTGCTAAAAATTATTGAGTAGATACTGCTGACAGATATGACTTTTGACAGCCAGAAATATTAATGCACAATTAGGGAGGACACCCCAAAAACACTGAGGAGTGCTAAAAATTATTGAGTAGATACTGCTGACAGATATGACTTTTGACAGCCAGAAATATTAATGCACAATTAGGGAGGACACCCCAAAAACACTGAGGAGTGCTACAAATTATTGAGTAGATACTGCTGACAGATATGACTTTTGACAGCCAGAAATATTAATGCACAATTAGGGAGGACACCCCAAAAACACTGAGGAGTGCTAAAAATTATTGAGTAGATACTGCTGACAGATATGACTTTTGACAGCCAGAAATATTAATGCACAATTAGGGAGGACACCCCAAAAACACTGAGGAGTGCTACAAATTATTGAGTAGATACTGCTGACAGATATGACTTTTGACAGCCAGAAATATTAATGCACAATTAGGGAGGACACCCCAAAAACACTGAGGAGTGCTAAAAATTATTGAGTAGATACTGCTGACAGATATGACTTTTGACAGCCAGAAATATTAATGCACAATTAGGGAGGACACCCCAAAAACACTGAGGAGTGCTAAAAATTATTGAGTAGATACTGCTGACAGATATGACTTTTGACAGCCAGAAATATTAATGCACAATTAGGGAGGACACCCCAAAAACACTGAGGAGTGCTAAAAATTATTGAGTAGATACTGCTGACAGATATGACTTTTGACAGCCAGAAATATTAATGCACAATTAGGGAGGACACCCCAAAAACACTGAGGAGTGCTAAAAATTATTGAGTAGATACTGCTGACAGATATGACTTTTGACAGCCAGAAATATTAATGCACAATTAGGGAGGACACCCCAAAAACACTGAGGAGTGCTACAAATTATTGAGTAGATACTGCTGACAGATATGACTTTTGACAGCCAGAAATATTAATGCACAATTAGGGAGGACACCCCAAAAACACTGAGGAGTGCTAAAAATTATTGAGTAGATACTGCTGACAGATATGACTTTTGACAGCCAGAAATATTAATGCACAATTAGGGAGGACACCCCAAAAACACTGAGGAGTGCTACAAATTATTGAGTAGATACTGCTGACAGATATGACTTTTGACAGCCAGAAATATTAATGCACAATTAGGGAGGACACCCCAAAAACACTGAGGAGTGCTAAAAATTATTGAGTAGATACTGCTGACAGATATGACTTTTGACAGCCAGAAATATTAATGCACAATTAGGGAGGACACCCCAAAAACACTGAGGAGTGCTACAAATTATTGAGTAGATACTGCTGACAGATATGACTTTTGACAGCCAGAAATATTAATGCACAATTAGGGAGGACACCCCAAAAACACTGAGGAGTGCTAAAAATTATTGAGTAGATACTGCTGACAGATATGACTTTTGACAGCCAGAAATATTAATGCACAATTAGGGAGGACACCCCAAAAACACTGAGGAGTGCTACAAATTATTGAGTAGATACTGCTGACAGATATGACTTTTGACAGCCAGAAATATTAATGCACAATTAGGGAGGACACCCCAAAAACACTGAGGAGTGCTAAAAATTATTGAGTAGATACTGCTGACAGATATGACTTTTGACAGCCAGAAATATTAATGCACAATTAGGGAGGACACCCCAAAAACACTGAGGAGTGCTACAAATTATTGAGTAGATACTGCTGACAGATATGACTTTTGACAGCCAGAAATATTAATGCACAATTAGGGAGGACACCCCAAAAACACTGAGGTGTGCTACAAATTATTTAGTAGATACTGCTGACAGATATGACTTTTGACAGCCAGAAATATTAATGCACAATTATGGGGGACACCCCAAAAGCGCTGGGGAGTGCCAAATATGAAGAAAAAATAATAAACCTCTATCCTCCTCTCTGCACTAGCGATTTTGGTTAGAGCAATTGCAAGAACAATATGGTATTCTCTGTCCCTGCTCTAATTAGCCTATGACTACACCCTGCTCTCTCCCTCTGTCAAATGGCGATGGATTGCTGTGGAGGCGTGTATTTATAAAGTTGAAGTATCGCGAGAACCGAGTCCCGAGATCCGACGACGTCACAATGACGTTCGGCCTCGATTTGGATTCGGAATGGGCGGGAGAGTACCGAGCTGCTCAGCTCGGTACTCGGATACCCAAAGTTCGGGTGGGTTCGGTTCTCGGAGAACCGGACCCGCCCATCTCTAGCTATTATTAACCTCAATAACATTCAATAACAATCATTTCCACTAATTTCCAGTCTATTCGGAACACCTCACACCTCACAATATTGATTTTAGGTACAATATTTTATTTTTTGGTACAGCAGCAACAGTGAACGTAGTTTGGAATTGCAGTACCTGTTTTTGGGTACAGCAGCAACAGTGAATGTAGTTTAATATATGATACGCATCTATGTGGACTGCGTAGTGGAGTGGCCCCGGTACCCAATTTGGTACCGGGGCCACAATATATCACTCTCAACTGGTCTGAATTCCACTGCACATATGGCTGCTCCTACATCCTCTGCAGCATATAGAGGGTGTAGTTCGAGCACGTCACTACCTCTTGTTTTTGACGACCATGGTACAGAGCATTCATCATTGAGATCCCATCAAGTATGTCAAAGACAGACAACGTCGAAGTGTTATTTGTTGACTTTGTGAACAAAAAAACTATCCCTGTTGCAAATCTTCGTGCAATGAAGAGTGACTTTTTCATTTAAAGGCTCAAGCTTTCAAGTGTAGTGTTTATAACATCATTACACCAACAGGTAAAAATCCTTTTAATTGGGATAATGGAGCCACAAAGGAAATTGCACATATGTAATGCCCGCACAATGTTACTGACGTTGTCTATCACCACAAATCCCCAGGAGAGTCTAAGTGGGTTAAGCCACTGAGAGATTATTTCCCTCAGTTTCTGGACTGATGCACCACTGGACTCAGCAAGGACAGAGCACTGGACTGATGCACCACTGGACTCAGCAAGGACAGAGCACTGGACTGATGCACCACTGGACTCAGCAAGGACAGAGCACTGGACTGATGCACCACTGGACTCAGCAAGGACAGAGCACTGGACTGATGCACCACTGAACTCAGCAAGGACTTTTTTGATTATTTTTTTTATATTATTTTAAAAGGATTTTTGTAGAATTTTTCTTTTTTTTTTTCTTTTTATGGAATAATTTTTAATACTTTTGAAATAAATATGCACTTAGCAGAACAAAGCACAGGACAAAATGCACCGCTGGACTAAGCAAGGACAGAGCACTGGACTGATGCACCACTGGACTCAGCAAGGACAGAGCACTGGACTGATGCACCACTGAACTCAGCAAGGACAAAGCACTGGACTGATGCACCACTGAACTCAGCAAGGACAGAGCACTGGACTGATGCAGCACTGGACTCAGCAAGGACAGAGCACTGGACTGATGCACCACTGGACTCAGCAAGGACAGAGCACTGGACTGATGCACCACTGGACTCAGCAATGACTTTTTTGATTATTTTTTTTAATATTTTTTTTAAAAGGATTTTTGTAGAATTTTTCTTTTTTTTTTCTTTTTATGGAAGAATTTTTAATACTTTTAAAATAAATATGCACATAGCAGAACAAAGCACAGGACAAAAGCACCGCTGGACTCAGCAAGGACAGAGCACTGGACTGATGCACCACTGGACTCAGCAAGGACAGAGCACTGGACTGATGCACCACTGGACTCAGCAAGGACAAAGCACTGGACTGATGCACCACTGGACTCAGCAAGGACAGAGCACTGGACTGATGCACCACTGGAATCAGCAGGACAGAGCACTGGACTGATGCACCACTGGACTCAGCAAGGACAAAGCACTGGACTGATGCACCACTGAACTCAGCAAGGACAGAGCACTGGACTGATGCAGCACTGGACTCAGCAAGGACAGAGCACTGGACTGATGCACCACTGGACTCAGCAAGGACAGAGCACTGGACTGATGCACCACTGGACTCAGCAATGACTTTTTTGATTATTTTTTTTAATATTTTTTTTAAAAGGATTTTTGTAGAATTTTTCTTTTTTTTTTTCTTTTTATGGAAGAATTTTTAATACTTTTAAAATAAATATGCACATAGCAGAACAAAGCACAGGACAAAAGCACCGCTGGACTCAGCAAGGACAGAGCACTGGACTAATGCACCACTGGACTCAGCAGGACAGAGCACTGGACTGATGCACCACTGGACTCAGCAGGACAGAGCACTGGCCAAAGCACCACTGGACTCAGCAGGACAGAGCACAGGACAAAAGCACCACTGGACTCAGCAGGACAGAGCACTGGCAAAAGCACCACTGGACTCAGCTGGACAGAGCACAGCACAGCACAGCATGAGAAATAGCAGGACAGAGGACCACCTAACACACCCTCCCTCTTCCCTGATCAATGCCCGAGTGAAGATGACGGCGGCAAGTGGGGAATTTAAAGGTTCCGAGTATCGCGAGATCCGACAGCGGGATTATGACTCAGAGCCTCGTTTTAAGTTTCGGAATTGGCGGGAATACCCAGACAGTGCTCGGATCCGCATTGTTCGGGGGGGCTCGGATTCCAGGAATCCGAGTCCGCTCATCCCTAGTACACACTAAATGGTTTGCAGCCGATTATCGGGTCAATCACACAATAAACGACTGTTCGACATGATATCACATTAGTGTGTACCCTGCAACAATGAACGATTATCGTTCCAAAGCACATTGTATTGTTTCATTTGATTTTTAAACCTGACTAAAAATCTAGTTAACTATGTAACTATGTCGTTCCAATTCTACAGTGTGTATGCACTTACGACCGGCAGTGTCCATAGATCTCTATGGGGTGTGCAGAGTAACAGGGCTAGATTTACTAAGCTGCGGGTTTGAAAAAGTGGGGATGTTGCCTATAGCAACCAATCAGATTCTAGCTATCATTTTGTAGAAGGTACTAAATAAATGACAGCTAGAATCTGATTGGTTGCTATAGGCAACATCCCCACTTTTTAAAACCCGCAGCTTAGTAAATCGAGCCCACAATCTTTTTAGCAGATGGTTATGACAGATGAAGAGCACAGACCTGAAGGTAAATCGTGTAAAATATGTTTAGTTTGTGCACATGAATCAATATGCTGATAGGGACTTTTTTTTAATAGTTGGTAAAATCGTTAAGAATATCGCATTGGGGGAAATTTTGTATAGTGTGTACTCAGTCTATATAGTTGTAATTGAGGTAAGTGGTCAGACAGGTGAGTCTGGTAACATTATCCAGCTATGCAGCAGTGAGAGGTCGTGACTGATTAGGTAGGAGAACAGCAGGTGATTAATGACTGCAACAGAGCCTGCTAGCAAGATCTCTCCCACAGCTCTAAATCCAATATTTGTCTGCTTATTGTAAAGATTAAATAGAAAGGAAAGCAAACAGCTGGGGGCAATAACTCTCTCACTGTCAGGCACACTCAGCCTAATGTACACTGTCTGACAATAGGCCATCCACACTACACAGGGGGTCATTTAGGGTTGGATGTAAATCTTGTTTTTATGAGTAAAACACGTTGGTTTTTTTTGGATACCATTCATTCTAACACTGATCTATAAATTTAAATATTATTATCCCGCACCCACTACTCCCAAGAGTTGTTTTTTTCTGAGGTGGGGGATGGGGGGATCAGCCTAGGCTGAGTTACATTATGACATGGGGACCCCACTCTGCACACTACCATGTCTTCATAATGGCACTCTTACAGTGTATCTTGAAGCGTTTTAAAGCTGAAGCTGGCGTACATCATCCGAAATGCTGCTAATGCTTGTGTTCTTTGTTATGTCCAGCTCTGCTCCGGAGAGCAGAGCTGGACAGCGCATGCGCAGGGAGTGATCTTGCGATCCCTCCCTGTCACAGTCTCAAGCTCTCCGGAACGGCACATGCGCAGTTGCATGAAGAAGAGAAAGTACACAGAAGAGGAGGAGACCCGGAGCCAGCGCGACCGAAGAGGCAGTGGTATGTTTTTTTTAAACACAGAAACAGCAGTTTTTCGGAACTGCTGTATCTGTGATCCATTTTTCATAAATTTGAGAAATACAACAATCCTTATCCATGCGATAAGGATTGATAAGTATTTCTCACTTTCCCCGATACATGATAAATGTGCCCCAAAATATCAAAAACTGTGTTATATGTAAAATTTTGCTTGGAAGATTTTATTACAGTTTATGGAACTATCCTATTGGTGTTATTCACAATCCCTGCCCTGTAGCAAACATTGTTTACTGGGTTATTTCTGCGTATGTTGTAGACAGAAATATGATTAGTGGGTTGTATAGGAGAAATAATAAGCCACTGGGTATAGTGTGAAAGCCAACATTCCAACAGTTTCTGCACCAGGTTATGAAGATGGCGTCTATTCAAACAAAGTAGGTGGTCTGTGGGCATAACTAGCGAGGTGCAAGCTGCGTGCTAGGTCCTGAAACCCAATATGGCAGATGTATGGTCTTGTGATAGTATGGCAATTAAAAAGAGATGCGATAGGAAACACTTGAAGATGTCCCCTTTTTAAGCAAGTGGTAGCAGAAATTTTCAGATGCTCCAAAAGACTGTCTGGTCCATGGATGGAATAAAACTAAAACGTACCTCCCAACATTTGCAAATCCGTCATCGAGACGGGCACATGACCTCGTCACCATGGGGGCGTGATCACATAAGAATATGGGGTAGCCACACCCCCCAGGGATGCTAAAAAATACCTCCCAACATTTGCAAATTTATCATCGAGGCAGGGCGTGAGCATGTCAACACGGGGGTGTAATCACATCGGAATTTGGAGTAGCCACACCTCCCGGTATGTGCCCAGCACTTTTATAGTGCTAGGCTGCCCCGTACTGTCCTCCGCACCAAATGCCTCATTTGCCGTGTGTGTGGCACCAGATCACCGCTGCTCTGCCTCAGCAGTGAATGCGGCATACCTCCCAAATTTCCCACCCGTGAGACAAAGCTCTCCCTATTGGGATGACGGAACAGAGCCCTCAAATCAGGACTGTACTGTCTAAATTGGGACAGTCGGGAGGTAGGACAGTGGGATTGTATCTCTATGTGCATATAAAACACACTTGTAGTAAAGTTATATTGATTAAATGTAAAGAAACACTGTACACTTACCTGCCAGCAAATTAGGTTACACCCACATCCAATCAAACCACTCCCATATTAGACTAGCCCATTCCCCTTTTCTGACAGTCCACGCTCCTTTCTGACCCGGAAATTGGGACTATTGGCAGTTAGGTGCTTAAACTGGCTTTCATGCTAGTACATATGTTTAATAAAGGGTTGGACAAATTTTTAGCGGAAAAGTGTATCCAGGGATACGACCGTTAATTAAAATGAAGGCTAGTACTGGATATAGGGTAAAAATAGGACTGCAATATTGAGTCTGGGGGGATTTTCACAATTAAAACAGATTGGCGGTTGCTTACTCTGGATCAATTTCAAATATAAGTGCAGGATCTCAGGAGATCCAAAATAGGTTGAACTTGATGGACTGGTGTCGTTTTTCAACCTCATCAACTATGTCACATGCATGGGATGTGCACAATGCAAGGATCTCATAAAACCATCTCGGGCACAAAAAAATATCTGAATGTTGTAGGCACAAAAGTAAGGAAAATTGCAGAAGACATGAGTTTCTCTACTGCCCCAGCTCATTCTTATGAGGAGATGACAAGCACAACAAGGTCATACATGCCCACTTTTAAGACTTCTCCAACGGGATATCGGGGGGGGGGGGGAAGTCATGTGACATGGGGTAGGAGGAGCCCCATAGCCCCGCCCCCACTATTAAAAGCCGAAATTCACGGCATTCACGCCAACAGTGGCAGGAGGAATGTAAAACTCTGCTCTTCTGGCTCATTGCGGCTTGTAGTAAATCCATCAGCAATACAAGCACAGGTCAGTAAGTGTGACTTACAAGAAAGGTTCTTCTCAGCAATCTGTAAACACAACTAAGGCAATATCAGGTCAATTTTATTAGATAAATAAAGATAACAGGCTAACATGTGATATTTCATTTTCAACAGCGTAACAAATCTGGGTTTGCCTCTATGTACCTGAACTCGGGCAAACTCGATGTGCCCCTAGCTTGTTAAATAACTACTTGGATCCCCAATGAGAAACATCACTGAGGTTCTAAGTCTTCTCTTCCTGGAACACAATAGAGGGCTGCATTACAAAAGTAGTCCCATACCCAGAAACAAATAGCAGCATTCTTTGAACACAACCATTATAACTTAAAAATAAATGTTTTATCACTTTCAAGAGCTTGAAGAACACTGGATGTCCTTAAGACTTATAGTTTCTATAGGACGATGCTGACGAAGTCTTCAGGTTTCACAGACCAATAAGACTTATAAAGCTGGGTAGAGATGGACAATGAAAATTTAGGTTAGTTGTACGTCGTCTTAATATTTAGGAATAAGTCTTGATGATTCCCACGTACATTTCTTACTAACATAGAACTTAAGTTTGCAGAGTACTACTGACCGCTGCAATGAACAGCAGTATTCTGCAGCTTTTACTTATGTGCTTACTGCGCAGAACCACGGTAAGCACGGTGGCTAAGTGGTTAGCACTTCTGCCTTACAGTACTGGGGTCATGAGTTCAATTCCTGACCATGGCCTTATCTGTGAGGGGTTTGTATGTTCTCCCCATGTTTGCGTGGGTTTCCTCCGGGTGCTCTGGTTTCCTCTCAAAGATACTGGTAAGTTAATTGGCTGCTAACAAATTGACCCTAGTCTGTGTGTGTATATTAGGCAATTTAGACTGTAAGCTCCAAAGGGGCAGGGACTGATGTGAGTGAGTTCTCTGTACAGCGCTGCGGAATTAGTGGCGCTATATAAATACATGGTGATGGGTGATGGTAAGTTTAAACAATAACCAAAGGCAATCATAAGGCATTGATTTAACAGTGTGCAGATATCAGGTGGGACATGGTGGGAATGGTTTGCAGGCTGCTATTCTAGTGCCAATAAAGAGGCAGGTCTCAATGATGGAGGCTAAGAAAGTGACTCATTGCGGGTTATGGAGAGGTTACATGACGAAGTCCAAATATGACTTTTTTATGTGTTTGACAATTCAGGGCTCTGGTTAACATGGTAACAGTCTGCAGGTTCCTGTGTACTCTCCAGGACCAGGCTGGAAGTTGACCTTGTCAACGGTGGATTTTCTTAGTGCTGTTTTGGGGAACATTAATCTCCTCATCGCTACTGTGGTCAGACAGTGGCAGGTCCTGGATATTATTCTGAGTCATGTAAGTCTTGGTCTGCATAGGGCATTCCTGGGTTAGGATAGCCTGAAAATAGAAGAGTTGGCGAATTAAACCAAGCTAATCACAGCGATGGCTACAGACAAGTTACAGGGCTGGAATAAATGTAAAAATATCCATAACAGAAATATAAAATTAGCTTCTGTATAAAATAAATATAGATATTATATTTTAGGACCCTTTGTGCCCTCTTCCATATATAGTATATTCAAAGTGATGTCTCTCACCAGTTTCTCCTCTTTGGCTGGTGGACTGCGCAGAAAGAAGCAGAGAGGTGCGTATAAGATGTTTAGTACACCAATGATCACCATTAACCAGGTAAATCCAATGGCCTTTGCAATGGCTCCACCACACGAGGGTCCTGAAGGTAAAAATTAGATATACTGTACTGTACATGAGGTCATAGAAATGTTTCCTTATTTTACAACAGCTTTTCAGTTTATAGGATAGTAAAAAATATAATGTATTGAGATCTGGTCATCAGGTTTAACAGCAAAGCCAATGGCTTTGTGTCCAGTTTGGCCAATCATGTAAAGACCAAATTTTCATAGGTCCAGTCTTTAGATGGACAGGTAGAGTGGCCAGGTTACAAATGGCACAAGGTTTGCTGTTAAACTATAAATGCAACCAATGTCGGATAATGTCCAAATCTGAGATTATTCAAGATAGAAATTTTGGGGCCTTCTTTAATTTATAGGTATGTTTTGCACAGACCACACATTCCATTGAATAGACTGCCAGCCTCATTACACACAACCACCAGTTATGTTGCTGAGAACCCCTAGCCACCTTACACAATCCCCTCTAGCCACCTCACACAATCCCCTCCAGACAAATTGCACAGACCCTGCAAACAATATTGCCCTGTTGAACCATGTTGCTACAACAGCCCCACTGAGCCACAATAGCAGACCCAAATTTCATAAACCCCATTCTCAACCCCTCGAAGATCATTGTTCTCACCCTACACTGAGCCACATTGAAGCTCATTTAAACATCTTGTTTCACAACATAAATTTTCTCTTTTGTTTGTGAGAGAGATATGAGTTGCTAAAGTGCTCTTAAACCACACTAAGTAATTCCCAGATCCGCATCCGCACTTTTTAACACTCCCATAGTTGCTGCCATCTTCACTCACTAGTCCAAACACTTCCTGAAAAACTGATGTCATTTTCAGAAAAGTTAGATCATGGCATCACTGGATGGCAATTGGGGACATGACCACGTTTGAAGCTTTTAGATAATCATTTGTCTTCTATAAACTGTGATAAAGAGCTGAAATAAAATCATGTAGATGAGATGTATACACTGGAGTCTGTGTCCTATCAACTGAGATACACAAAGTCTTATTGTATAAATGAGATGAGGAAACTGGACACTGTGTCCTATACACTGAGACATGAGATACGTTCTTTGGAGTCAGTCAGAATAGAACTATCCACAGTGCAGACAGTGCATTTGTACTGGGGCCAAGAAGGTGAAAGGGGGTTTGTAGTCTTTCGTTCATCATTTTAAAATATTTTTGTGTTACCCCCTCTCAAACTGCAACCGCTACCCCGCTGACACCGATCCCTAAGAAAAGTGAATGGTGAACGCAACAACAAATTACCAGTACTAAAGCACTTAATCTAGGGCTAAGCAGCAAGTAAAAAAGTGCCATGAGGGTGTATTCAGCCTATTTAAAAAGTTTTAACTTGGGCCCTTAACTGTCTTGTTCCGCCACTGGAGCTTATAGCCTATAAACCGATTAAACAGCTATGATTAGAAAACAAAATACATGTCTTACCCACGGCAAATCCCATGCACAGAGCAATGTCAGATATGGCATATATCCCACCATACACAGACGTGTGACGTAGATCTACTAAGTGTCCCATGATGGGCATAATGGAAGAGTCCACCATTCCAAGGGCAATGCCAATCCCAGCATTAGGGCCAATGAGTCCATAGATACTGACAGCCAGTGGTACCTGAATCACAATAAAAGAATGAGTAAGATACAGTGGAGCATAATACACAAGAAGCAAAATTAAATTTGAAGGTGTGAAACCCAGCACAACTCTTCCTTTATATGAACTCTTTATTGGGCAGAATTCTAGAGTTGCTAGTAGAGTGATGACTTAGTATGTTTATAAAGAGTGTCAGAGGCGACTGAAGCTGCCCAGTTATCCAAGGATCCTCCGGTGTCCCTCAAGCCTACAGGGACTGATTAAGAGTTCATGCCGATTTAGACTAATACGCTCATATCACCTTCCATGGCAGGCTTATACGTGGTGGGTGAAAATGAACTTGTCCTTAAATTAAATTCTGGTTCCTTCAGCCCACTCTGCCCCAGTGGCGAATCCAGGGGGGGGGGGGGGGGCGATCGGGGCAATCGCCCCCCCTAGCAGGGACTTGCTGCCGACGGCTGTGCAGGTCCGTTTGGGCTGCTATGATTGTGTTTTAAACACAATCATAGCAGCCAGGCAGCACACTGTCACTGCCGAGCGGACCTGCACATACTGTGCAGCCGCCGGCAGCCTTTGATGTAAAAAGGGGGCGGGGCCTAAATCCCCCTCCCCCCCTTAAATCGCCCGGAGTATAGCAATTTTCTAGATCCGCCCCTGCTCTGACCCCCACCAATGTTTATGTTCCCATGACTTTTTAAAAGGATAACAACAATTTTTGACACCCAATTAGTTGTCATTAATATCAGAACTGCACAGCAGAACAGAGGAATGTACAAGTGCTGCTGAGGGTGAAGATGTGATGGGGGCAATTTTGCCTGCACCTATCCCCATCCTTGTCTTTCCTAAATGGTTATTCTCCAGCGCACACCAAGGATAACTCATTGTCTTCGGCCTTTACCCTGGAAATACATCAAGATTAAAACCTTACTACATTTTTATTTCATATTTCATGTTTATACCTCTCCCTGTCACAATTTTGCACCAACAAAAATGTTGCTTTCCCCCCAAAGCCTATTGGATGATCAGGTCTTCCAAACATAAATGGTCCCTCTAGCATATTAGATACAAATAGAGCATAGTAAAAATGACTTTATTGCCCTCTATCAGAATATCTTCTGCCCAGGGTGCTATCTGTGTGGAGAATGTATGTTCTCTCCATGTCCATGTGGATTTTCTCCTGGTGTTCCGGTTTTCTCTCATGGTCCAATTAATCTGGTAGAGGTTAATTGACTTTTTCGTAAATTGTCCAGTTAAACAGCAGCAACAATTTTTTTGCGGGGTGGTGCTTAGTCTCCAATTCATAACAAATTCCACTCAAGTGATTTTGAGGGATAGAAGGGCAGCGTAGGACTGGCCCACAGGACTACCGGTAAAATTACCGGTAGGCCCGGCTACCTTATGGCCACACCCCCTTTTAGATGTGGGCGGAGCTTACCTGGAGGCCCGTTGTTCACACCAGGGTGCTCGCATTCCTCTCCGGCGTCCCCGCTGCTGCGGATGACTGGCTGTCAGTGACAACCAGTCATCTTTGACCTTTCACATGCGATCGCAGCTGCGATCATGTGACCCGCCCACTCACCCTGTCAGCTGATGTTCCCGCGCCGCTGAAGGGAGAAGATCAGAGAGGCTGCATCAATCAACTTTTGGGTAAGTATACTTTAACCAGTTGTTTATATTGTTTGTGCTAAAAAATGATTTATGTATTACAGTTTTTTATCTTGATAACACTGGATTACAATGTTATTAGTATTGGTCTTGATATTAATTTAGCTTTGTTGATCATTACACACACCCAGTATTAGATACACAGTACAGTCCAAATAGGTGCGTATGTTTGTATCCTTGTGTGTCCCACTTCCGCCCTGATTTGCGCCCATCCCATAAAACCCTGTAAATTTTCATTTTTTTTTGAGTACTGTCAGGATACTCTACCCCCTGGGAATAGTGGCAGCATCACCCTCTTCACCTTCTTTTTATTTTTACCAGAAAGTACTAAGGTAGCGCTCATCGTAAAAAGTATATGGGGTCTCCCATTACATCTGTTCTCAATATATATATATATATATATATATATATATATATATATATATATATATATAAATATCTATAATATAAATGCTTAGTGGCGTGTGTTAGTCTGTCTGTGTGTGTGTGTGTGTGTGTGTGTGTGGAAAAAATAAAACCAAGCTGCAGCGCCACCTGCTGGGCGGAGTTATACACTGACCTACTAAATTCTTAGTGTGTGTGGAAAAAAAAATTCAGAAAGGGCTGAAATTTTGTATACTAAGATGTTTTTAATTTGTTAATGTAATTTGTTAATTGTTAAAAGTGTTTATAAAGATTTAAAAATATATATATATATATTTCTTGAAGGAGAAGTGACAGGTGGGAGTGGTTGGTGGTTGCCGGGGGTGACAGTGGGGAGTGGTTGGTGGTTGCCGGGGGTGACAGTGGGGAGTGGTTGGTGGTTGCCGGGGGTGACAGAGTGAGAGGAGTGTGATACTCAGGACCGCTGAGAGAGATCCCTGTGTCTGGATAGACATCTGGATAGATGTGGCGATAAAGATGAAGGATGAGGTGATGGAGAAGAATGATGAGGTGGTGACATGTGGACAAAACCACGTTAAAAAAGGGCGCTTACATCGGGAAGTAACGCTCTGTCCCTGAGGAGGCCTGGGCTAGGCCCAAATGCATGACAAGAACCTTTTTAACACCTTAAGTAGCTTGATTTGACTAGAATGCATGAGTATCATGCACGGGTTAACTTGTGTATATATATATATATATATATATATATATATATATATATATATATATATATATATATATATATATATATATATATAAAATGTGTGTGAATTGAGAGGACTATTGCAGGCATAATATGAATCGGGGACACTTGCGTGGCGTAACATTGTGGGCACTACCGTGTGGCATAGCATTGTTTTGGAGGCACTACTATGTGGCAGAGGGGGGCTGCCTATCTATACTAAACTATAGGGGGGCTGACTATACTAAACTCTAGTGAGGGGGGGCTGCACAGAGAACACTATAGGGAGGGGGTTATGGGACCTTTAATGTTGAGGTGGTTTGGGTCTATAATTGAATGTGGGTGCTGTTGATTTAATGGCAGGGATGGTTGGCATTTCTAAATGTACCCATTATTTTTTCCAAATAGGGCCCTCAACATTCCTGGATCCAGACAAGCTGCAACTAAAGAAACCAGCAGCCACAGGTGATAAAAGTGACAACAACAGGTAGGACAGTCTGTCAAATGTTCTGAGTCTAGTGCAGGCTTGGCTAACTTGTGGTACTCCAGGTGTTGTGAAACTACAAGTCCCAGCATATCCTTACAGCAATAAGCTGCTATATATTGGCAAAGCATGCTGGGGCTTGTAGTTTCACTACACTAAGGTGCTAGCTGTCTTTCGTGGACTGACCACTCCCCCTCTAGTGTCTGGTTCCGCCTCTATGATGGTTGACCACACCCCCTTTGGTGGGCCCCTAGTGTTGCATTCCCCGGTGGGCCCTTCATGCCCCAGTCCGACACTGTAGAAGAGTGTTAGATCTGACGTGGTTGGATATTATCTTAAAAAAATATCAATTTGTGGTGGGGTTTAATTTGGAACAATACCAAAATATATGAGCAATGACGAACTTGTCTCCACCAAAGTGTGGGGAGGAGAAGGTGGGAGCATTTTGAGGAGGTTGAGAAACACCTGTAAAGCATCTGTTGTTGGGTTTCAACATGGTTAAGCCATTTGGAGATGGACCAAATGTTGGTAAATAGAGAGAACTAATCCTCCACATTAACCATTATACTTAAGTTACTTGCCCATTGCAACATATATGTCAGGGCTTAGCGGATTGTTTAACTGCGAAAGAGTTTGAGACTTTCAGTTGGATGTAATGCAGTAATTAGAAAGTTCCTTATTTGGAGGATCTTGTAGGTGTCCTTGGCAAGTAAGATGGCAGCACAGTGGTTAGCATTGTTACCTCACAGCGCTAGGGTCATGGCTTCAATTCTAACCAGGATCTATCTGTGTGGAGTATATATATCCCACAGTCCCAAAACATACTGGTAGTTTAATTGACTTCTAGTATGCATGTGTGTGGTAGGGAATTTACACTGTAAGCTCCAAAGATATAGTGACTCATGTGAATGACTTCATAAAAAAATGTTCTCCCATAATACATTTAATTTGTGCAATTGCACCTATTTATCTGTTTTGTGCATACATTGGTGCACACTCTTAAACAGGTTTTGGGAACTGCTATCGGTTAAAACTCAAAGTGTGGTAGAAAGAATCATGCGCAAACCAGCATTTAGCTAGATATGGCCTAATCTGCCCAGGTCTCCCCATCGGAAGATCCAAACGTTTGCACCCTACAGAGATGGTACCTTCTTGGCGCACAGATTCATGCTCTTCCTATAAGAACGGGCCCATGTGCACAAAGATAGATGTATGACATAGGGGCAACATGGTGGCTAAGTGGTTAGCACTTCTGCCTCACAGCGCTGGCGTCATGAGTTCAATTCCCGACCATGGCCTTATCTGTGAGGAGTTTGTATGTTCTCCCTGTGTTTGCGTGGGTTTCCTCTGGGTGCTCCAGTTTCCTCCCACACTCCAAAAAACATACTGGTAAGTTAATTTGTTGTTATCAAAATTGACCCTAGTCTCTGTCTGTCTGTGTGTGTATGTTAGGGAATTTAGATTGTAAGCTCCAATGGGGCAGGGACTGATGTGAGTGAGTTCTCTGTACAGCGCTGCGGAATCAGTGGCGCTATATAAATAAATGATGATGATGATGACATGACACAATGGTATATATGCTGTGGGTACATGTTTGAAAATGGCCTTTAGTGTGAGTGTATTACATCATGGTTTGACATAAATCTTCCATGTGTCAGGTGGTACTTAGAGGATAATGAAGTGTATAGGAATGTTGTGCAATAAACAAGCTGGACTCACGCAGAGGAGGCTAATTCCCACAATAAGCATTCCGAGAAGAGAGCACAACCACCTGAAGCAAAGAAGATAAAATGCAAGTCAGCAAATTCCTTTAATAATATGCTGCAGATCAAGTCCAAGTGTCAAAGCTCAAACTCACCTCCCCATCTTATGTGACAGCACGCCAAACAGGTTTGTACATAGGAGATACGAGATGCTGGCGGGCAAGAAAGCCAAGCCTGAAACATACAAGACATGCTGAATGTAGACAGGGCCTTCACAACTGCTGCTGAAATGAAAATGCATGAGCAACCATTGTTCCTGACTACAGACCCCAAATTAACCTATGATAAGTAGAGGGAGATAACTGACATCATTTTCAAATATGTGCTGAAAACTAATATTTTCAGTATTCAATTGAATACCAAATCCTTTAAGAAATGCGGATTACTATATCTCCCAAAATTCTCGATTTTGGCAGGGCGGCCCGACTCTTGGACCAGGAAAGGGTTTGGGGCCTATCGGACAGCCGCTTTTGTAAGACTGTGGGTGTGGCTTGGATAGATCAGAGGATTGGTTTGGGCTGATTATGGGTGGGGCTTATTTTGTCTTGATCTTCCCTTTTTAAAGTGTTCGGTGGTGTATTACTAAATCAAATGCAAACCCTACTCTTCATGTTTCAATTATACAGGACAGGCCGAAATATTAAACTGTAAACAGGACAATCCTAAATATCAAACTGATAAATCTTATTTTTAGCTCCAGCAAACAATATCTCAGTCCTCAGTAAAATCACAGAGAAATCTGAGTCAGATTCGCTGATTCTCAAACACTTGAAAAAGTAAATGGAGGCCATTTCCAAATTTTATGTTAGTTAGTGGGTGCGGAGGGACTAAAATATTTTGGGGAATCGAACCCTTTAATGATGAAATGGTTAACAACAACAGCCTTTCCAATAATCCGTCTACCTAACATAGTCTATGATATAATTCGAGGCACACCCTAAGGAGAATTCTCTTAAAGTCGTTAATGCTCCTATAATGAGATTCTGTAGACTGGAGTTTGATTAAGTGGTTTGATTTCCAGGGCAATCTTTACGTGACATTGAACAGAACAGTCTTCCAGACAAGACAGTCATGTAGTATAATTATCTTCTCAGAAACTGTGGAAAAGTTAGCAGCTCTGCCCATGCAGTAAGGTGGGCTGAGGACCGCACACACACATTCCAATATCAGTCATTGATTGACCGTATCTACCATCCTGCCCTAAATAAAACTGATCAGTCCCAACACAGTGACAATGTTATTAAATAAAGCCATCCATGGTTACGTGTAGGACAGTGAGGTCCTTGTGATGTTATGATAAGTGGTGTTCAGCCGAACCCATAAATGGGATATCTAGTCTATGTGTTTAGTGCAATTATTCTTTATCCCTCCCTACAGGCACTCAGGACTGCCAAGCTGCAGTGCGCCAGTTCATGGGAACCAGTGTGGTGTAACGTACCTAGTTGCCAGTTAGGAGAGCACATCGTTTCCATCATCCAAATGGGCAGGGTGGGTTCCATAACTCCAATAGCCATGTTGGCAATGCACAGAGACCCTGGGGGGAAACATAACAGCATGAGGTAAAGTTACTGACAGTAATACCCACTGTCAGAACCTCTTTAGACATTAGTCTAAGACTTAAGTCTTCTCTGCCTTCCCTGCTGCATTGAACTGTAGGCACTAGATGCATAATATAACTTATCATTTGATATCCATTTCTTCCACAAGCCTGCACTTTACTTGTAACCGTACAGGTTTAATATTATTTTTATATATTACAGTATTCTGTTCAGATTGCTCATTTGGGGTGAGTCCTTATGACTTACCTGCAGCCACCAAGATATAAGGGTCCTTTAGTAGTGTGAAGAAGGATGTTGGAGCAACGCTCTAAGGAACAATGACATGATATATTAGCAACAGAACTATGCTTGTTCCATCCCTTCTCCACTCATAAACTGACTCACCCCTGGAGACAACTTGGAAGGCCGCAGAAGACAGAGCTGGAGAACTGTGGACACAGGGTGAAAGGGTGTTATACACGCCTTAATGAAGAAAACCATTATACAAAGTGTTGTATGTTCTCCTCGTGTTTGCATGGGTTTCCCCTGGGTGCTCCAGTTTCAGGCAAAACAATGCCTTTAAAGCCATTGCCGCTTAAAATTGTCACTGCAAACTCGCCGATTAGTGGCGAGTTGAAAAAATTGTCAGTTGATACATTTACCCCCAGATGGTTGTTTTTGATTAACTCTTTGCTACACACATGTAACGCAGGCTCAGAAGAGTGCTAGATCGTGACACCCATAAGACCTACTGTTTTGGAGATACTCTGACCCAGTCACCTAGCTATCACAATTTGGCGCTTGTAAAAGTCGCTCAGACCCTTATGCTTGCCCATTTTTCCTGCTTCTCACACATCAACTTCAAAAATTGATTGTTCACTTGCTGCCTAATATATCCCACCCCTTGGCAGGTGCCATTGTAACGAGAAAATCAATGTTATTCAGTTCCCTTGTCAGTGGTTTTAATGTTGCAGCTGATTATATATATATATATATATATACACACACAAACACACACACACTCATATACAGTTATATCCCTGACGCTAAGCCTATCCCTAAGCCTAACCACATTAAAGCTGTGAATCGTGACATAGTGAGGTGGTGCCATGATGATGTGATTGTGCCTCCTCCGCGACCGGACCTCCGGAGCTTGCCGTTTAAAGTCGGCAAGTATGTTTAAAAGGGGTGAAGTCTGTCTTCTTTTCATGGAGTAAGATCTCTTTACAATTAATTATGGTGCAAAAGAAATGCAAATTTCCTATCAAGGGATTATTAAATTGATACATTTTAGTACAAATTAAAGTTCTTACCTCCGTCCAGCAAAGCCAGAACTGCCAGTACCAGGAATGGAGAGGATTTCCCAACAAACTCGTACATGACAGAACCAAATGGAGCACCGGCTGCAAAGACAGTGGAATCTGAGGGAGGAGATCTCCACAGGAGACACACAGACATCCATAAAGCAACACAAAATTAGACCCATAAAGCAGAAATTATACTTACTGAGCACTCCCAGTGCCAGACCTCCCAGTGCTATTCCCATTGCCTGTCCTCTTTCGTAATCATCCGTGTATACATTTGCCAGCATCCCCAGACCTGAAGATACATGCACACTAGTGAATACAGACAATAAATATGTTCAAGGGTTATGACATGCCAAATCTCACACCCCCAATAGTCAAATTTTTTTGAAAGTCCTGAAAACCAGAGGGTGTGGCCTATCTATTTTGGCGAATGAGAAATTTCTGTTGTGATTGGACGGATTGTGGAGTGTCCTAGGCATATCAGGGGCGTCTCTAATGTCTATGTTTTTAGCACAATAATGTTGGGATGTATGTAGGGACAAGCATACAGGTGACAGGCACGGGGGCAGGTTGGCGAACAGAAGAAAATGGGGGAACAGGTTTGAGAGGGACAGATGAGACAAGTGGCAGAGTTTGGATGCTAACCCAAAAAGCAGACTGGCGAAATGCCCATGGCATTTGTGTGTGGGGTAGAGAGATGTGAGCGGGACTTTTATTATGCCACTTGTTTGGAGGATCCCAGAGGAAAGATAAGCATATGCCCTCAAGGAAATTAGGTCAGTGGCAGAATTCACCCACAAAAATGATAGCAAACAAATTCCATCCCTCATTGTAGTTGTAAATGTGGCTCTGACACCTCCAGCAACAGTCTGTGTCTGACACTGAATCATTATAATCTGGTCTCTGTAATAAACAGACGCTCTGAAACCCCATCTTGAATACAAATGGAGGATGGTAAGATAAACATTGCACAGTGTAGGCTTAGCCTAACTTAGCTTTTATTGGCTGATTTCCATCACTAAATATATCACATGCAACACAATATGCTGATGCTGTGGTGCAGCTGACAAAAATAAAGCAATTAATTATAGGGAAATGCTAATCAATAGGAAATTAATCCCATATTGTATAATTATGTATAAGACTTGTGTCCAGTTTTACTGAGTTTCCTGTGATATCCTGACACCAGAAGCATATAGATACACCAAAAAATAATTTGTTCTTCCTACATGTTAAGTGTAAACTTGCTAACCTATAAAACAGAGGATTGCCTGCCCTCATGGTGCACTCTTGGGCAGCTTACTAAAATTAAAAACCTTAGACATAGCCCAAGCCCAACTCAGTGTTCTCTCCAGCACCTTTTTCCCGGTTGCTCCACCCAGCTGTTATTACTTGGCACCTGACTCTTGAAGCAAAACAGAGTCCTATTATAGTAGAATAAACCATTGTTTGTCCTATTAGAACAGGCACTATGTGAGCACTACAGCCAGCAGTGTGTGTTAGACCACTGACCACCAGTCTGACCAGTCCTGGCAGGTGTGGGCAATAACCTCCAACATTTTTCATTATGATTGCAAAGTATTACACTGCCCCCACCCGGATGCTTCTTAATGCCACCTGGCTGCTTCTTAATGCCACCCGGCTGGCAAAATTTTCTGGGGAGAACACTGCAACTCCAAGCCTAACAATACACCAGGTCCAAGACCTACTCCAAGCTTAACAATACACCTAGTCCAAGCCCTACTCCACGCCTAACAATACACCTAGTTCAAGCCCTACTCCAAGCTTAACAATACACCGAGTCCAAGACCCATGCCAAGCCTAACAATACACTGAGTTTAAGACCCATGCCGTGCCTAACAATACACTGAGTCTAAGACCCATGCCAAGCCTAACAATACATCTAGTCCAAAATCCATGCCAAGCCTAACAATACACCGAATCCAAGCCTTACTCCAAGCCCAACAATACACCTAGTCCAAGACCTACTCCAAGCCTAACAATATACCGAGTCGAAGACCCATGTCAAGCCTAACAATACAACAAGTCCAAGCCCTACTCCAAGTCTAATCCTAGATCTAGCCTGCGCCCTACTCCAAGCCTCAGCCCTAAAACTATCTTGAGTCCTAAACGATCTCTGACCATGCTCTTTAAACTGTAAACATGTACTGTAAACATGTAATAACTCCTCACACTGACTAATTGTATCAACATTTTTACCGTCAGAAAAACTTGGCTCATTCTAAGGGGTACATTTACTGCAGAAATAAGAATTACACAGTACAGAGTACCATGAATAAGTGACAGGAAAGTAAGTACACGGCACATCAAATTATCCATTATCTATAGTGTTTTAGTGTAGCACATACAGCCAAGATTATTTAGAATAAATAGCCCCATGTCCATCACAAACAAACCCAAACCCATCAAGTAAAGACCAGATACAGCCTCAATTCCCATTGTACACAGCACTGTGCACTTACATAACCTGAAATACCCATTGAATATAGGACAATGTAAATTCCATGTTTTACACCTATATTCCCTTCCTAAAATGGAAACTTCAGGAGTATTAAGCAATGTATTTAATAGCTGTATTGTGTTTAATCAGTTCACATAGAATAATACAAGTAGAAGACAAGAAGGTGACTATTAGTAAGACTTCTCCCATAATTCCTTGCAGCAGTTTTCCTCTGATTGTTTAAAGCTTGGCATTATATAGTAGAAGCATTTGTGCAGAAGTTACTCTAAGTTGTGAAATAAAGATGAATTCCACCTCCAGAACTACAGTCTTGTGCACATGTCAATGATGCTGCCCCCTCCCCAGGCTTGACCTTTGACCTTCCCTCATGGAGGGGAGGTGAAGAAAGTTGGAAAGTATGATCTCAGGAACTCGGGGGTGGGGGTGGGAATGGCTGTAATTATAGCCATTCCACTGCAATTTAATTTGGCACTAACTAATCCCTACTTTAGAGGTTACCAGTATGTATTATTATCTGTGCTTTAAGATGTTTGCATGACAGCTCTGCTTAATTATTTATTTTTATTAACATTTTTTTTTGCCAATTCTATGTTTCTGCTAAATAATAGTACTTTAAAACTTTTAGAACATTTGTGATCAGATAATTAGCGCTGTTTTATTGCATTTTTATATGGTTACTTTTGTAACAGGGTCATAGCAGCCCTTTATTACATATCAGCTAAAGTAAGCAAAATAATGATGGTGATTATTATTATTATTATTATTATTATTATTATTATTATTATTATTATTTCAGCATTATTATTACTATTTCAGCAATTTGTATTCTCCTTGTCATCTATTTGTGATATTTCAGATTGTTTTTGGCCTGGGTAATCAGGGATGATTTCAGACAAGAGACCATGGGGTATATTTACTAAACTGCGGATTTGAAAAAGTGGAGATGTTGCCTATAGCAACCAATCAGATTCTAGCTGCCATTTATTTAGTACGGTCTACAAAATGACAGCTAGAATCTGATTGGTTGCTATAGGCAACATCTCCACTTTTTCAAATCTGCAGTTTAGTAAATATACCCCCATAAGTGAGATTTTTATTGTAAGCTAAACCAGCTCCATCTTCTATACATTCTCAGTTTGGGATCCCTCTAGATCTGACGTTTTTTGAAGGGACTAAAGTCTTTATGTCCCAGTCTTCATCCTAGTCTCCTAGAGCTTTCTGAACAGATTCCTGTCACTTCCAGGGTTTCAGTTATCTCTGGGATTAATTTCCCTCCACACCAGTGCTGTCTTGTCTAGCGGTGATTTAAATAATTGTTTTCTGTAGCTTTGTCTTTCTTTTCATTGTTATTTCTTTATTGGTTGTGGACGTCTTCCTCCCTCTGCTCATGAATTACTGGCAATCCTGCCTTCATGCTCTAGAATGCCGGGTGCTACACAGGAGTTCCGTGGATGTATTTCTCCACAATGGCATGGCAAGCCACACCCATCTGCACCCATTGTTACACAATATGCAAGCTGAGGCTGGCCTAGCAGAACATTACGCACTAGGGCCCTGTATGTAGAAGTACCACCTATACAAGTGGAACTGCATCTGCTCAGTGAGGCCACACACCAAGATATAAATGAATTATAGTCACATAATAAACAAGGAATAAACTCTTACCTGCAACAGCAGAGAATGAAGATCCAATGCCCTGCAGTGATCTTGCTAGGAAGAGAAGTGTGTATGTGCCAGAGAAGGCAAACACTGGTAGAGATAGAAAAGTGCATTTAGTCACTAGTGGAAAGGTGATTAAAATGAAAACATTGCATCAAGGTAGCCAAACACACATATGGCGATAGCAGTTATAGACTAGAGAATAATGGACACTGTGTAATGAAGTTGCTCACTTCTGAGCCAGATAGTGCATTATGTCTGATTTATATAGGACTAAAGTCCTTATGTTTGTATGATCCAAGCAATAGATCAAGTGAAGCGCCACAGTCACAATTCCATCATATTGTGCTATACAATAGATCACATGCAATGAGTTAGTAGGATCCAAAAAACCACTCCCTCATAACCAGTACCAATATAGGATAGGACAGAGAGTAGTGGCACTCATCTTCACACTGGTAGAACTGGTTCTTTTTTCCTCTCTTCCAATAGTTCATCGCCTAGATCATCATCATCAGCGGCAAACACTAACAACACTAATGAAAAATAGTTGATATGGCTCTGATAAATAGTGGGTTTGATGTAATCGAGAGTGAGGCTAATACGGTAATCATGAAGAAAATGTTCATTGTTTTAATAATACTAACTTGTAATCATTAATTGTGAATATATTGTTATCACATATCCCAGTAAAAAACAAATCAAATGGAAGTGGTACTGTCAAGTTGCGAGTACATGAACAAGATCTGGGTCAACCAAATATAGGTTCCTCTTTGTATTAATTTAGTGATTCGTCTTTGCAGTCCAAAAAAAAATCCAAGGACAAAGACGTAACGGTCATACTATTAGGTGGTGCAATTGCAACGCAAACTGCTGCTGGGGGTCTTGTCTCCAATGTCAAAACCCCATGTGTGCAGTCATGGCCAAAAGTTTTGAGAATGAAACAAGTGTTAGTTTTCACAAAGTTTGCTGCTTCAGTGTTTGTAGACCTTTTTGTCAGATGTTGCTATGGTATACTGAAGTAAAATTACAAGCATTTCATAAGTGTCAAAGGCTTTTATTGACAATTACACTAAGTTTATGCAAAAAGTCAATATTTGCCGTGTTGATCCTTCTTTTTGAAGATCTCTGTAATTCGCCGTAGCATGCTGTCAATCAACTTCTGGGCCACATACTGACTGATGGCCGCCAATTCTTGCCTAATCAATGCTTGGAATTTGTCAGAATTTGTGGATTTTTGTTTGTCCACCCGTCTCTTGAGGATTAACCACAAGTTCTCAATGGGATTAAGGTCTGGGGAGTTTCCTGGCCATGGACCCAAATTTCGATGTTTTGATCCTCGAGCCACTTAGTTTTCACTTTTGCCTTATGCGAAGCTGCTTCATCATGCTGGAAAAGGCATTGTTTGTCACCAAACTGTTCTTGAATGGTTGGGAGAAGTTGCTCTTGGAGGATGTTTTGTTACCATTATTAATTCATGGCTGTGTTCTTAGGCAGAACTGTTAGTGAGCCTACTCCCTTGGCTGTGAAGAAAGCCCACACATGAATGGTCTCAGGACGCTTTACTGTTGGCATGACACAGGACTGATGGTAGCACTCACCTTTCCTTCTCCGGACAAGCATTTTTCCAGATGCCCCAAACAATCTGAAAGGGCATTCATCAGAGAAAATGACTTTACCCTAGTCCTCAGCAGTCCAATCCCTGTACCTTTTGCAGAATATCAGTCTGTCCTTGATGTTTTCCTGGAGAGAAGTGTCTTCTTTGCTGGCCTTCTTGACACCAGGTCATCCTCAAAAAGTCTTCGCCTCACTGTGCATGTAGATGCACTCACACTTGCTTGCTGCCATACCTGAGCAAGCTCTGCAGCTGAATCAACTTTAGGAGATGTCCTGGCACTTGCTGGACGTTCTTGGGCTCTTTGAAGCCTTCTTCACAACTTTTGAACCTCTCTCCTTGAAGTTCTTGATGATCAGATAAATGGTTGATTTAGGTACAAACTTACTAGCAGCAATATCCTTGCCTGTGAAGTCCTTTTTGTGCAAAGCAATGATGACTGCAAATGTTTCCTTCCAAATAACCATGGTTAACAGAGGAAAAATAATGATTTCAAGCACCACCCTCCTTTTAAAGCTTCCAGTCTGTTATTCTAACTCAGTCAGCATGACAGAGTGATCTCCAGCCTTGTCCTCGTCAACACTCTCACCTGTGTTAACGAGAGAATCATTAGCCTGATGTCAGCTGGTACTTATTTGGCAGGGCTGAAATGCAGTGGAAATGTTGTCTTTGGGATAAAGTTCATTGTCATGGCAAAGAGGTACTTTGAAATTAATCACTCTTCATGACATTCTGGAGTACAAATTGCCATCATAAAATCTGAGGCAGCAGACTTTGTAAAAAAATAATATTTGTGTCATTCTCAAAACCTTTGGCCATGACTGTATATTTTTTATTTAATCCGTGGGTGGTACAAAATTTGCTATGGGACACATAAATGTCTAGTTCTGCCCTGTACAAGGGCTTAACACAGGCTTAATTTCACCTCTTGTAATAGAAGAGGAGGCAGAAGTTATAAAACTAACAAAACTAACACATATCCATTTTTTTCAATGTAGACTTCTTCTAATACCTGCAGGATTTTTTCTTTTATAAAAATTTAGTTTTAATGTTTTATTACTTTTATTAGACTCTGATTCCAGCATAGATAATGCTATTAAATGCAGGAAGTTATTGGCATGTTATTGAAGAACATAATACTCACTTGTAGTGGACAGGAACAAGATGACCAATCCACAGAACATTGGCATATCATAGCCAACCCTGCAGGTGATAAGAAGAGTGTTATCACAGGACACGGTAATGGGACATATGTAAACCAGATGTACTGGAAGAAAACATTCAACTATGGAATACTGCACTAATCCCGCAGTCTAGGGCGCCAGCCCCATACTCAGCTTTACCTGTTGGTGACAACTCCAACTAAAGGGTTGACCAGGAGCTGCACAATTGCTTTGGATGCAAACAGTAGACCAACTTGTACATTCTCATCCTGTAACACACTTGTCTCTTTATTGCAACTGGCATTCATGAGGGGTGCCTGGGTCTCGTTACTGATCCTTTCATGATGAAGCTCCCCACTGGAGATAGTAGAATTGTCATACAAAGAATAAATGGATGCAAAGGAAGAGATGGAGTCAGGAGGAGAGGACACCTGGAATATAGACGTGTTTCCATTGTTGTGTTCCTTCTCGTAGAGGAAACTTGGGATGATAGGAACTGGAGAGAGAATGATCGATTACAGATTACTTTTTATCTTACTAACCCTCTTGTTTACAAAGTATATTACTAAAACATCATCATTTCACCCTATGTCTTCTGGGTATTATTACCATGTCATGTTTTACCCTGGCTGATCCTAGCTTACTGTCCTCTACGTTCACATTCAGCTAAATTGCCCCTCACAAAGCCAACATCTCATGGTTCCCTATTTACCGCTGTCTCTTTAGATTATAATATAATAATTATAATGGACAGACCTACTTTATATATATATATATATGTGTGTGTGTGTGTGTGTGTGTGTGTACCTGCATTCATATGCTTGTGGGGAGATTGACCTGCTTACACACCAACACTGTGGGGACTTGAGTCATAGTAGGGACAAAATTTGAGGTCCCCACAAAAGCTTCTCAAGGCTAATCAATAAAGGGGAACTTACTGATATGCTCAGCATAAAAATCTGGTATATCCCCACTAGTCACATTTGTCGGAACAAAAGTGTGCATGTGTTCAATGGGGAGGGGAGAAAGTGTGTGTGCCAGTATTCCATCCAACTTCAGAGCAGGAGCAGGAAGCAGAAGTGACTGCATCCTTCCCATGCTTTCTACACCAAGCACGCAAAGACTCCATCGTAGCCGCCTGCTGCTGAACATAAAGGGGGGACATTTAGGAATGACAGAGCCCACCGGTAGCTTCGACTATAGCCCAGAGAGCAATGGAGATGAGAATGCCCCTGACACTCCAGAGGCGAGCGGTTCAGACACCAGCAAAGATTCCCCGTTGCCCACCATCGCAGCAGAGTGCAGATACCCAGAGATGAGATCTATGAATGACCATTCTCGACCTTCTGGCAGCAGTGTTTTAAACACAGAGGGTCGGAGAGACGTTGCGGTGTCTGTCCAAACACTATCCAGAAACAGTGATGGCTCCAGGGTGTATAACAAAAAGCAGTACTGCCTGTACTGTGAGAAGCCCTTCTTAAAAACTGCCCGGCACATGGAGCATGTTCACCGAAATGAGACTGAAGTAGACTGGGCCCTGAAATTCCCCAAGCACTCGAAAGAAAGGTGCATACAATTGGCACATCTTCACAATAGGGGCAACTTTGCACACAATGCTGAGGCATTGAGGGCAGACCATGGCGTTCTGATCCCGTGCAAACTTCCAGACTAATAGATGGATGCTGATGGCTTCATGCACTGTGTAGCCTGCAAGGGCTTGTTTGCAAGGAAATGCCTGTTCCACCTGAAATCAGTGATGGCTTTTGGAAGCTCTTGAGTGACATGACCCAGCAGTCAAAAATGATTGATGCATCATGCAGATGGGACACCATCTGTTCAACCGTGTCGGATCAGATGTTGGCAGGCACGAGTACATCCATCAGAAGCTTAGAAGCTTAGAGAAATGGGCAGGCTACTGCTACAGGCCAGAAGAGCTGCCCCTTTGGAGAGCTGCCCCATCGAACTTTCTGCACGTAGTAGACGCTGTGAAGCTGGTAGCTGGCTATGATGAGGAGAAAGGTATGTTTAAGATGCCCTCGCTGGCGCTCAAGATCGGGCACGGCCTGCAAAAGATAGTGAGCATTGTGGAGTGCCGAGCCATGATGGAGGGCTGCACTGCTGCGGATGAAAAAACATGAAATGAGGCGAGATGGAACGAGTTGATCTCATCGGCTGCCTTGGAAACTTTTAAGGAGTCCAAGTGAAACATGCCTCAGTTCTTACCTCTCACAGAAGATGTGAAAAAGATGCACTTGTACCTCGATGAGAAGTAGCAAGCCTACCGAAGTGAGCTATCCACCAAGCCTACAGTTAACCACAGGGCACTAAGTTGCCCTGGCACAAGTGAACTTGTTCAATCGAAGAAGGGAAGGGGAAGTTTAAAAAATGTTGCTGACTACCTTCTCCTCGAGAGATACCTTGGATCTCCACGAAGATGTTCCGCTAGTGCTTTCTGAGGTTGAGTGGAATCTCTGCCGACACTTCACTCGCATTGAAATCCAAGGAAAACGAGGGAGAAAAGTACCTATCCTGCTGACACCAGCCATGCAAGCTGCAATGGAACTTCTTGCAGAAAAGGATGAGTGGAGTGGATAGCCAAAACGTCTACATTTTCACCAGACCTGCTGTCTTGTCACACTTCAGTGGCTCCAATTGGATACTGCACTGAGGAGAAGCTGCTAGCATCCATGTGAATGCCCCTGCAGAGAAGGGGTGACCTGCATTGAAGTATGGAGTACTGGACTGTAGGAGACATGTAAACTATGTTACATTACATCTAGATAACATTAAGATGTGTGCAGGAGGAATAAGGAGAGATACTCGCAACCACATTCATATTGCTCAAAAAAAACTGTGCTGGAGAGAGTAAGGAGCAGTATATATTTCATTATTGCTGCAACCATTATGATTATTGTGTTAGAGGAAGAGGAGTGTAAATAAAGAGTTCAGTTTGTGATAGAGATGGTCTGGTGCCCAAATTATTCTGACTTTCACTGCACTGCACCACAAAGTGACATCAACTATGTCCCACTACTTGCAAAGAAACACCTGCATGTGCACAGGAACCCCTGGTCATATGTGTGTGTGTGTATATATATATATATATATATATATATATATATATATATATATATATATATATAAAATACGAGGCTTGTCTATTAAATGATGAGCCTGTGATTCCACCTAGTAAATAAAGCAATCAGAACCGGTTATAACTGCATATGTAGTAACCTTGAACCTGTCTGAACCTGCATGATAGGCTGCAACACTCTATGATCTTCAGTTGATTGTGAGTCGCCATTTAGTTTGGTTGTGTTTTCTGAGTGCCGAAAAAATGCTAAGTTGAAAAGTTGAAAAACGTGTCAATTTGAAATTTTTTGTAAAATTGCACCAAACACCAACAGAATGTTTTCAAATGCTTACTACAGCCTATGGGAATGACTGCCTGTCTTGTGCACGTGTGTTTGAGTGGCACAAAAGATTTAGCGAGGGACGTGCAAATGTCGAAGATGATGAACACCCTGGATGACCGTGCACTTCAAGAACCAAAGAAAATGTAGAAAAAATCTGTCAGATTGTTCGAAAAGACCGCCGACTCAGTGTTCGAATGATAACTGAATCTGTGAACATTGACAAAGATACCGTATGGAAAATTTTGCGGGAGGATCTTAACATGACAAAAGTTTGTGCAAAGATGGTCCCAAGGGGTCTCACACCAGAGCAAAAAGAACGTCGCAAGGAATGTTGTGTTGACTTGACATAGATCCAAACCTGTTTCATAGAGTAATCACTTGTGATGAGACCTGGATCTATCAGTACAATCCTGAAACCAAAAGACAGCCAATGCACTGGAAAACACCGTCATCACCAAGAATGAAAAAATCTTGTCAAAATTCAAAGTAATGCTCATTGTTTTTTTCGATATCAAGGGTGTAATTTTGGAAGAATGGGTTCCAGAAGGTACAACAGTTAATCAGCATTATTATATGGAAGTTTTGCAAAAGCTGAGAGAAAGAGTCAGAAAGAAACGGCCGCAACTGTGGAAAAATGGTTTCTTTCTTCACCAGGACAATGCGCCTGCTCCCACACGACTTTCTGTGAAGCAGTTTTTGATCGACAAACACATTACTACAATTGAACATCCTCCATACTCGCCTGATTTAGCACCTTGTGATTTTTATCCTGTCCCAAAAGTTAAGTCAGTGCTTAAAGGGACACATTTTGAGTCAGTTGATGCCGTAAAGAAGAAAACAGCAGATATGTTGAAACAAGTGACAGAAATTGATTTGCTCCATGCCTTCGACCAGTGGAAGACAAGACTTCAGCGATGTATTAATGCAAATGGGGAGTATATTGAAGGGGACAAACATTACATTTGTAATACCAATAAATACAGGTGAGATATTTAATCAGTCTCGTTATTTAATAGACATACCTAGTATATACACACACAGTGGTTGAAGAGTACATTTGGAAGTTGCGGTATGAAAAATGGAAGGGGAATGGAGTCAATCTTTTAGTGGGGTTTAAGCAGGGTGTCTGTGTGTTGTTTACCTGGGGAAGAGATGGCACCAGGACACACTATGGGAAGAAGACAAGCAGAAGCTGGTGGAGGCAGCTTAGGTCGTGGTATTTATGTGGATGTGACTTTGACACTTCCTAAACACTGTTGCAGACCAAGTACACCCCTTGATGGCAACAGTATTACCCGATAGCAGTGTCCTCTTTCAGCAGGATAATGCACGCTGCCACACTGCAAAAATTGTTCAGGAATGGTTTGAGGATTGTGACAAAGAGCTCAAGCTGTTAACTTGGCCACCAAATTCCCCAGATCTCAATCTGGTCAAGCAACTGTGGGATGTGCTGGAAGTCCGATGTGCTGGAAGTCCTCGCAACTTACAGGACTGAAATTATCTGTTTGTGGAGTCCATGCTGCGAGGAAACATTTAATGAGCAGTTAATAGGGGTGCAGCATGTGGAGGTATAAACAGAGGGGAACAGATATTGTCCAAAGGTGCAGTGCTACAGGTGACAGATCCTGTCATTTGGTCACACAGCTTTGCCATACCGCCGTTCCCTAGAAGACCTGATCTTATGTTCTCAGGCTCTTCAAATGGAGTGCGGAGAAGTAGAAGTGCTGGTATAATATTTATAGTGTATATCCACAAAATATGTACACCTTTCTGGGCACATAACATAATCAGCACATACACAGGATAGGAGAGAGGGTCTTGGGATAGAAATCTGGAAATATAGAGGCCTGGTCAGCAACACAGGTACAGCCTGCAGGTACACGGCTGGTTCAGCTGGGAGAGGACGGAGCTGGATAGAGCAGCCGTGCAGTGAGCAGGTCCTCAGTGCACTCACCATACAAGTGGCAGCGGCTTTCAGATGACCTCCTGGCCAGGAGACATATTTACAAGTATAAAGAGTCACGTGTGGCTGAAGACCCACAGGTCGGCCATTCCTTGTATAGGATACTCTCTTCAGAAGCATCTATGAGCAGCAATCTATGAGCAGCAATCTTCCAGCTAGCTCTGCTACTGCCTCCTATTGTGTAAGTACAACTGACAGGAAGTCTGCTATGTCACACAAAATGAAAGGGACACACTTTCATTCAATTCATGGTGCACTGACAGCCTATGATTAATACTTCGTTCATTTGCAAATATTTTCCTGGAAATAAACTAAATGATTTATACTTTACTAAAGAATTAAGGGCCTGATTCATTATGTTACAATGCAAGGGGTGCAAATTAGTATTCTGTTTTGCACATAAGTTAAATACTGACTGTTTTTTCTTTTACAGCAGTGTAGTAGGTATATTGTCCTGTGCTCACAAGTAAGCACACAGGTTTCTAGGGAGAAATAAGGGAATAACGTGCCATGACATCACTGGCTCCACCCCTTATTCTGATGGAAGATTGAGGATCTACTCACTGATTAAGTGCATTGTGATTGGTGAGTATTTTCTTTCTCCCTTTAAACCTGTGCACTGATGAAGACAAGTACGACATAATAATAATAATAATAATAATAATAATAATAATAATAATAATAATAATAATAATTATACTATTTTATTGCTGAAAATAGGTACTCATTCTGAACACATTTACTCATGTCCTTAATTTTATTTATTACACTGATATAATTGCTATTTTGTGTAAGAAAAATCCATTTATACATATGAAACAGAAATCACAACTTAAAATACAATTTGTTAGACTCAACTTCAACATTTCCAGTTACTGACAGCAGTAGGGTCACCAAACATACCCACAACTGTGAACAGCATGTTATCCAGGAGCAGTGCCATGAAAACCACCACAAGGACCACCTGCCGCGACCCCCTCTTCTCGTTCAACCACTTACAGGGGCTACACTCCATGATGGCACCAAATGAAAGTCCCTTCAGAAGTTGAGAACAAACAGAAATAATTATTTTTTTCACAAAGACAGTATTTAGTTTATGCCTAAATAGCCCCTTTATCCAGTAACCAGGTCACTTCCCAATTTCCCGATGACACACCAGGTTTTCCCATCTATGGCCCTTCCATTACAGTGGATGTTCTGCTGTGATTAAAATGTGCATGGCTTGAAAAAGTGACAAGTCAGATCAAAGACTACGATCACATTTGGGTGTAGAATTTTCAAATATTCTAAAAAGGAAAAGTGGTGTTGCCCATAGCAACCAATCAGATTCTAACTATCATTTATCTAGTACATTCTACCCCTTGGACTTCCCACTTCATTCATTTGCTCCGTTTTCACATAATGTACTTGTTTTATGACCCTCATCTAGCTTTGTATAATTAAATACATTGATTCACATATTAAAATCTGTGCTTTTTTTATATTTTGCACCTAAACCATGAAGTGGCATCCTGCTATCAGCAGTAGATTATGCCAATATACCATTATTTTGTCAAAATATGAGCTTTTTGCTTGGTTAAAAATTTCCCTCAAAACTGGGAACATCTACAAGTGAGCATCATCTAGTATTTAATCCACCAAACAAATCTGCATTTTAGCTGTTTTGGTGCTTAATCCAGATTGCACAAGCAAGGAATATCCAAATCTAGCCAACATCATCGTCTTGTCACTTCAATGTAACCGGAACTGAGTGATAACACACGTACAATGGTACAAAATGGTTTTGTTGCTCCTTTGCTCTGGGTTATCTGCTTGTAAATGACACTCATCGTCTTTGACATCAATTTATTTATGACACACGTCATCGATGAATTGGATAAATTGTCCATCTGGCAGCAATAAATCCTACAGCAAATGTTATCTCAGTTTAAATATCACACTTCACACATCAAATGATGCAGTTGTAGAGCTGACGTAAGTCAAAATAAAATATCAGTTTATAATGTATGAGAAGTTGGCTCTGATATGTAGTTTTTTTTACAATTTGTGCTTTCAGTTTTCAGGCTTAGGTCCACTTTAGAAGTCCTATCAAATTTCAATAATATCCCTCCACATGTCCCATACCCAGGACCCGTGTATTTGAAGACTTACTAGCCCATCATCAGAGCTTGTCACACTCATTTCACACTGAAAGTAAACGGCATTCATTGCAGAGCTCTTAGCTAATTGGACAGCTATCATCATCACCATTTATTTATATATCGCCGCTAATTCTGCAGCGCTGTACAGAGAACTCACTTACATCAGTCCCTGCCCCATTGGAGCTTACAGTCTAAATTCCCTAACATATACACATACACAGACCGAGAGAGACAGACTAGGGTCAATTTTGTTAGCAGCCAATTAACATACTAGTATGTTTTTGAAGTGTGGGAGGAAACCGGAACACACGCAAACACGGGGAGAACATACAAACTCCACACAGATAAGGCCATGGTCGGGAATCAAACTCATGACCCCAGCACTGTGAGGCAGAAGTGCTAACCACTGAGCCACTGTGCTGCTCATGCAAATGTATCCCTACTATCAGCCCACACTGCACACACACATGACACAGCTGAGTTAGAAGGAAGAATGACGTTCGTCCATACCAGTGTGACTCTTCTACCATCAGTTTACTGCTCCTTTTTTACACTATGCAAAATAGAAAAAAAAGCACATATTATATTCCCTCAATTAACCTACCAGTATGTTTTTCTTTTTAATATATGTTTGTACAGTTGCAACAGAGGAGGGCTGGCAACTTTTGACCTGTGGGACAAACACCAATAAGTGACCCAGGCTCTTCAACCCTGCACTTCAATGGGAAAATGGACGTGATTAAAACCTTGAGGCTGTGGCTCATCTATGGTGGGTGTGGTTTGTATAGCAAATGAAATATATATAAAATTGTTATTTCATAGAGCTATAATCAAAACAACATCTACACTGACAATGCTTCCCAATATACAAGTGTGCAAACTTGTGTCATATGCAAGCTACTTAGAAGTCATTTAAAACTGCAAATATGTGATTGAAAAAGTATTAACTTGGTGTGGTTTACAGGAATTCCGTTTTCAATCCTGGGTTAAAACCTGACAGGGAGAGACTAAATTATGTTGTTATCCCTTTCATTGTCTCTAAATTCTCCTGCTCTATTTATGGATAGAGATATCTAGAGGTGTAGCTATGAATGAGTGCTCAATACCAATTTATGGCATTGGTTACAGAAGATAAAACCTCTTGGAACCTCTTTTTAAGGTTATATAAATATCATCAATAATATCCAAAAACAAAACCCTCGCAATCTTCGTGGTTCTGTGATATCTCAGGACATCTCAGATGGGTGACAGGAGACTGAGCAGCTGGGATAAGTTTAAATGAAAGGAGATTAGGAAACAGGAAAATGTCATATTTTCTCAAATATCATACATATGGGAGCCATCTCTGGTATGTTAATGAGGGAAAACTTTTGACCTGTTACGTGGAGGTAAAATCATCTTTGCAGAAAACTCTGGTAAGAAGTTAGGCCAGTGTAAACAAACCCTGAAGTGAAAAGTGTCATAGAAAACTAATTTGCCTTTACACAAAATTCCTAGTTCCAACATGACAGTGGAACAGTGGAAGGGAGCTGTGGGCACCTTAAGCATGTTTAAAATGTCCAAAAAATGTAACAGGTTTTGTTCACTTTAGGGAGTCAATTTTAATTTGGGAAGTTTCCAGTGTTTGTGGCAGGTGCGTCAAAATGCCTGCTGAAACCCCATTTTGTTGTTTATACTTTCATGTGAGTTTATACTTTCATTGCTTTAAGGCTTACATAACAAGTGATTTTGCAATGCTTATATAATCAAGGTCTTTCTAGAAAGTTTTAGCAAATATTTTCTTAGGGAGGTGGCATTAGGCCTACTGCTCAAGCTTTCTTATCAGTATTAAACCAATAGAAGTCCAAGATGATGTTTATAAATTATATGCAAATGATTTTAGGATTCTCATCAATAAAAGCAAGGTAACTGTGACATCACATCGCTTCAGTTTGGAATGCTGCAGAATTACCATACACCTGTTTGTTACCAGTAGTTTTTTCTAGCTTTCAAGTTTCCGCACAGCTATGCGGAGAAAGGCGGGGTCCTTGAAAAATGTGTTATCTGCTGGACAATCTATTGACAGATAAGTAACACTCTTAATTACTTTTTGTATCACATTACTCTTTGCATTATTATTACTCTTTTATATTAATTCTTTACATTAAAAAAACTATATAACTGTTAGGCAATCTGAGTGCCACGTGTTGTTAATCCATTGCGCTCCAAACCCACAGTTTCCAACCGGGAACAGTGTTCATGCTCTCCCAGCAGTCAGAAATCTGGTCATTCGTGGGTGAACCGTATTTCTGTTGTTTTCCCCTGTTTGTTTTACGTGAAACTATTGTGTATTAACTTTGTATGTCATTTTTGATATTTGCTTTTCTCCTTTATTTTCCATATTAAATTACACTTAATGCGCCTGAGCTATTAAGGCAGCATACTGAGCTCAAAGTGCGCTTGTTTTAAACTACACATAACTCGGCTCTGCATATTCCCAAAGTCAACAAGAAACAAATCGAAAAATATGTGGGGTGATGACTACAGGTGTAGGTTTAATCTGCTCTAGTAGACCAGACACTGCATGATACATACAATACCTATTTGGAATATAAAATATTATAGGAACACACTGAAAATATATATATATATATATATATATATATATATATATATATATATATATATATATATATATATATATATTCAATTAATGTTGCATGTCAATACTGTAGTCATTTATGATTAATATTTTAATGCTAATGTTTTTGTTTTGTTTTGTTTTTTTCTAGAAAAATATGTAATAGGGTGTTCTTAATGTCTACTGTATTTACCAGACATTTTAACAGTTGCTCCTGTTTGGAAACACATGTTTGAGCATGCATACTCAGACGTCATAACTAGTAGACTAGACCTCTGGCTGAGCAAGAGATACGGCAGAAAACCAGCGCACTTCTGTGTGCGCCTGAGTCTGACTTGGACGTGGCTGCACGTGAAGCCCTTACTGTACATTGGCTTCCTGCATCCACCCATTCCTCACCCCATTCCCTCCCCAAAATTGTAGGCTTTCATCTTACTGCGTATCGTCCGGTGTTGAGTATATACGCAGAGTGACTTTGCCGATGATACGCACAAAATCGGCAGATACATATCTTATTAACTCCTGATTAACTCCTGATGTTCAGGTCTCTGTGTTCTTACTAATTTATGTGTCAGACTTAACTTGGTATTAGAACGCTACATAGCTGAAACAGAGGAGATCAATTGGCTTAGGATAACTTTGGGTCAGGGGAGATCATTTGGTTTATGATAACTCTGATTAAAGTAAGTTGTTGTGAGAGATTAGTTTAGATAAAGGGAAAACTGAAGGCTTCCTGAGTAAGAGATCCAGCTCTTCAAAAAAAGCCTAAGGGCTAGATTCACTAAAGGGCAGTTTGCTCAAACCGCCATTTTTTTGGCTAATTTCCGGCGGTTTTAAAACCACCGGATTTGCTAACGCCCAAACCGCCGTTAAAACAGCCAGAATTGACATATTCTAAAACCACCACTTTACAAACCGCTATCCTGATTTTAACAATGATGAACATACAAACACCCGGATTTACTAAGCTGGGGTTTTCAAAACTGCCGCAAAAAAACAGCCATCCAAACGGGCAAAAGTGGAGTTTTGAGTTGTGAGTGGCGAGATTGCTCATACTGCTGCTGTTTGAGCTATTTTGCCATTCAGAACATAAGCGAAAGCACCATTGACATTTTATTATTTGGAAAATCATTATTGATTTAGGGGCAAAATTAATTTAATATTAACTTTTTTAAATTTTCTTTTTAATGTTTTTTAAGGGAACACTGTTATAGCATTATATTATGTGGGAAATGTGAATATATAATATTACTAACTGATTGTTAATGGTGAACATAATTATTTATGTTGCACACTTTTACATAGTGCCTGAATAATATAATAATTAAATAATTTTGTCCCTTAATATAATGATTTTTTTTTCCCCCTCATAAGTTAATATTAAATTAATTTTGCCCTGCAATAAATAATGATTCCCAAAATAATTTAAATGTCAGTGGTGCTTTCTCTTATGTTCTGAATGGCAAAATAGTTCAAACAGCCTGTTTGAGTTATCTCGCTATTCTGAAGCAGGTATTAAAACTGTCCTGTAAGAAAATGGGATGGATGGGTGAGGCCGCGCTTTGTGATATGTAGGGGCACTGCCACAAATGTACCTATATAATGTTCGAGGGGAGTCCCCACCCTCCAAAAGAAATAATAAATACAAAATTGGGTTAGGTACCTGGGCGCATAGCAATATGTACAGAAAGCTTTGAAAGTTTAAATACTAAAAGTTTACGTTTTATTACATAATAAAAATCATTATATTAAGGGGACAAAATTATTTAATTAATATGTCATTAACAGGTCCTGGTTTTTATTGTTCTGGCCAAAACCTGTTAATGACATATTATGTAATAAAACGTAAAATTTTGGTATTTAACCTTTCAAAGCTTTATGTACATATTGCGCTGCGCCCAGGTACCTAACCCAATTTTGTATGTATTAAAACTGTCCTGTCCTGTCTTTTGGATGGCGGTTTTGATGGCAGTTTCATCCAAACCGCCGGCTTCGCTTTTTTAATCCGCCATACATCGCCATTCATTTAAAATTGAAGCCTCAAACCGCCCTATAACAAATGCGGCGGTTTGGACCACCAAACCGGCAGCGATGGATGGCGGTTTCAAACCGCCACCAAACTCGAGTCTTAGTAAATCTCGCCCTTGGTGTTCGCATAATAGGAAGGGAAAAAGTTAGTGTGTGGGATAGACAGGGAGAGTTTTAATAATCTTGAAAGAAACCTGGTGCTTGTCTTGGATTAAACCTGTCACACACACGTCATGCAGGCTCAGGTGAGTGATGAATTGTGACATACTGTATAAATATTAAACAGAACTGAGGCAGTGACTTGCCAAGACAGTAGAGAATCTCAGTGAAAAATAAATGTAAATGCCACAATCTCCACCCTACATTTGATAAAATGTTTTATTTGTGTGTTACAAAAGTTTGTACATAGATGGAAAAAATATCACTCTGAGTCTTACCAAGTGATTTACAGAAATAACTGACATAAGATGTACTGCAAGGAGGAGACTGGTACTGGGGGAACTGAGCTCTGCCTCCTCCGCTTATTAGCATAGAAGGAGAGTGGGCAGAATGGAGAGAGCTGCACTTCCAAGCAGGGAGAACAATCACCTACCCAGAGTACGCCTAACTGGAGCCAATGGGCCGCTCCAGGCATCCAGTTTGCTTGGAGCTGTGTGACGCTGTGGAGAGTGTGTGTGACCGCGCAGACCAATAAGATGTTGCAATTATTTTGCAGCTCTCCATCCATCATCATCATCATGATCACCATCACCATTTATTTATATAGCGCCACTAATTCCGCAGAGGTGTACAGAGAACTCACTCACATCAGTCCCTGCCCCATTGGAGCTTACAGTCTAAATTTCCTAACACACATACACACACACACACACACACACACAGACTGAGAGAGGGAGAGAGAGAGAGAGAGAGACTAGGTTAAATTTTTGATAGCAGCCAATTAACCTACTAGTATGTTTTGGAGTGTGGGAGGAAACCGGAGCACTGGAAGGAATCCCACGCAAACACAGATCCATGTGGCCGCAAGGTTCAGACTGAGGCAGATACTTCATCACTTGCACCAGGCTGATTTTGCGGCCAAAGAAGACTTTAAAATGGGGTTGTCTGCTTTTGGACAATCTCCCAAGCATGACTTGACTTTACTTGAAACAAACAACAGCAGTGTCATTAATCCTCTGATCTACCCCCTCCAAGTTTTCTGCTACAATTAGCCAGACTGCTCTGTTTATGTGGAGACAAGTGTCCAGTCAGGTGTGTGCTTATGAGGGGGGGGGGGGGGGGTTACAGTTGCCCGGAAACCCCTCCTGTGTCCAGGACTCATTGACAGGCCTCCTTTCTCTGGACCAACCACTTTACTGCCGCAGATCTACAGATTCGCTCTGCCCCTCACTTCTACAATGTACGTCCCGTCCCTCTCCTTTGTGGAGGTGGGCACATGACATAGTGCAGTCTCATAACAGAACCTGCATCGGAAATCTACGGAAGGTAAATGTGGGGGGGCCCTGCTGTATTAGGTGGAGATTCGGTATCCATGTTATGGGGGATAATCATTTCATAGTGGGTGGAAAATATTAATTTATTGGTCAGTGCAATTTAGTTGATGGTTGGGACTATTTCATTTACTAGTAGGGTTGTAGTAAAGACTATTAATTTAAGGTGGTGTGATGGCATTATGTAATTAATGCTAGGATGGTTGGGGATTATTAATTTAATGTGGGGCTGAGTTTAGGGAGAAGGAGAGTAATTTATAATTGTGAATCCCAATTATTTAATATTGGGGCTCTTTGGGGGAAAATAGCTGTATTTATTAAATGTGAGTACAATTCACTTAATGTCAGGACATTTGGGGGGATACGTCTATCTATTAATTCGGAATGCTATTACTTTAATGTTGGGGCTTACTGGGGGGAAATAGGTCTCTTTAATAAATGTTAATGCTATTAACTTATTGTCGGTGCTGGTTTCAGGTAGGGAGGCCTAATTATTAAAAGTATGTGCTATTGAAACTTAATAACTTAATATAGTTATATGATTTGGAAAATATTGAGCATAGAGGGTATGATTCATTACGGCACGTAAATGCTGATGCATGCCGTATTTTGCTTAAAATCGTTCTGCGCATTTCCAGAAATCAACCATATGCCACAGAACACAGCAATGTCCAAGTTATCCTCAAGTGCAAAGGACTATAACTACCGGTGGTAGTCATTACAGCGACTACTAAAAACCTGACAAGACTTACCCAGACATGGATTATACGAACCTCTCATTCCCAACAGAGCGCTAATTCCGACAGTTTAAAAAACAGGTGTGCAACAAGTGCGATGAATGACTATGCCGGGACACCTAAGTTACATCACTTTCAAGGGCCACAGTAGTATTTATGGTGTTAAAGGGGTAATGGGAGAAGGTGTCGGCTGTACAATGTGTTTTACTAACGCTTCTACATTGTACAGCCGTTGGCCCCATCAGCAGTGGCATGCCCGGGCCCTTGTAATTAGTAACCGCCCAGCCCCCTGGTTGTTGCACATCTGTTTTTTAAACTGTCGGAATTAACGCTCTGTCGGGAATGAAAGGTTCACATAATCCATGTCGAGGAAGTGTCTTGTTGGGTTTTTGGTAGCCGAACTAACGCACCCAACCCATTCCTACAGTCTATGATTTCATAGGCAGAACGGGGTGGGGAAGGAGCGTATGGACGTAGTCAATGTACAGTAAGGGCGTGACAAGCAGGAGCAACTGTAAAAATGCATTTTATGCACAGTAGACATTGATAACATCCTAATAGATGTATTTTATGGTAGGGGAGGAAATTACATCTTTTTCTAATGTTTTGTCATTAATAATTATATTATTAACAGGTGGAAATATATTTTTATATTTTGCATATGCATTGGACGTATCCTACACTGTATTGTCTGTTAGAGGAGAGCGGACCCAGAGCCGTATTTATCAACAGACGTATCTTAACATCTGGTTCTTATTGATTACGGACGTGACTTATATATGTTTTTTAAAAAACATACAATACATTCTTTTTGTGTGTATTTATGAATCGGGCCCATAATGTCTGTATATATATATATATATATATATATATATATATATATATATATATATATATATATATATATATATCTATCATCATCATCATTTATTTATATAGTGCTTTACAATTGGGGACAAACATAACAAACTAATAAACAAACTGGGTAAAACAGACAAAGAGGTGAGAAGGCCATGCTCGCAAGCTTACAATCTATGGGATATATATATATACACACGAGGGTGAGTCAGAAATTGTCCGCACTTCAGTTCGATTAAAACCTCTGTTGGCCGCACTGTCGCAGGTTTGATCGTGTTATGTAAGTTTGTTTGTGACTGCAGTGCAAGAAATGGCTGCTCCACTTGTGCTTTGCATGAAAGAAGAGCAGCGTGCAGTGATTCATTTTTTCTGGTCTGAGGATGTGTCTGGTGCCGATATTTATCGAAGACTTTGTAGACACTATGGAGAAAGAGTGTGTATGAATGGATAGAGAAGTTCAAAGAAAGTCGCACAAGTGTCAGCCACGAAGAAGAAGCTGGACACCCGTCCATGTCTACGACTGATTAGAACATGGAGCGTGCACGTGATCTGATTGTGTTGGATAGACGAATGACAGTGGATTAAATTGCAAATCAGCTACGATAGACTTGGGTTTCGAAAAGTTTGTGTGAGATGGGTGCCAAAACAACTCACGGAAGAGCACAAACAGAAGCTGTGACTGAATCACTGATAAATAACTTAAGGTATAAATTTATTTAAAGGAAATAGCGCAGGACGCTTATTTATATAAATTGCCAATGCACTTATTTTTAATATTGTGTATATTTTGAGATAGGAAATCGTTATTTCTGAGACCAGGGTAGAAAATGTGATTTTTCTGTTTAGCCTTCCTAGAGGAAATGCATTATGTCTGATGTATATATCTGATACAATGAGCCTTTGTTTAGAAAGTCTGCTGTGTACTGTGATGTGGGGAAATGACTTGTTAGAAGTTTATACCTTTTTTTGGGAATGTGTATTGTGCAACTGTTGGAACAAAAGGCCCATATGTTAATCAGGCCTTTTGATGTGTGAGGTTTCACTTGGAGACAGGAAGCTTTAATTTAAAACGTGCTGCTACATTTCCTGCGTCTAAAACAAAGATGCAGGACATCACAGCGTTTCTAGAATTTCACAGATAAGTGTAAATATTGTTAGCTTTGCGATGCATGTAAATCTATGTTTTGGTAAACGGGGTTACATCCTGATTCTAAAAATAGCCTGTGTCCAAATCTGTATAAAATGCACTGACTTGTACACTGAAATATATCTTTCTGATTTCATCTGACCTGAACGCTGGTACCTTCAACAAGTGTTTGAGCAAATAAACATCACTTGCTTCATAGACCTGCTTGAAAATATCTTCCATGCTGAAAATCCTGTGACCTACAGATTAGACCCAAACTCTAATCCGTTCTCCGGCTGATTCTGAGGTTGGACCCAGCTCTCCAGTACCACCGCTCTGCCTGATACCCATGCAGCCCTGGTCAGTGTGATAGGCCAGGGGGGATCCTTCCACAGCAACCCTGATCCATAGTAAGAGGTCAAGAGTACCAGCCCAGGAACACCAGCAATGAGGTACGCTAGCAGCGTCAGTTACCCAGAAGGAAAGTGGTTCTGAGTGCCATAAAAGGAGCTCAGTGGTGGCAGCAGGCCCCTCCCACTGCAGCAGGAGGGGCATATTCGGAATAATGAAAGGGGACAGTGGCAAAGTAAAGCCCAGCCCTTTCCCAGCAACAACAGACAGGGTGGCATAGGCAGTCCATCCTGTCACAGAAGCGTTTGGACATCTGCAAACAACATTTGTACCAATACTCTGAGGAAGATGAAAGTTTCTTCAAAAGAATCATTACTGGCGACGAGACATTGATTCATCACTACAAGTCTGCGAGTAAACGGCAGAGTATGGAATGGAAACATCCTTAATTGTCAACCAAGAAAAAGTTCAAAAGTCAACGATCAGCTGGAATATTGATGCTTCCAGTTTTCTGGGATTCTCAAGGACCAGTATTGAAACATTATCAGGAAAAAGGTTCAACAATCAACAGAGCTTGTTACAGTGAGATGCTCACTGAAGAGCTGAAGCCTAAAATTCAAACAAAACGCAGATGCCTGCTATCCAGGGGTGTTGTGTTATTACATGGCAATGCACGTTCGCACACCGCTGCTCATACTGTCGACACTCTCCAAAAACTTTGTTTTGAGGTGTTAAAGCATTCTCCCAATAGTTCTGATCGTGCCTCATCGGACTGTTACCTGTTTGGTCCCCTGAAACAAGCCCTAAGGGGACGAAGATTCACGTCTGATGAAGAGGTGAAGACAGCAGTGCATACGTGGCTCGTGGCTCAACCTAAAACATTTTTTAATGAGGGAACACGAAAGCTTGTTGACAGATAGACAAAGTGTACTGAAAAGCAGAGAGATTATGTCGAAAAATAATGTATTTGTCTTTTCAGAAAGTTGATTGAAATAAACACTACAGCCAGAGTGCGTGTAATTTTTGACTCACCCTTGTGTATGTATATATATATATATATATATATATATATATATATATATATATATATATATATATATATATATATATATATATATATATATATATATATATAGCTATTTCAGGCTAACCCATTTAGTACTCAGCCCTGGGTGACACCAACAGCTCTTCATAAATCAGTATTTGCAGCCTTGTCTATCGCCCTGTACATATATATCATTGATTGAGCAGCTTAGAGCTAAAAGTGACATTTTTAAGGATTTGTGGAAGAAGGGTTTCTGCAAGCTGTCCCCCCCTTTGGCTTTAATATTCAGAAATCCTCCAATAGATCACAAAATTGTCTCTTTGACTCATAAATCATAGCAGCTTCCACACTATATATCGTAAAATGCTTGGTTGACTTGTGTGATTTATCATGCTGTGTTTCCTGCTTCTAATTAAATGTCTGCTGCCCTGATTGACTTATAAGAGAAAATAAAAAACAAATTATTTTAAATTATTTAATTTCAATCCATGGAAGATGATAAATATGTAAATGTAACATTTAGGGGTATAATTTAGCTGTCATTTTGTAGAATGCACTAAATAAATGACAGCTAGAATCTGATTGATTGCTAGAGGCAACATCTCAACTTTTTCAAACCCGCAGTTTAGTAAATCTAGCCCTTAATTTTTTGTCCCAATTAGACAGTTACTATAGAAAATGTAAATAGTTAACATTTATGTCATCCCTTGCAAAGTACTGACACAGCGTTTTTTTACAGGGGATAGGCAAGTTTTCGGGGGGATTACAGGTGTCCAGGATCCCCTCTCCCGTTTCACACTGTTAAGTGACAACTTGTAGCACTGGAATACCACTTGCACTAACATGATCGTGCAAACACAGGGTGTGTGTCTAATGATTGCTTTGCATCCTGTAGTATTTGCAGATTATCTATATAATTATACATAAACATTTTGGTTTAATGCAAAGCTGGAACCCACCTTACTGTCAACATCCTATTTGCCTGTGCTGTACAGCAAAGAATACAAGAAAAGTGTAGTACACAGTGAAAACACAATGATATAGGAGAAATTATATTTCTGCAACACAGTGTATCTCAAATAACTAATAGACCAAGGGGTATATTTACTAAACTGTGGGTTTGAAAAAGTGGAGATGTTGCCTATAGCAACCAATCAGATTCTAGCTGTCATTTTGTAGCATGCACTAAATAAATGAAAGCCAGAATCTGATTGGCTGCAGTAGACAACATCTCCACTTTTCAAACCCGCAGTTTAGTAAATCTAGCCTCAAAATACTACATATTATTTAGTGTGTAACTGTGTTGTATATTGCTCACAATTTCAAGCCATTGCAATAGCAAAGTTTACCCTGATAGATGGTAAGCTCTTGTGTCCAGTACCATAGACAATGTTTGCACACAGCAGAGAATGTTGGTGCGCTCTAAATACCATAAAATATATTCAAATGGCCATGTATATAATCCATGTAGAGGTCCCAAACAGAAGGATGCATTTGCCTTTTCACCCTTTAATCCAACTGTTTAATTCGTTTTACTACCCAAAATCCTTAAATATTAAATATCCCACAGGAAAGTGTATAAAACAATCTTTGTTATGTGTCCACAACTGATCACTGTATCACTACTTTATTTTTACTCCCCTCTTCAGTCCACACCTGTACTTGTCACTTGGGTTTAAAAGAGGAATTAAAATGTGATCTTACCTGATGAGGAGCTTCAGTGGTTATGTCCTATCGCTAGTCTGGTCTGTACCTTGTGTAAGAGAGACCATCCAGTAACCACCTCATTGTAAAGCTTCCAGATTTTGCCCTGCAGCCACTGTGTGCGTCATGGCAGGAGAGGGTTAATGAGTCGTCCAGGCTGCTTACTGTCAGCTGTTATCACATCCATCTCACCACTGCTCAGGGAGAGGAGAGAGATAGGGGGATGTGAGTCACTGAATAGTGTGTTTGATTTTCCTTATAATTTCCTAGGTCGGGCTGAAGTGCTCGTTTTTTTGTGCCTGAGGCCGACAAAAGACATAGAGAAGAACAAGTCGTCATATGGAAACGGACAGACGTGGGAGAGAAGCCTGTTATGCGTTAGTAAATGAGAGAATATGAAATGTATTCATGCCAGACATTAAAAGACAATATAACTTTACCCTAACACCCCAGCCAGGGGCTGACTGGGCCAGTCCCATAGTGGGCTACCTTAGGCTGGGTCACTGGGCTACATGGATTTATGTTCCTTTACAATATTCCCAATAGGCTGCTGAGATGAGTCTCGTCCCCCAAGGCGAAAGTTTGCCAGCCCTCCCCTGATCCCAGCAGACGTAGTGTGGACTCAGTACGTTAAAAGCTTCAAAGAATAAAAAACTCAGAATAATAAAATATACAAAAAATTTAAGTTACTGTATGCATTCATTTCTGCATTCAATAAGTGTTAATGGACTAGTCTAGATCAGACTGTCTTCTGGTGTCACTTGGATCTATGAGTTCTGAAGAAGGCTATTACTGGTTCATATCTATGGTCTACTGCACCAGTTGCATCTACCAATATGCCCAACTATGTTCCAATTGACTGAATGCATTATTACCGCACATCATAGTTGTTATGCGGCAATGTTTGCTGTTATGTTGGGATAATTGCACCATATCGCTGACAATATTGTAAGTTGTGGAGCGGAGGGTCATTTACAATGCACAAAATGGACGATGTGCAGCACAAAATTTCTTTTGGTTTCGGTGTGTGCCACAATTTGCATTGGTGCACCTAGATTTCCACCAAAGCACACAGGCTGCAGAGAAAGATGGCATTAGAGGAAGAGCAGAAGGTTGCACTGACCAATGTGAGGAGTTGGGGCAGAGCTATGGCTTTCCTTGTCAAGTATGGAGTAGACATAGACTATATGGACAAAAGCATTCAGACACTTCACCATTACACCAACAGGGACTGTAATGACTTTGTATTCAAATACATATACTTTAATATGGAGTTGGTTCCCCTTTTGCAGCAATAACAGCTTCCACTCTTCTTGGAAGGCTTTCCACAAGATGTTGGAGTGTTTCTGTGGGAATTTGTGCCCATTCATTCTGTAGAGCATTTATGAGGTCAGGCACTGTTGGATGAGAAGTCCTGGCTCACAGTCCCCATTCCAGTTCATCCCAAAGGTGTTCGATGGGGTTGAGTTCAGGGCTCTGTGCGTCGTCCTTTCTTTGTGCACAGGAGCACAGTCTTGTTGGAATAGAAAAGGGCCTTCCCCAAACTGTTTCCACAAAGTTGGAAGTATAGCATTGTCCAAAATGACTTGGTATGCTGAAGCATCAAGATTGTCCTTCACTGGAGATAAGGAGCCTAGCCCAAAGCCTGAAAAACATTCATATGCCATTATCTCTCCTCCACCAAACTTCACAGTTGGCATAATGCAGTCAGACAGGTAACATTCTCCCGGCATCCGCCAGACCTAGACTGCCCATTTGACTGTCAAACAGAGAAACATGATTCGTCACTCCACAGAACACATTCCCACTGCTCCATAGTCCAGTGTCGGTGTGCTTTACACCACTCCAACCGATGCTTGGTGATGTGATGCTTGCATGCAGCTACTCGGCCATGGAAACCCATTACATTAAGCTTCTGCCGCACAGTTTTTATGCTTACATTAATGCCAGTAGACGTTCAAAACTCTTCAGCTATGGAATCAGCAGAGCGTTGGTGACTTTTACGCACCATGTGCCTTAGCAATCGTTGACCCCGCGGCTGAGTTGCTGTTTTTCTTCCACTTTCTAATAATATCACTTACAGTTGACCGTGGAATATCCAGCAGGGATGAAATTTCACGAACCATCTTATTACAAAGGTGGCATCCTATCACAGTACCACGCTTGAAGTCACTGAGCTTTTCAGAACGACCCATTTTGTAAGGCAAATGTTTGCAAATGGAGACTGCACGGCTAGGTGCTTGATTTTATACACCTCTGTCAACAGGTCTGATTGGAACAACTCAATTCAATAATTAACAGCTGTGGCCAAATACTTGTGTCCATATAGTGTATCTAAGCTAAGATCTGTGCAGACTGGAGAGCAAGATTATTAAAAGGGGGAAGGGGGAGGACGAATTTTTAAGAAGGGTGCACACAGCGAATTCTACTATTAAAAAAATGCTTGAGCTGGCAGGGAACAAACTTGTAGACACAATGTAAAAAATGACGCTTTACAAAAAAAAAAAAGTAAAAGTTTTATCTGCAGAAGGGTTTGTTACTAAAGTGATGGGATGTTGAACTTTGTTGATTACACATTTGCACAGAGTTCCCCTTGAAATATTTCAGTCTTCCTGCTGCAAACTCATGTCCGCTACTATATTTCACCATCTTGCGAGAGCAGTAGACAAGCACCTTAAAATGTGCTAGAATGACCTATGCACAGCCATGCAGAACCAAAGAGTTTGCATCAATGAGCTTCGTAAACAAGATCCAGCACTACCAGAGGCATAGCATGGCACGGATACATGGCACCCGTAACAAGGACATGCTATGGCGTCACCCCAGGAGCAGTGTCATACTGGGGCTTGAAGGGTCTATTGGTGGAATGCAATGGTAGGGGCCCATAAAATAGTGTGTGTGATGCCGTGCAGCGCTGGTGGCCATAAAGCGTCATTGACTCAATATCCACTTACCTTGCAGATGGTTTTCTGGCATGTCTGCTTCTCCTCTGTAGCTTCTCTGTAGCAGTGCAGGGGAGCGAAGTCCATCCATGTAAGAAGCTTGCGTTACTATACAAAGGAAACATGCTATGTTATTGCAAGCCTGATATTTTAAGGTCTTTTAAGATAATTTTACTGTTGTAAGGGTTATTGCTGGAAATAGCAGGGTTATAGGGCAAAAATTATTAAAATCAGGAGATTTTAATCAGAAATCAAAGTTCACGTGATGGAGTCAAAATAGATGAAATCTATAAAAAACTTAACACTTTTAATCTTAAAACCATTACTACATTAATAAATAGGTGAATTAATGTAACAGTAATCTTTCTAAATAAACAAAACGCTAAAATAAAACCAGTAAAAAGGACTGATAGCGGAGATTCAAACCAGTATTTTACTTGTCTGACATCAAGCTGGAGAGCTGTCAATCAGCATTATATTCACATTAGATAGGGGTGGAGACAGCACCAAAAAACCTTCCCAGAGAGAGACTTTCTGCATTAACATAACCTAACTCTTGATTTGTTGAACTGAATGATAACATCTTACAGAATATATTGCTTTTACTAAAGCTTTCTACTTAAGACTTTGTATTTATCAATCATTGTTTCCTTCCCCTTTTTATATTATATACATTGATTTTATCCTCATTAATTTATTCAAACAGTAATAAAACAATACTGGGTAATACATACAGACATAGAGGTAAGAGGGCCCTACTCACAAGCTTACAATTTATGGGATAATGGTTTGATACACAAGGGTAAGAGCTACATCATATTGCATATTTGTTGAGCTAGAATGAAAAGGTTAAAAAGTATTTAGTGGGCTGTATGATCAGTCACATAACTATGTTGGTCAGAAGGTTGTTGTCTTGTGTTAGCAGTGTAGATGGTGGTAATAGGGATTAAGAAGGTAGTTGAGGAATATTATAAGCTTGTCTGAAGAGGTGGGTTTTCAGAAAACGATTGAAGGTTTGAAGACTAGAGGGAATTCCACAATTCCTATAACTGGGAATGGGAGGAAGTGATGTGAGTGAAAGAGAGACACAGATCTTGTGCAGAATGGATGTGTCGAGTTGGGAGATATTTGAGACAAGTGAGGAAATGTATGTTAGTAGAAGAATTTTATATTGGATTTATTCGTTTTAAGCCATATTGTGGATTATAATATTTATTCCTTGTATAGCTACCTTGCCTGGATGCAGCTATTGAATTTGTTTCTGGATTCATCTAATTATGATTTTAATTAATCACATGTCCATATTATTCTAGATATTTGTATTTTAGGAAGCATTTTTAGTGTTTTCATGGGGCTCTGTTTTAAGCTGAGGACACACTACAGAAAATTACTGCAGATGCGATTTCTATAACGATTTTACCACGACCGGATGCCCCGATGAGCATACCGACTTATGTGTACACACCTACAAGATTTACCATCAGAGCTGTGCTCTTCATCTCTCATAACAATCTGCTGAAATTATGACTCTGCACACTCTACAGATCTGCCTACACTGCTGGTCGTGAGTGTGTACACACTGCAGAATGTGCCCAACATCACTATATCATTGATCGTGATGTTTAGGAAGTTTATTTAATCAAATCAAACTATACGATGTTCTTTGGTACAATAAAACATCATGGGAGCGTACACACTAATGCAATATCTGACCAAACAGTCATTTTTGCATATGATCGGCACCATAATTGGATGAAAACTTGTAGTGTGTACCCAGCTTTACTCTGTGGTATTTCAGTAGTTATACCAGAAAGTCTACATTCCACGGGTTAAATAAGTTAAATTTCACTTCTTTTGTTGCCCTTGGTCTGCTATGTTTGTTACATTTTGTTTTACTGAGGAAACTGTACTGTGGATCAGATGACACCAAGTATTTTCTACTATTAGATAAACATATTAGAAATACTGTGCAGTTAGTTATACAAATTATTTTCCCAGTTACTATAGTTAAATTATCTTCAAACTGGTTCTGGGTAGGTATTTAATGTGGTTTTAAAATCGGTTTTGGCAAGACACTTAGGGCCTGGTTCATATTCAGACGTAAGTCCATCTGAGTGCCGTATCTTGCAGGAAATAACTCAAGCGCCAGAAATGGACTTTTGCCACTGAATGCAATTGTATGCAATTCATGTCCAAACACAAATCACACTTACGACTGCCTACAACTCGAAGGTCGGAATACGAGGTAGCTACATAAGATTACTTTTTTCTGGTAAAACTTGTCTATCAAGTCATTCACTATCTGCTACATTTGGTATTCATTATACTAGACACACAAGAACTGACTGATATAAGCAACTCTCAAGTATCACATTACAACCATTACTAAGATCACTACCTGACGCCACTACCCACTCCCTCTATAGGGCCCGATTCATCAAAATTCGCAAACACATACGCATCTGCTAAATGGCTCTGCGCATGCGCGAAACGACGCTTAAGCAGCGCAAAACACTACATACGCTACTCAAGCACGGCAGATACAGCTCTCAAAAAGCGACTCAATCTCAAACTGCAACACAAATAGATTTGAGATGACTGCTGACCACTTGAGAACATATGGGTGGGAATGGGCGGAGAGTAGGCGCGGACTGGGTGGAGATGAGATAGTACTTGAGTAAAGTAGGCGTTATGCTTTTTCACTTGAGAATAGTAGGCGTTCCCTCTGCCCAGATGAGTGAAACTGACGTCACTCCTGTCTCAAATCTTTCACAAAAGTTAAGGAAGGCCAGGGTCATGTTTAACTCCAATACAGCTAGCTACAACCACTATTAAACGCCTTTAGGAGCATCTTTTGCGTTTAAAATGCAAAACGAAATATGCACAACATACATACATATCAATACAGACTGCCTGTGTTTTTTGTTTTTTTTTTGGTAAAAAATTTTTTTTATTGAGCTTTTAGATATCTTACAAATGTTCCATTAGTATGTTTGTGTAAATTAAGCTTTTTTTGCTTTACATACCCCTTTCTAATCAATGCAATTCGCAAGTGCAACATGTTTGATGTTATTTTGGCCCTTTGGCCTCAATCCGGAACTGCCGGAATGCCGGAATTAGTTAGCTGGAAATAGCGCCCTCTGGTGCTTACTGCCTCTTCAGTAAAGAGGACTGCCTTTTATAGGCCTGTACACTGCTAGCCACATATCTTCTCAGCATTATGGGGAGAATCCAGGTCACAGTGCATTCCGGCTGCCGGAATGGTTGCCTCAGTGCATTCCACATTCATTCCACTGCCGGAATGGTTGCCTCAGTGCATTCCACATTCATTCCACTGCCGGAATGGTTGCCTCAGTGCATTCCACATTCATTCCACTGCCGGAATGGTTGCCTCAGTGTATTCCACATTCATTCCACTGCCGGAATGGTTGCCTCAGTGCATTCCACATTCATTCCACTGCCGGAATGGTTGCCTCAGTGCATTCCACATTCATTCCACTGCCGGAATGGTTGCCTCAGTGCATTCCACATTCATTCCACTGCCGGAATGGTTGCCTCAGTGCATTCCACATTCATTCCACTGCCAGAATGGTTGCCTCAGTGCATTCCACATTCATTCCACTGCCGGAATGGTTGCCTCAGTGCATTCCACATTCATTCCACTGCCGGAATGGTTGCCTCAGTGCATTCCACATTCATTCCGGCTGCCAGAATTGTTGTGCACACTGCATGGGTAATTATTTCATTTTATGTAAAATGTCTCCCAAACAATAGACTTTGTCATAAATATTTATGATAAATCTCCAACCATTCTGAACAATTACCAATATCATTAGTCTCAATATGTTACATGCCTGATTTGACAGTTGGTGATGGTGCGTTTGCAAGAACAAATAATATTAATAGACATATAATAACTCGAAAATATATTTTAGGGTTTTACACACATGATTTATGCAAATTTAAAACAAGTGTACTATTACCACAGGGACACTTTTAACAGCAACACAAATTGTCTAAGGATATTAATGATCCCTAAGAGCCGAGGGCTGGTGAGGACTCGAACCCACGTAGCAAGCTGGCAAGGTGGATTGCCTAACTGCTACACCACTGTACAAGTGGTGATGTCAAGGGAATAGAATACAAATTAAAGATGACCAGCAACTTCTAGCATAAGTTGTTTCCCTTAAAACATGGGGAAAAATGCCAATACTTGGAAATATTATACCCAGAAAGATTTGGTGCATGCAGAGTCACAATTTATGCATATCGAAATATATCCATGTTGATAAATACAAATCAAAAATAGAACATTTATTGCTCCCATTTCTACAATTTGATTTGGTGGAGCACTTAGCTTTTTCCACTGTTGCCAGTACAGAATTCACATGTCTTTGAAATCCAAAGTCTTTGCCAACAACTGCTTTGCTGTGTTGTAGCTGATAACACTGTTGAACATTACATATAGCCACCTTACACACCAAAACATATACTAAGTCACAGAGTGGAATAAATACCCTCAAACTTGTAAATATACCAAGGTTAGCCACATACACGCATCATTCAGGGTTCAAACTCATTACCTTGTTGTTGCAAGCTCATTTCTTTATTCACCGAGTTATACTTCACATTGAAACACCAACACCAAACTGCACATTAACTAGTTAGCACAGCTGAATGACTGTCTTAGACCTGATAAATTGGCCATGTTGCAATTAATATGAACAGCATGATGGATAACGTGGTATTAAAATATTAACCCTAGATAAACACACACATTAATAAAAACACTGTTTTACTAAAGCAGCAGGAGCTGCAAAAATGTCACCAAACAAATGCGAATTAAGCGTGTTCGCGAATCTTACGCTAAATACAAGCAGTTGCATATAGTTTTTTACTTTTAGGAGTATGCTTAATAATGTGTTTTATTAACTCACTTGGTGCTTAGGGTTGACCTGGGGCCTCGAACTTCTGCACTTAGTATTGGGGGGTGAAATACATAACCACTACACTATCGTGGCACATCTAAATGTAGCAAATGCAAATGAATAATACCTCATAGAATTGTACTTAAAACTATTTTACCCATACTATTGCCACAACACTAACAGCTTAGCTCATTAATGACATCTGTAATAATCGTTATAATCTCTACTTACCTACAGAAAATTACATACCCCTTGTTAAAATACTTTGCATTAAGAATGTCCATACTGTTTGTTTTTTTTTTCTCTTTTCTTTTTCTAATACCTTTTATTTGAAGTGTGGTTTTTCAGACCCTACCTTAAAGACACATTAACACTCTGTGCTTGAGTCATTAAGGAGAGCAAAGGATAAAAAATAAGTAAATGTTCTAGTGGACAAAGCATGTTACAATGTAAGGGGTCAATGTTTTATTTAATTTTTTTTTTTTTTTTGGAACAAAACATAAATATCTTCACATTTAAAAGATCAGTGGTCAAATCATGTGCAAGCTTAGTCAAGGGTAGATTATCTAAGGTATGGTTATTCAAAATGGGAATATGAATAGACATGGTCTGGTGTGTTACTGAAATGGTTTATATGTGTAATAATAGGGGAAAAACCATGCCTACCTGTATTTTACCTTTACAATGTGTGTAGAAAGTATAGCTTCATGCCTCCAAGTTTAGCCTTAATGTCTTTAGCTAAATGCACGTTAATGGGGTAGTTTAAATCAACAGCCTAATGTGGCAACATAATTGATGTTTGGTTTTTCTACAGTTTATTGATCAGCACATATAGTGTTGAGAAGTGCACATTATTGACACTTTATTTGTTTTTCTTATATCTACAGCCTTTAGATTACACTTGGCCTGCAGTGCTGGCTTTTCTGCCATTGCACTTCCTTTTGGAGTTGGTGGATGTTGCCATGGTGAAGGGTGTTTTCAAATGTAAGTAGTATAGTGCTATCTGCACTAAAATGTGATTGGCCAGTGAGTGTGCTCCATACAATAATGTCGTCGTTACTAAGCCTGCAATGTGTGGTTGCACAAACAAAACATATGGGCAGATGCTAGCTATGTAACATATGGGTTTGGTGTTTCAAATTAAGTCAAATAGTGCATTCAGAATCCTAGGTATAGTCCAAACACACAAGCCATTATTATACACTATAATATTACTGGCTTTTTTACACATGCCAATACATTGCTCAATCTCTTGATATCAAAATGCAAGTTGTCTGACCTAATATTGCCATATTAATTTGTTGCCTTTCGTTCAACAGGGTGTGTTGGCGTGGATTTTGGATTTGTGCAATTCGTGTCTCACTACATGTTGTTAAATTTCTCCAGAGCTCCAAGCCTGCTTATGTCTCTCTTCAGTCTGGCCAGATTGTCATCTCTTAATCCAAGGCATTTTTACACACACAGACCATTACCTTGTTTGCTTTGTTTTTGTCAGCACATTTGAATTCATATATGTAATAAATCTAGCCTATGCTGCAAATGTGTCAGCAATCAGTTGTCATGCCATTTTGTACCATTACTACAGTGCACTGATTAATATTTTAATACCCATAAATCCATGTGTAGTGCTTTCAAAACTATTGTGGAACAGGTTTTATTTTAAATGAATATATGAAATCTAGGTGTGGTTATTTTCTCCTTTGCCACAGATACACCATAGCCTACAAACACGCTCAATGGGGTAAATGTATAGTTTTAAAAAATGTCTATAGTGTGGAGGTTTGTATGTGTGTTTGGTGCTTAGTAGTAAATTGTTTGGACACTTTCACCTTTTAGAGCGAACATGTGATGTGCGTAGGAATATAGGCATCACATTACAGGTAAATGTATATAAAGAAAGCAAAAATGTTAGCAGTGTCAGGTCACACACTACCAACTTTTGGCCCTTGGCCAAATGGGATAACAATATTTTTCGCTTGTGCTAGTGGCACTTTGTTTCAAAGTGTTCCAACACCCACATGCCAGACACAAACCCCACACTAACAATTATGGGGAATGCATTAGGGCACTAAGCTAGTGGAGTCTTGCTACAAGGCCATAATACCATCACCTAAGGCCTGAATCATTAGTAATCTTCTTATCTTGTGCAAAAGGTAAGATGCTTATTGTTACGAAGAAACGGGGAGATAAGAGTGAAGCAAAGATGGATTTTCATCCTAGCGTAAGAAATTCGTCACTTATGCAGTGGCTTTTGCTTCTTATCTCCCTTTTCTAAGCATGAACAGAGTGGATTAGCTTAAGATAAGCAAAAAATGACATAAGATCCTTAATGAATCAGGCCCCTAGTTTGCTAATTGGTCAAGGCAGCTATATGTAAACTTACAGCCACCATAGATACTCCACATGAGAACTAGTTACATTAGTCTGATTACCCATTGTTAGGCAGCAGTCACTTGATATGTTTGCTGAACCTGATAATGCAGGTCTCCAATGTTATTGTGGTGTAGAAATGTGAAATTTATTCTCAATACCATTTTCATGTAGCTTGCCCTCTGAAAGTGGAAAGTAGTGACAAATTAACATTCCACCTTTGTTTCTCTTCAAAGTGTGTGTCGTAATACCACCTATGTCTGTTTAAACATGCTAGTCAATGTTAACAATAATTTGCAGCATTTGTCCATGCCTTGGGCAAGGGAAGTACAAAGCCTTAATGTACAGATATCCTCCCTTTAGGATTATGGCTCCATGTTCAAATTCCTTTACCACCATCTAATCCAGGGGTGGGCAAACCTGTCCTCAAGGGCCATATCCAGTTCATGTTTTTAGGATTTCTTTAATCATGTACAGCTGAGTTAATCTATTTGGCAGGGTCAGTAATTATCCCACCTGTTTCTACAGACAGAAATCCTAAAAACATGAACTGGATATGGCCCTTGAGGACAGGTTTGCCTACCCCTGATCTAATCCAAGAGTGTTGGGCCGAGCACACAGTATTTTGAGGGATTAATGTCTGGTAGATATTGTTGATGTTTACATTGTTAGGTGAGGCATCCAGTTTTTTTGGCTTATAGAGGGTGAATGTGTGCAATGGGTACCTGTGTCTGTATTGGCAAGAAATCACAACATACCAAGCTTCAAATGATATGTTGCCCGTTATATAAAATTGCTTGGCCTTGCATAAATGTTTTCCAAAACTGGAAGGGAGCCAAATCCAAGTGACGTGCCCACTTTAACAATGAATGTATCAGTGTACATTACGTAAGAAACTCTAGGGTCTGTTTGTTATAATAATGTATTCAAGGTTCCAGATTGGTTTAAACTATCATGGATTGGGGGGATCAGATCATAGTTTGGAAAAGTCTTTACAGGATAGAGGAGTTTGGTGGACAAACTACCTCTTGGAGTCTACTTACTTGTATTACAGAGTGTGCTTCTTTGCCTGACCAAACCATATCTATACTCCAAGCTTTTTCATTTGCGTCTTACATGATTAGTCAGACACACAGCACTACATACACCCTTATAGTGTGTCAAACTGTCACGTTAGTCTGTATTTCTTGATCCGAATCAGGGACCCTTGGGATTACCTGCAGCAGGTGTGAATCTGAACAGAGCAGCCTGGATGATCTTCCTGCTCATGTTCTTGCTGATTGTCCAATCTAGCAGGGGAATGAGCAGCCTGAGAATGTGGACACAAACACTGATTTTGTAATGCAGCCAGAAACACTGGGGCCAATAACTATCCACTGGAGAGAAGTGTGTTGTTCAGGCAATGAACAGATCACAGCAGCAGCTTTAAATAGTTTGTCCCAAGCAACTATTGGCTGAGCACTTAATGGGATCACAGGTGCTGAATCTGGTTGATCTGGAATGATCACCTGACTGCATCCAAGATGCCTGTGCACATGCAGCAGAACAAACAGTGTGTGTTTGATTACAAACGGAGCTGTGGAGGACGGGAATGTTGCTGACGACCAGAAGGCACCCAGGTAGCTGTGATATGACAGCGGCTGATGGGGTAAGTGCACCTAAGATCCAAATGTGAGACCCAACCTATATGTGCTTAGTGCAATAAGGTCATGAGGTTACTTGTAAATAACTGTTATGCTAAATGACGTCGAGTGTACCACACACTGTGCATTAGCACTAATCTTAAATACAAATCCCTTATTAGATTTTTAGAATTAGCACAGATTCTTACCTGTACAAAATAGTAGTTAACAATATTTGTCCTGTGCCATCATGGGAAAAAATTTTTTTAAATTTATTTGGGTTACCTTAACACCTGTCTTTTGTGGCTCCTTTGTGTCAGGTTACAGTTTGCAAATGCAATACTTTCTTGACAGAATGATTTGCCCTACCTCTAAAGGGGCACTGTAGTTGCAGGTTGTGTTTGCAATTATTTTGTAAGGCAAATAAAGAAACACTGTGGCAAAAGCATTAAGAAGCTTACCTTGATACACCTCTTGTTTAAGTCTTCTTCAGCAAACCATGGGCCAGAATCATTCTGGAAAGGTAAGGCAAAGTAACTAAGCAAGGGCAAAGCATGTCAGTTTGGAGGGGAGTGTAAACCAAAAATGTCATTGGAGATGTAATTTTGGGGTAGGAGAGGTCCTACCTGACATGAACATTTCAGTGTACAAATAAGCTATCAAGTATTTGTGCGGTACATTAGGATACAGACATTTTTTTATTTTCGTGCTCTAAACCTATTGCTAATTTGCACCACTTGCATTTTAAAAGGCTTTTGAGCAGCATTCAGAAATATGTATCCTTGACATCTAGGTTCATTACTCAATCAGGGCCATGGCATGGTTTTGGTCAGCACACTGATATTAGATACATATTTGTTTGAATACGTTAATGAATCAGCCAGTTTGTTTGGAGATTATACTATGGTTAGACTTGATAACAAGCATTGTTATTACAAAAAACATTATGGAATCTGCCGTACAAAAGAAATAGACATTTCAGTAGTATTTTTATTATAAAAAAAAAAATATACATATTTTTGTCATATATTAAACTATATTTGTTAGGTTAAAACAATACAAATTATTTTTTCCGTGTTTTTTTAAAGCCGGTTGGACGGGAGGCTCCCCTACTCCGACTTCTTGTCACCCGTGATGTAGAGGAGTCAGAGGAACCAGGCAATGGGGCAAGGCAAGCGGGTTGTGTCCGACGAGGTGAAGGTGCAGGGTCAGGGGATGGGGATGGGGCCACGACAGGCGAGGGGGAAGTGGGCACAACAGGGGATTGGCCATAGCCACGAGCAAAGGCTAAACACATAAGACGACATAGTTCGGGGTCAGGGAGGGCGGAGGCGACAGACACATCAGGGAGGGCGGAGGCGACAGACAACTGGGTATGGGGGCTGCCGAACAAATAATCTGAGCTGGGTGAAGGGATTGTGCCGGAGGTGCGTTGGGAGTGGACATGCAAGATATCACCCAGGAGTGTTGCAATATTTGTCACTGAAGTATTTAAATTATCAATTTTGGTGGCGAGTGTCGTCAGTAAAGAGGTGTGTGTGCTCATGAAATCGGAGAGAGTGTTAGTGAGACGGTCGATTTGCTGATCTGTGTGTTGGACAGTGCTTGATATGTGTGACAGGTGAACATTCTGTGCAAGAGTGACGTCTTTAAGATTTTCGGCTGCGCGTGCGAGTGTCCGCTGCCTTACATATTCAGCTGGAGGCAGCTGAGGCTCCTCCACATCACGGGCAACTTCTTCATCCACTGGTGAAGCAGGCGCCTGCTGCTCACATGCTGTAGAGAGATAATAAGTAAAATAAAGTAATTAGAATCAATGAGTAAGGTGCGATATTATATTGGCAAAAACATCTTACAACCCGTGATGTAGCATTGGTAAAGTGTCAGCTTCCCTTGAATGTGCTAGCAGCCCTTTCCGCTCCCCAAATACAAACATTGCCACTTATGGTCTGACATTTTAGGATGAGCCCTACATATTGAGACCATTTGTCTTCAGTGTGTAAATTTAATTTCCTACTATGTGATAGGCAAACACATTGTGCAATTGAAGTTTACCTTCACACACACATCCTGAGAGTTGACACTTTTACTCAGACAGATACAAAGCTTTACAGACATTAAGTAAGCAAACTCATCATGTACCTAGTGGAGCGGCCTCTCCTGTTCGGGATGGGCTAGAGCCAGTGTCTATGTCGCCCACCCCAACTATCTCCACCAGGGCTATTGCAGCCCTCGCCCGCTCCTCGAGGGGTGTTAAAATAGTACGTAGTGGAGGCCCCCCACCAGTGCCTTGAGCATGCCTGTGAATCTCAACGAGCTTTCAGGCGTCCTTTATAGTCTGCCCATCTGTGGAATAGACAAACATTATTGCCTCACATAGTACCTTCAACTCAAAATGACACATTTTTCATTAAAATACATTGCACGTTTGCTAATCACACCAATTTAACCTTCACACACAGTAATACAGATTTTGCTCTTTTGAAGCGCGTATAATGTGGTAAACATATTATGTCAATGTGACCAAGGGCCATGGTGTTAGTTTATGAAAACAAAAGGCCTGATCAACAAATGCATTGGAGTCACAAGGTGGTTTCACCTCACAGGTGACTAATGCTACTATGTCACAATATCCATATTTATCTCTAGCGATATCTATATATATTATTTGACAAATAGACACAGTCAGTAAAGTTAAATAGGGCTATTATTTTTAAATTTAATTCGTACCTTTTCTGTACTTCAACCTTTGTACGCTCATACGGAGATATTTCATTTATGAGCCTTGTGATTTCCTGCCAATGGGTTTGGCGCTCGCGTCCGATTATTTGGCGGTTCCCACTGTGGAACCTCGCCAGAACCCCTTCTACCAGCACCTCCAGCTCCTCCTCTATGAAGTTGTTTTTACGCCTAGTTGGCAGCCCTGGTGCCTCCACATTACTTGGGCCAGCATCAGACATATTCCTATTTCAAAGATAAGTTGTGTCTTTATAGGCAATGCACACAGTCAGGTGGTGATACAGAATCTAAGCACATTCCCCCCCTACATAAGGTACAATTTCACAAACTTCTAACTAGGTCTAAAACACATGCCCCTTATTATAATAAACATTGTGGTTTGTCTATTTAACGGCCATTTAGTTTGACCACTGCATTTTGACTGACATATTAGTCAAATACTATAGCAACATTCTCCTACTACTACTACTACTACTCTTCACTTTTCAAACCATAACATTGGTTTACAGTAGAGATGAGCGGGCTCGGATATCTGAAATCCGAGCCCACCCGAACATTGCCGATCCGAGTCGGATCCGAGACAGATCCGGGTATTGGCGCCAAATTCAAATATGAAACTGAGGCTCTGACTCATAATCCCGTTGTCGGATCTCGCGATACTCGGATCCTATAAATTCCCCGCTAGTCGCCGCCATCTTCACTCGGGCATTGATCAGGGTAGAGGGAGGGTGTGTTAGGTGGTCCTCTGTCCTGGTAGATCTCGTGCTGTGCTGTTTAGTTCTGTGCTGTGCTGTTTAGTTCTGTGCTGTGCTGTGCTGTGCTGTGTTCTGCAGTATCAGTCCAGTGGTGCTGTGTGCTGTGCTCTGTCCTTCTGAGGTCAGTGGTGCTGCTGGGTCCAGTGCTGTGTCCTGTTCAGTCCAGTGGTGCTGTGTCCTGTGCTCTGTGCTTCTAAGGGCATAGTTATTTCCCCAATATTCCCCTGTGTTTAAAAAAAATTAAATTAGTTTTTGGTATTTTTTTAAATTCCACAAAATTTGCACAACCAATCCTGCAGTATAAGCCCATTGGTACTGCAATATTACCAAGTTCACACATTCAGCAGTAAAAGTCCAGTGGTACTGCAATATTACAAAGTTTACACATTCTGCAGTATCAGTCCAGTGGTGCTGTGTCCTGTGCTCTGTGCTTCTAAGGGCATAGTTATTTCCCCATTATTCCCAAGTTTTTAAAAAATAAAAAAAAAGTAAAAAAAAATAAAAAATTTTTAAAAAAATAAAAATATATAATAATTATAACCAAATTTGCAAAACCAATCCAGCAGTATAAGTCCATTGGTACTGCAATATTACAAAGTTCACACATTCTGCAGTATCAGTCCAGTGGTGCTGTGTCCTGTGCTCTGTCCTGCTGAGTTCCGTAGTGCTGCTGGGTCCTGTGCCGTGTCCTGTTCAGTCCAGTGGTGCTGTGTCCTGTGCTCTGTGCTTCTAAGGGCATAGTTATTTCCCCATTATTCCCAAGTTTTTAAAAAATTAAAAAAAAGTAAAAAAAAATAAAAAATGTTAAAAAAAAAAAATATATAATAATTATTATAACCAAATTTGCAAAACCAATACAGCAGTATAAGTCCATTGGTACTGCAATATTACCAAGTTCACACATTCTGCAGTATCTTGTGCTACATATAATGGAGACCAAAAATTTGGAGGATAAAGTAGGGAAAGATCAAGACCCACTTCCTCCTAATGCTGAAGCTGCTGCCACTAGTCATGACATAGACGATGAAATGCCATCAACGTCGTCTTCCAAGCCCGATGCCCAATCTCGTAGTACCGGGCATGTAAAATCCAAAAAGCCCAAGTTAAGAAAAAGTAGCAAAAAGAGAAACTTAAAATCATCTGAGGAGAAACGTAAAGTTGCCAATATGCCATTTACGACACGGAGTGGCAAGGAACGGCTTAGGCCCTGGCCCGTGTTCATGACTAGTGGTTCAGCTTCACCCACGGATCTTAGCCCTCCTCCTCCTCCCCCCCCCTACAAAAAATTGAAGAGAGTTATGCTGTCAGCAACAAAACAGCAAACAACTCTGCCTTCTAAAGAGAAATTATCACAAATCCACAAGGCGAGTCCAAGGGTGTTGGTGGTTGTCAAGCCTGACCTTCCCATCACTGTACGGGAAGAGGTGGCTCGGGAGGAGGCTATTGATGATGTTGCTGGCGCTGTGGAGGAACTTGATGATGAGGATGGTGATGTGGTTATTGTAAATGAGGCACCAGGGGGGGAAACAGCTGATGTCCATGGGATGAAAAAGCCCATCGTCATGCCTGGTCAGAAGACCAAAAAATGCACCTCTTCGGTCTGGAGTTATTTTTATCCAAATCCAGACAACCAATGTATGGCCATATGTAGCTTATGTAAAGCTCAAATAAGCAGGGGTAAGGATCTTGCCCACCTAGGAACATCCTCCCTTATACGTCACCTGAATAACCTTCATAGTTCAGTGGTTAGTTCAGGAACTGGGGCTAGGACCCTCATCGGTACAGGGACACCTAAATCCCGTGGTCCAGTTGGATACACACCAGCAACACCCTCCTCGTCAACTTCCTCCACAATCTCCATCAGATTCAGTCCTGCAGCCCAAGTCAGCAGCCAGACTGAGTCCTCCTCAATACGGGATTCATCCGAGGAATCCTGCAGCGGTACGCCTACTACTGCCACTGCTGCTGTTGCTGCTGTTAGTCGGTCATCTTCCCAGAGGGGAAGTCGTAAGACCGCTAAGTCTTTCACAAAACAATTGACCGTCCAACAGTCGTTTGCCATGACCACAAAATACGATAGTAGTCACCCTATTGCAAAGCGTATAACTGCGGCTGTAACTGCAATGTTGGTGTTAGACGTGCGCCCGGTGTCCGCCATCAGTGGAGTGGGATTTAGAGGGTTGATGGAGGTATTGTGTCCCCGGTACCAAATCCCGTCGAGATTCCACTTCACTAGGCAGGCGATACCAAAAATGTACAGAGAAGTACGATCAAGTGTCCTCAGTGCTCTAAAAAATGCGGTTGTACCCACTGTCCACTTAACCACGGACATGTGGACAAGTGGTTCTGGGCAAACGAAGGACTATATGACTGTGACAGCCCACTGGGTAGATGCATCCCCTTCCGCAGCAACAGCTGCATCAGTAGCAGCAACTACAAAATGGCGGCTCGTGCAAAGTCAGGCAACATTGTGTATTACAGGCTTTAATAAGAGGCACAACGCTGACAACATATTAGAGAAAATGAGGGAAATTATCTCCCAGTGGCTTACCCCACTTAGACTCTCATGGGGATTTGTGGTGTCAGACAATGCCAGTAACATTGTGCGGGCATTAAATATGGGCAATTTCCAGCACGTCCCATGTTTTGCCCACACCATTAATTTGGTGGTGCAGCATTACCTCAAGAGTGACAGGGGTGTGCAGGAGATGCTTGCGGTGGCGCGCAAAATTGCTGGACACTTTCGGCATTCAGCCAGTGCCTACCGCAGACTAGAGGCACATCAAAAAAGCATGAACCTGCCCTGCCATCACCTCAAACAAGAGGTTGTGACGCGCTGGAACTCCACCCTCTATATGCTGCAGAGGATGGAGGAGCAGCAAAAGGCCATTCAGGCCTACACAGCCACCTATGACATAGGCAAAGGAGTGGGGATGCGCCTCAGTCAAGCGCAGTGGAGACTGATTTCCGTGTTGTGCAAGGTTCTGCAGCCATTTGAACTTGCCACACGAGAAGTCAGTTCCGACACTGCCAGCTTGAGTCAGGTCATTCCCCTGATCAGGCTGTTGCAGAAGCAGCTGGAGAAAGTGAGGGAGGAGCTGGTAAGCCATTGCGATTACACCAAGCATGTAGCTCTTGTGGATGTAGCCCTTCGTACGCTTTGCCAGGATCCGAGGGTGGTCACTCTTTTAAAGTCAGAGGAATACATTCTGGCCACCGTGCTCGATCCTCGGTTTAAAGCGTATGTTGTGTCTCTGTTTCCGGCGGACACAAGTCTACAGCGGTGCAAAGACCTGCTGGTCAGGAGATTGTCCTCTGAAGAGGACCGTGACATGCCAACAGCTCCACCCTCATTTTCTTCCACATCTATGGCTGCGAGGAAAAAGCTCAGTTTTCCCAAAAGAGGCACTGGCGGGGATGCTGATAACATCTGGTCCGGACTGAAGGACCTGCCAACCATTGCAGACATGTCTACTGTCGCTGCATTGGATGCTGTCACAATAGAAAAAATTGTGGATGATTACTTTGCTGACACCATCCAAGTAGACATGTCAGACAGTCCATATTGTTACTGGCAGGAAAAAAAGGCAGTTTGGAAGCCCCTGTACAAACTGGCTCTATTTTACCTGAGTTGTCCCCCCTCCAGTGTGTACTCGGAAAGAGTTTTTAGTGCAGCGGGGAACCTGGTCAGTGAGCGGCGAAGGAGGTTGCTTCCTCAGAACGTTGAAAAAATGATGTTTATAAAAATGAATAATCAATTCCTCAATGAAGTACAGCACTGCCCTCCAGATAGTACAGAGGGACCTGTGGTTGTGGAGTCCAGCGGGGACGAATTGATAATGTGTGATGAGGAGGAAGTACACACTGTAGGGGGAGAGGAATCAGAGGTTGAGGATGAGGACGACATCTTGCCTCAGTAGAGCCTGTTTAGTCTGTACAGGGAGAGATGAATAGCTTTTTTGGTGTGGGGGCCCAAACAAACCAATCATTTCAGTCAAAGTTGTTTGGTAGGCCCTGTCGCTGAAATGATTGGTTTGTTAAAGTGTGCATGTCCTATTTCAACAACATAAGGGTGGGTGTGAGGGCCCAAGGACAATTCCATCTTGGACCTTTTTTTTTTGCATTATATGACCAATCAACAGTCGTTTGCCATGTTCAAAAAGTAAAACCAAATTTAAAAAAATACAAAAAATTAAACCAAAAGTAAAATGCCGTGTCATAATTTAAAACAAGAGGTATTGACGTGCTCTAAAACTACTGTATTGTTGTTTATATTTTATAAACACTACACTTGAAAGCTTGAGTCTTTCAATAAAAAAGTAACTGTCCATTGCACGACTATGTGCAACAGGGACATTTTTTTGGGTTTACAAAGTCAAACTATAACACTTCGACCCTGTCTGTCTGGGATCTCTCAATGACGAATTGTCTGTACCATGTTTGGAGGAGGTATTGTGGCCCCGGTATCAAATTGGGTACCGGGGCCACCCCACTATGCAGTCCAGATACTTGTTTGGTGGAATTCAGACCAGTTGAGGGTTTTATTATTATTATATTGTGTGGACCACTCTATCTATACCACACTACAACTCTATATACCACTCTATTTCATACTTTAATTCTATTTCATACTTTAATTCTATTTCATACTTTAATTCTATTACTAATTACCATAAAGAGGAACAAAATAAACCAATTTTACCAAAAGTATAATATGACTTAGACTTACAAACACTACACTTGAAAGATCGTGCCTTTAAATGAAAAAGTCAGTCTTCATTGCACGACTATGTGCAACAGGGACATTTTTTTGGGTTTACAAAGTCAAACTATAACACTTCGACCCTGTCTGTCTGGGATCTCTCAATGACGAATTGTCTGTACCATGTTTGGAGGAGGTATTGTGGCCCCGGTATCAAATTGGGTACCGGGGCCACCCCACTATGCAGTCCAGATACTTGTTTGGTGGAATTCAGACCAGTTGAGGGTTTTATTATTATTATATTGTGTGGACCACTCTATCTATACCACACTACAACTCTATATACCACTCTATTTCATACTTTAATTCTATTTCATACTTTAATTCTATTTCATACTTTAATTCTATTACTAATTACCATAAAGAGGAACAAAATAAACCAATTTTACCAAAAGTATAATATGACTTAGACTTACAAACACTACACTTGAAAGATCGTGCCTTTAAATGAAAAAGTCAGTCTTCATTGCACGACTATGTGCAACAGGGACATTTTTTTGGGTTTACAAAGTCAAACTATAACACTTCGACCCTGTCTGTCTGGGATCTCTCAATGACGAATTGTCTGTACCATGTTTGGAGGAGGTATTGTGGCCCCGGTATCAAATTGGGTACCGGGGCCACCCCACTATGCAGTCCAGATACTTGTTTGGTGGAATTCTGACACGTGGAGGGTTTTTTAATTATATTGTGGCCTCGGTACAAAATTGTGTACCGGGGCCACCACACTACGCAGTCAAGATAGATAGATGCGTATCATAGATAAACTGATAAAGTACATTCAGTGGTGTGGGGCAAATTGAAAAATATTCAAAATGCACTGACATTATCAAAAACAAAAGGTTGTCACACGCTAAAACTCCAACATGTATATGATGGAGAGGATGGAGGAGCAGCCGTATGTGTAGTGTAATGCAGACCTGTTGAAGGTTTTTTATATATTTTATTGTGGTGCCCAGTGCCCACTCCTCTACGCAGTCCAGGTACATTTATTGGTTCGATTCATAAAAGTTCAGGGTTTTTAATATATTGTGGTGACCCACTCCTCTACGCAGTCCAGGTACATTTATTGGTGCGATTCATAAAAGTTCAGGGTTTTTAAGATATATTGTGGTGACCCACTCCTCTACGCAGTCCAGGTACATTTATTGGTGCGATTCATAAAAGTTCAGGGTTTTTAATAGATATTGTGGTGACCCACTCCTCTACGCAGTCCAGGTACATTTATTGGTGCGAATCATAAAAGTTCAGGGTTTTTAATATATATTGTGGTGACCCACTCCTCTACGCAGTCCAGGTACATTTATTGGTGCGATTCATAAAAGTTCAGGGTTTTTAAGATATTGTGGTGACCCATTCCTCTACGCAGTCCAGGTACATTTATTGGTGCGAATCATAAAAGTTCAGGGTTTTTAATATATCTTGTGGTGACCCACTCCTATACGCAGTCCAGGTACATTTATTGGTGCGATTCATAAAAGTTCAGGGTTTTTAATAGATATTGTGGTGACCCACTCCTCTACGCAGTCCAGGTACATTTATTGGTGCGATTCATAAAAGTTCAGGGTTTTTAAGATATATTGTGGTGACCCACTCCTCTACGCAGTCCAGGTACATTTATTGGTGCGATTCATAAAAGTTCAGGGTTTTTAAGATATATTGTGGTGACCCACTCCTCTACGCAGTCCAGGTACATTTATTGGTGCGAATCATAAAAGTTCAGGGTTTTTAATACATATTGTGGTGACCCACTCCTCTACGCAGTCCAGGTACATTTATTGGTGCGATTCATAAAAGTTCAGGGTTTTTAATAGATATTGTGGTGACCCACTCCTCTACGCAGTCCAGAAAGATACCTTGTTGCAACGTTTTGGACTAATAACTATATTGTGAGGTGTTCAGAATACACTGTAAATTAGTGGAAATGCTTGTTATTGAATGTTATTGAGGTTAATAATAGCCTAGGAGTGAAAATAAGCCCAAAAACTTGATTTTTAAACTTTTTATGTTTTTTTCAAAAAAAATCCGAATCCAAAACCTTAAATCCGAACCGAGACCTTTCGTCAAGTGTTTTGCGAGACAAATCCGAACCCCAAAAATAACGAAAATCCGGATCCAAAACACAAAACACGAGACCTCAAAAGTCGCCGGTGCACATCCCTAGTTTACAGGTTAGCAACACACCAAAATGAAGGATATCACTCAGTTGCAAACTCTATATTGTGTAATTATTATTAATATTTGGTTACAAATCAGCCAGCAACACACTTAAGTGTGTACTCCAAATGCAATTGTGGAGGTATGTGGGCAAAATAAGTGTATACATTTGGACCCATGTGTCCATCAATGCAATGAGCTAGTTATTATGCCGTTGAACAAGGATAAGTTTCAAAAGAACTTAGCATACTGTAGGCTACTATTGAAAACTTTACATGTTAAATGTGAGGCCAGGGGCCCTTTGCTTAGCAGTTTTTTTTACATTCCGGCCACACATATTGCAGAGCAAACAGTTTACTACATTAGGAGATAAAAATATTTTGGAACTATCCAGAAATTTCAGATAAATTCTTATACTTACTTTTCTCCAAAGTTTGGCACAAAAGACAAAAATTATTTTGATAGTCAACTGGGTAATGCGTGGTAAGGGCTGCGAAAAAAAAAAACAAATTAATTTTTATAAGCAAGAAAAGGTAATGTGGTAAACAAAGCTAACCTCCTAATTTGAATATGGATAAGGTTCAAAAGAACTTAGCATACTGTAGGCAGAAAACTTTAGGAGAACACAAAAAATAATAAAATCTTTCAATCTCTGATTTAGTTTGGTACTTACTGTTTGTTGTTGGCTTCTTAGACCAATCATCCAAATGTAATGTAATGAAATCTTGACTGTGCTCTATCCAGGCTAAAAAGCGAATGAACAGGCACTAGACCAAAGCACAGGTGGGTTTAAATGGAGTGTTGAATTAATAAACCAGGTGTACACTCTTCTTCCTAATTGCGGAGCACACTGTACTCGTCTCAGTGCAGGCGCCCGCCATGTTCTTGGTGGGAGAGACAATCAGAGTCACAACACAGGTGTGTGAAAGCTCCGCGTGTGACGTGAGCACGCCCATACGTGCTCAGCGAACCAATCGGAACGCAGAGACCCCCATTTTGTGTTATAGACATTATACCAAAATGAGGGCTGCAATTTTCAGCAGGCGTGAGCTGAGAGTCCTTGCAGAGGGTATGGACAATGTACCCTCTGGACGTTATGTGTCCAACGAGGTGAAGGTGCGGGCCTATCAAAGGGTCCGCAGACGCCTCCGCCTCCGATACAACATTCGGCGGAGCACCGTTCAGCTCCAACGGCGGTGGAGCGATCTCCGGCGCCGCCAGCCCCAGCTTCTGGAGGAGCTCCGTAGGGAGATCAGAATAAGTGAGTTCTCTACTAATCGCCAAAAAAAAGTCAACATATATATATATTTGCTCTATGGCCCTGATTCATGAAGGATCCTTAACTTGAGAAACTTCTTATTTCAGTCTCCTGGACAAAACCATGTTACAATGCAAGGGGTGCAAATTAGTGTTCTGTTTTGCACATAAGTTAAATACTGACTGTTTTTTCATTTAGCACACAGATACTTGATAGATTATTTGTACACGGAAGTTTAAAGTTGATATTTGTGTGCTACATGAAAAAGCAGTCAGTATTTAATTTATGGTCAAAACAGATTACTAATTTGCACCCCTTGCATTGTAACATGGTTTTGTCCAGGAGACTGAAATAAGAAGTTTCTCAAGTTAAGGATCCTTCATGAATCAGGCCCTATATGTTTGTAAATATGTTCACCCTAAACACCTGACATGGCCTACATAACAATGTGCAAGCACACTATAAAGGTCATGCCCCTTCCAGTGCACCCAATAAGCTTTGGCTCCTGTGTCCTAAATTTGTGTGCTATCCATTTACTGCCCTAAATGTTTTTGTGTGACAATTTTTACCAATAAGTGTGGTTTAGGAAATCAGGCATTCTAAGTCTTGACCCGAGTGCTGTAACTTGCTAGTCTAACCTTAAAAACATTTTGGAGTGGAAGATGTGTTGTCATTATTGGGTCAAGATTTAAAAGGCACGTTTCAAAGACAAAACACCTTAGTGTTTAGACTGATTTTTGCAAGCTCCCATAAGATGCAAACAGATTAGATAGTGTGCTAGATATAGCTAATCAATCATTACTTAACTGCCTATTTAGACTCTTTTAGATTGTAAGGTACTCCCAACAAAGGGTGATTTCCAAAGTATACTCAACATTCAAAGCTTTTTGACCTCCATCCACTAATTCGGTGGTCCTGTAAAGAGAGAACTAATTGACCAGGGCCAAGGGAGTTTGATGACTTAAAAGCACCTACATGAAAAAAACATACTACGGCCAAATGTGAACAAAACCTAATTAGGCGGCCAGTAGTATGTTTGGGGAGTGTGGTAGACAACACATGCAAATATGGAGCAAGCCTCCAAACTCCACACATATGTAACTATCATCAGGGAGTTGAACTCCTGACCCCAGTGCTGTGAGGCAGACGTGCTAACCACTAGACCACTGTGCTGGGCTGACAAGTCATGTGAAATGCTTTGTGTTCATCATGTTTACCTCCTTGCATTGTAAGTAGCTAATATTTCTGCCTGCTGACAATGTAAAGTTGATTAAATATGTATGATCACCTGATTGTCATAATACTATCAGTTTTTTCAAATGGTGATTGTGTTAACATGTCCTTTTGTTTATATTTCCTTTTCTCAAACAGACCGGGCACGCTGGGAACGCCGGCAACGCCGTCGGGCTGTGGTGGAGGCGCAGGCGGGGGAGGAGGCAGAGGAGGAGGGGGGCGACCAGCAGCGCCAGCCACAGGAGGAGGAGGAGGAGGTGCAGCCGGTGGCAGTGGCTGTGTCATCGGAGGAGGAGGAGCCTGTGCCGGTGCTAGTGGCAGCAGCTGCAGTGGAGGAGGAGGCTGACCCAGAGGAGCAACAATTGGAGGAGGCAGCATCGGGCAGCCAAGAGGCAGTGGCCTTTGATGATAGTAAGTATTTTGGAAAAATGATGGACCTAATTTGATAAGATTGAGGATGTCCATTATACTTGTACATAATCCCTGCTGTGACACATGTTTATTAAATGGTGACATAAATGCCACAGGTTTTACACATAATATCTGGCTACAATTTTGATGTACATTAAACACTCAAACCACAGCCAGAGCCATCTTAACACATGGCCACGCAGGGCAGGGCCCTAAAAAATGTGGCTGCTACCCTGGGGAACTTGTCAGCATATTAATCACTTGATTTTAAATTCCAATATCAACCAACATATTTTAAATTCCTGTGAGTTATTGTGTAGGTAGTGGCCCATGGTAGTGCTTTGCCCTGGGGCCTATAATGCTGGATAAGACAACCCTGTCCATGGCCCTCTACCTGTGGCTCACCAGAATGTAGGACATTGATCCAAATGCCTTAGCAATGTCTAATGTGCGTCCAAATGGTTTTGTTGCCAGAAGCCTAACATTTGAAAGTAATGTAACAGTACACATCTCTAGTAAGTCCAGTCTGTTTGCCAAATTAGGTTGAGCTGTATATTTATTGTTTTCGTTTGTTTCCTTTCAGCACCTGAGGAGGAAGGTCGGAGATTGGCCACACCACCACCCACTCCGGCCCAATTGTTGGCCCAAATGGGCCACTTACTCGGCAATCTCGAGGCCACCTGCCAGCAACTGGTGCGATTGGTTGCCGACTGGAAGGCTACATTGGACTACTGGTCCTCTTTATTGTAATTTTTGTATTATATGTAAATATTATAGTTTTTCCTTGTAAATATGTTGTTCATTTTGAATCCTTGCCACATTATATAACTAATTTTCCAAAAAACCTTGGTGTGTGTGTCTTTATTCATCTCATTACACAACATGTGGGTGTAAGGCTACAAGAGAATGCATTTAAAATCCTAAATGTGCAACATTTCTGCAAGATAGATTGTTTCTAACATCATTGCGGTAGCAGAAAAGGTTTAGATTTGCTGTTTGCATGTCATCCAAAAGGAACATGTGCCCTCCACCAACAAGCCACCCCTGTAAGAGGTATGCCATCTGTAGGCCCTGTGTGCAAGACATTCCAAAAGGTCAAATGCCCTAGCTATTTCACAACTTCCCCAAATCATGTGTCATTGTAGTGATAGTCCAAGGTTACGTTCCAGTATCAGAGCAAAGGCAGTCACACATTGAAGAGAACATATGGAAACTGTACCCAGAAGTGGTGTAAGGCAGAAGTGCAAGTGAAGCTAATCTTCATGGTACTGGAGTGTGGTAAGCGGTCTGTTGTGTATTGAAACAGCTGAGTACATGACATAACGTGTACGGCGTGGATCCAGATGAAAGTCGAAAGTCGGATGGCAGCCAATGTAGCATTTAACTCAAAGAAGGCTGTCCCCTACAAATACCCCCCCCCCCTCCTCTTAGTCCATTCATAGTAATAAATGTCAGCATGCACATAATAATGTGCCTGTGAACTGTGGGTCCTGAGCCATTGTTGAAAATTCCCACCAAGAATAAATTTTATTACAATACAGGATAATTAGGAGGGCATTTCTAACAATGTAGTACAAATCAAATCTACAAAATAAAACCATTGTGTGAAGTTCCTGCGTTTATTGTTAGCATAATGTTTCCACTCCACACAATAGTTGTGGGTAAGCTTTGTATTTGAACTCATGTCTGGTGAGTTGTGAGTCCAAAGTGCTAACCAGTGAGCTACCTGTGAGATGGATATTTTTGTGAGTAATTTGTGTGAATAATGAAGAGTAGTATTAAGTGTCAGTTTCCTGTGTAGCACGCATGCTGTATGGTTGGTGTTGTCTGGGTTTTTCAAATATCAGGTTGGCCTAGTGGGTAGCTGTCCCACTTTCCATACAGTCATTCCTGAGTTGTAATCCAGACAGAAACCCTTCCTCTGTGTGGAGGTTGTATACACTCTTGTGTGTATCCTTTATGGAAGAGTATGCTATGCATTCATTTTGCTGAAAAGGCAAAGATGTATTCACACCACATACATTTTAATACATTCGTTATTCATGTGTTTTTAATGTAGCCATGTGCATGCATTTTGCATACTATACGGCGACTTGAAATCGAAGAAATCCTAAACACAGATCGTGAGCAATGTGTTTTTGACAAGTGTGTATTAGGTTAATTAGTAGCAAAGGAAAAACAACCGTCCAGAGTGTTGCACATCATTGTTATTTGTCAGTGATTAATGAGTAGAGAGCTATGTCGTAAAAATAAGCCCCAGGCATTTGTGTTGTGTTGTGTGTAAACAAACTGTTGGTCCCTCCCACAGTGGGCGTGAGGTTTGCATTGCTTGGCTTGTCGTCAATCAGTTGAGAGCCGTCGCTTATGCGTGTAGCATGTTTAAAGATCCGCAGGTGGGTGTGTTTTCTAACGTTTGCGCTGCTTATTTCCGTCACTTAGACCACATGGGGGTGTGTTTTTGCTGTTTGAGGTGCTTATTTCGGTTTACGTCACTCAAAGTATGCAACGCAGATGCGTATGCGTTTGCGAACTTTGATGAATCGGGCCCATAATCCTTTACCCTCCATATTCCTGGATATTTGCTCCCTGACTGCAAAAAATTCCTTGTACATTGCTTTGCTTAAGGACACAAAACCAAATGGACAAGGATTGCATCCCATTTTACCTCCCCACTTGTCTTTACTTGCGCTACTCCCTAAATATATATATTTTCTATTAATAAACATTCCAATGGCTTGTCCCTTGTACCTGGTGTGTGTGTATGTGTGTATGTGTGTGCGTGTGTGTGTGTGTGTGTGTGTGTGTGTGTGTGTGTGTGTGTGTGTGTGTGTGTGTGTGTGTGTGTGTGTGTGTGCACATAATCACCAGTTACTTTTTTTGGATAGTGCAGGGGTTTCCCGAGGCAACCCCTAGTAGACATCTGTAAGTACTACAAATCCCGAAGTGCAGGAGTCTGACTTGGGTGGAGGCGCAGGTAAGATCTACTTATAATTGTGAAATACTCCAAGACTGGTTCTTGCAGGTACCAGGGACCGCACATGTAAGTAGTAGTAGGTAATATCATTGTTAGACAATGCAGAGAGATACCACTAGAAAATGTGGCTACGTGGTTAGCACTTCTGCCTTACAGCACTTGGGTCATGAGTTCAATTCCTGACCATGGTTTTTATCTGTGAGGAGTTTGTATGTTCTCCCCGTGTTTGCGTGGGTTTCCTCCGGGTGCTCCGGTTTCCTCCAAAAACATACTGGTAGGTTCATTGGCTGCTAACAAATTGACCCTAATCTATGTGTTTGTCTCTGACTGTCCGTGTGTGTGTGTGTGTGTGTGTGTATATTAGGGAATTTAGACTAAGCCCCAATGGGGCAGGGACTGATGTGAGTGAGTTCTCTGTACAGCACTGCGAAATTAGTGGCGCTATATAAATAAATGGTAATAATAATAATAATAATAATAATAATAATGTCAGTGTTAGACAATACAGGCGGCTTGTACAGGGTGATGTCAGTATTAGAACATTTAGAAAGCAGAACTGGGTAATATCAGTACTAGATGACAGACAGGTCACACCATTGTCAGAATTACACAATACAGGCAGGTAGAGCTGGGTAATACCAGGATGAGAGGATAAATACAGTGTTAGAGGTATACAGACATTAGAAGGAAAAGGAGAACATTATTTAGTGAGGTGTGTCCCATATACAACAGTGTGCTAATTACAGGATGGTGATAGCTGGTAATACTAAATGAAATATGTATTACTTTCTAGAATATACAGCTGTTGTATGTTTGTATTTCTGGAAAACTGCAGGAAGGGGAGAGGAGAATATATTTGATATTTTTATGAGGCTGGTTTACTAACACTAGATGATATGAGGAAGCGGAGCCCACATTGTTATAATAACGCCAGCAAACAGTGATAAGCAGGAGCAGGAAATTGGAATACACTTTAATCTCCAGTGAATGACTTGGAAAACAGACTGTGATGTGATAAGAGGTTTGTATGACAATGAAATCCTGGTTACTGTGTCCAGCACTCGGGGAAGTGATATAACTGTTTAACCCCAACGAGGAAGCAAAGTATATACTACATAGGTTCAAACTGGACTCATATTATAACTAGAGATGAGCGGGCTCGGATATCTGAATTTCGAGCCTACCCGAACGTTGCCGATCCGAGACAGATCCGGGTATTCCCGCCAATTGCAAAACTGAAACCGAAGCTCTGAGTCATAATCCCGCTGTCGGATCTCGCGATACTCGTATTCTATAAATTCCCCGCTAGCCGCCGCCATCTTCACTCGGGCATTGATCAGGGTAGAGGGAGGTTGTGTTAGGTGGTCCTCTGTCCTGCTATATCTCGTGCTGTGCTGTGCTGTGCTGTGTTCTGCTCAGTCCAGTGGTGCTGTGTCCTGTGCTCTGTTCTTCTGAGTTCAGTGGTGCTGCTGGGTCCTGTGCTGTGTTCTGTTCAGTCCAGTGGTGCTGTGTCCTGTGCTCTGTCCTTCTAAGGGCATTGTTATTTCCCCATTATTCCCAAGTTATAAAAATTTTGAAAAAAAGTTATAAAAAAAAAATTATAAAAAAAATAAATTTAAAAAAAATATCCAAAAACAATCCTGCAGTATAAGTCCATTGGTACTGCAATATTACAAAATTCACTGATTCTGCAGTATATTTCCAGTGGTACTGCTATATTACAAAGTTCACTGATTCAGCAGTATAAGTCCAGTGGTACTGCTATATTACAAAGTTCACTGATTCAGCAGTATAAGTCCAGTGGTACTGCAATATTACAAAGTTCACTGATTCTGCAGTATAAGTCCAGTGGTACTGCAATATTACAAAGTTCACTGATTCTGCAGTATAAGTCCATTGGTACTGCTATATTACAAAGTTCACTGATTCAGCAGTATAAGTCCAGTGGTACTGCAATATTACAAAGTTCACTGATTCTGCAGTATAAGTCCAGTGGTACTGCAATATTACAAAGTTCACTCATTCTGCAGTATAAGTCCAGTGGTACTGCAATATTACAAAGTTCACTGATTCTGCAGTATAAGTCCATTGGTACTGCAATATTACACAGTTCACTGATTCTGCAGTATAAGTCCATTGGTACTGCTATATTACAAAGTTCACTGATTCTGCAGTATATTTCCAGTGGTACTGCTATATTACAAAGTTCACTGATTCAGCAGTATAAGTCCAGTGGTACTGCTATATTACAAAGTTCACTGATTCAGCAGTATAAGTCCAGTGGTACTGCAATATTACAAAGTTCACTGATTCTGCAGTATAAGTCCAGTGGTACTGCAATATTACAAAGTTCACTGATTCTGCAGTATAAGTCCATTGGTACTGCTATATTACAAAGTTCACTGATTCAGCAGTATAAGTCCAGTGGTACTGCAATATTACAAAGTTCACTGATTCTGCAGTATAAGTCCAGTGGTACTGCAATATTACAAAGTTCACTCATTCTGCAGTATAAGTCCAGTGGTACTGCAATATTACAAAGTTCACTGATTCTGCAGTATAAGTCCATTGGTACTGCAATATTACAAAGTTCACTCATTCTGCAGTATAAGTCCAGTGGTACTGCAATATTACTCAGTTCACTGATTCTGCAGTATAAGTCCATTGGTACTGCTATATTACAAAGTTCACTGATTCTGCAGTATAAGTCCAGTGGTACTGCAATATTACAAAGTTCACTGATTCTGCAGTATAAGTCCATTGGTACTGCAATATTACAAAGTTCACTCATTCTGGAGTATAAGTCCAGTGGTACTGCAATATTACAAAGTTCACTCATTCTGCAGTATAAGTCCAGTGGTACTGCAATATTACAAAGTTCACTCATTCTGCAGTATAAGTCCAGTGGTACTGCAATATTACAAAGTTCACTCATTCTGCAGTATAAGTCCAGTGGTACTGCAATATTACAAAGTTCACTCATTCTGCAGTATAAGTCCATTGTTGTTACTGTCATATTACAAATTTCACTGATTCTGCAGTATAAGTCCAGTAGTACTGCTGTATAACTCCAGTCCAGTGGTACTCTCCTGTGCCGCATATAATTTTTAAAGGCTTTGCCGAGTGTGTGTGGCTTCGGGGTACACTCTCTTGTGCTACATATAATGCAGAACAAAAATTTGGAGGATAAAGTAGGGAAAGATCAAGACCCACTTCCTCCTAATGCTGAAGCTGCTGCCACTAGTCATGACATAGACGATGAAATGCCATCAACGTCGTCTGGCAAGCCCGATGCCCAATCTCCTAGTACAGGGCATGTAAAATCCAAAAAGCCCAAGTTCAGTAAAAGTAGCAAAAAGAGAAACTTAAAATCATCTGAGGAGAAACGTAAAGTTGCCAATATGCCATTTACGACACGCAGTGGCAAGGAACGGATTAGGCCCTGGTCCGTGTTCATGACTAGTGGTTCAGCTTCACCCAAGGAACTAAGCCCTCCTCCCCCCCTACAAAAATTTTTAGAGAGTTATGCTGTCAGCAACAACACAGCAAACAACTCTGCCTTCTAAAGAGAAATTATCACAAATCCCCAAGGCGAGTCCAAAGGTGTTGGTGGTTGCGAAGCCTGACCTTCCCATCACTGTACGGGAAGAGGTGGCTCCTTCCACCATTTGCAGCACGCCCTCTGCATATGCTGGAAGGATCACCCACAGTCCAGTTACAGATTTGGCTAATGAAGGTGTGAATGTTGTACTCCGGGAAGAGGATATTGATGTAGCTGGCACTGAGGAGGATGTTGATGATTATGATGCAGACAGATACCAAATTGCCTTTCTCAATTTCTATTTATATTCTAGATTATATAACGGCTGAATAGTTTTCTATTTTACTCCTAGTGGAGAGGGGATCTGATGCAGACAGATACCAAACTGCCTTTGTCCATTTCTTTGTATATTCAAATTTCTAGTTCTACAGTCTATGCAGGCTGCTTTTTTTATATTCAACTACAAGTGTAGGGCGGGGGGGGGGGGGGGGCATAGATAGCCACCAAAGTAACGTGGTCCATTTAATTTCACTTTCTAGCTCCACAGTCTGTGCAGCCTGCTTTTTTTATCTTCAAAGTATTTACAAGCCTTGCAATCTAAATTAACAAGAGGTAGTGACATGCTAGAACTCCACCCTCTATATGCTGCAGAGGATGGAGGAGCATCAAAAGGCCATTCAAGCCTACACAGCCACCTACGACATAGGAAAAGGAGTGGGGATGCGCCTGAGTCAAGCGCACTGGAGAATGATTTCCGTGTTGTGCAAGGTTCTGCTACCATTTGAACTTGCCACACGAGAAGTCAGTTCCGACACTGCCAGCTTGAGTCAGGTGATTCCCCTGATCAGGCTTTTGCAGAAGCAGCTGGAGAAAGTGAGGAAGGAGCTGGTACACCATTGCGATTCCACCAAGCATGTAGCTCTTGTGGATAAAGCCCTTCGTACGCTTTGCCAGGATCTGAGGGTGGTCAGTCTTTTAAAGTCAGAGGAATACATTCTGCCCACCGTTCTCGATCCTCGGTTTAAAGCGTATGTTGTGTCTCTGTTTCCGGCGAACACAAGTCTACAGTGGTGCAAAGACCTGCTGGTCAGGAGATTGTCCTCTGAAGAGGACTGTGACATGCCACCAGCTCCACCTTCATTTTCATCACTGTTTGTGCAGTTCCAAAAAAGAGGAACTGCCATTTCTATTGCTACCTTCTTTCTTTCTGTATTTCCTGTGTCCGTGGTCTGTTCTGCTAAGGGCATTGTTATTTCCAAGTTATCCAAAAGTTCTAAAAAAACAAATTTAAATTTATAAAGAAAAATTATAAAAAATTAATTTAAAAAAAAAAAAAAAAATATTAAAAAATTTTCCAAATATAATTGGAAAAAAATATTACAAAATTTTAAAAAATCTAACTTGTACTGCTATTTAAAAGTCTAACTACGATCATTCACTGTTGCTGTACCCAAAAAAATTAGGTACTGCTATTAAAGCATAGTCCAGTGGTACTCTCCTGTGCCGCAGATAATTTGTAAAAGCTTTGCCGAGTGTGTGTAGTTATGTATCACAGGTTTTAAGAAGAGGCACAACACTGACAACCTGTTAGAGAAACTGAGGGAAATAATCTCTCTGTGGCTCACCCCACTTAGACTCTCCTGGGGATTCGAATAACTGCCATTTCTATTACTACCTTTTTTCTTTCTCTATTTAAAAGAAACTAAATAACTGCCATTTCTATTACTACCTTCTTTCTTCATATATTTTAAAAAAAACAAAAAACTGTCATTTCTATTACTACGTTAATTGTTTGTGCAGTCACAAAAAAGAGGAACTGCGCCCTTAACTGCTATGTTGGTTTTAGACGTCCATCCGGTGTCCGCCATCTGTGCACTGGAATTCAGACCAGTTGAGGGTTTTATTATTATATTGTGGCCCCGGTACCAAATTGGGTACCGGGGCCACTCCACTACGCAGTCCAGATACTTGTTTGGTGGAATTCAGACCAGTTGAGGGATTTTTTATTATATTGTGGGGACCATTCCACTACGCAGTCCAGATACTTGTTTGGTGGAATTCAGACCAGTTGAGGGATTTTTTATTATATTGTGGGGACCACTCCACTACGCAGTCCAGATACTTGTTTGGTGGTATTCAGAACAATTGAGGTTTTTTTTTATTATATTGTGGCCCCGGTATCAAATTGGGTACCGGGGCCACTCCACTACGCAGTCCAGATACTTGTTTGGTGGAATTCAGAACAATTGTTTTTTTTTTATTATATTGTGGGGACCACTCCACTACGCAGTCCAGATACTTTTTTGGTGGAATTCAGACCAGTTGAGAGTTTTTTTATTATATTGTGGGGACCACTCCACTACGTAGTCCAGATACTTTTTTGGTGGAATTCAGACCAGTTGAGGGATTTTTTATTATATTGTGGGGACCACTCCACTACGCAGTCCAGATACTTGTTTGGTGGAATTCAGAACAATTGAGGTTTTTTTTATTATATTGTGGCCCCAGTATCAAATTGGGTACCGGGGCCACTCCACTATGCAGTCCAGAAAGCTTTTGGACTAAAAACAATATTGTGAGGTGTGAGGGTGTTCAGAATAGACTGGGAATTAGTGGAAATGATTGTTATTGAATGTTATTGAGGTTAATAATAGCGTAGGAGTGAAAATAAACCCAAAAACTTGTTTTTAACACTTTTTATGTTTTTTTCAAAATAAATCCGAATCCAAAACCTTAAATCCGAACCAAAACCTTTCGTCAGGTGTTTTGCGAAACAAATCCGAACCCAAAACCTCAAGCAAATCCGAATCCAAAACACAAAACACGAGACACCAAAAGTCGCCGGTGCACATCCCTAATTATAACACATGTGACTGTGTACGTTACATAGGGGTCTGTCGTGAACAGAGAGAACTTACAGCTATTATAAGGTTTAGCCCATCACATAATTGTGGGGAATAAGGGATAAATCATAACTGCAGTGTAAATATGTTATATCAAATTAATCCAATGATAAATTGAGCTATTAGAATATAAAATGGGAAGACAGAAAGCCTGTTGTATGTTCCAGTGTGAGAAGATAGGAGTGTCACCTGTGGCAGCTTCCAAGAGCCCTGCTGTGAGATATAGCCTGGCCTGGGATGGAGTTTGACACCTGAATAGACTTTTAGGAACCACTCAGAATGGTTATGGGTGCCTTGAAAAACTTATAGAGAGCCTAAGGGTGCCTCGAACTGAGAAAATTTGGGATCCCCTGGAATAGAGAACAGCATCGCCCTCTCCTGGTCATCATGAAGATCACATCTGTTTTCAATTACAATTATTATTTTTATTATTATTATTATTATTATTATGTTAGTGTTTATTTATTTATCACCACCATATTAGTGCTGTACAGAGAATATTTAACATTCACAGCAGTCCCAGCCCCATTGAAGTTTACAGTATAAAGCCTATTTTTAGTCAGCAGCTGTCACAAACTGCAGCAATCTTAGCACAATATCCGTTCAGATGTCACCATGTTTGATTTGCTATTAAAGCTAGCTATTATAAATGTCTTGACTGTACCTGTGTTGCACACCTTCATGGACTTGGCTTGCAAGCTGGGATGCTTGGGTTTGAGAGCGCTGTTTTCAGATGCCAGCATTAAGTGGCATTACACTGCACAGAAAGCTCTTTTATACAACCGTGTATGGCGTCTTCATCGGCACCAGGCATGCCTCAGCCGCTAAAGTGTCAGATAAACGAGCCTACAAAAGACAAGCAACGATGTAAGATCCAAATATTCCTAGCTCAGACCCTGATTATTTTGGACTTTAAATTTGACATGCAAACAAAAGTCATCTGCAAGCAAAGTTGGCCACTTACTTATATAGTAATTAACCAATAGCTACACTGGATGGGAACCTGTGAACACAGTTGAGGAGATTAATGACCACAGAACTGTACGTTCCTCTGTTATGTGGGGGCAGGATTCGTTAAGGGGCACATTCTGAATGTAATGTGTGTTTTTTTAAAAACCACACGTAGATCAGGTATACGTTCATCCATATTCAACAAGGAGCGGATGTGAAGACACTTATGGTGATGAATACGGGTCTAGGTCTGCACTACTAGACCAGACACTTCAGGATACATCCAATACTTATGTGGAATATAAACTCATCAAAGAAAGCATAGAAAAAAAACCTATTCAATTAATGTCACCTGTAAATAATATAGTCATTAAGGATAACACATTAAAAAATAAATTGCTTTTAAAAACAAAACAAAAAATCTGCATAAAATACATTTAATAGTATGTTATGAATATCTATTGTACATAAAATACATTTTACAGTTGCTCCTGATTGCAGACCCATGTTCTGGCTGCATACTCGTCCGTCATCACTAGTAATCGCCACTTACACCTGCCCTGTAGCTGGTGCAAGAGATACGACTGAAAAACAAGTACCTAAGAGATGGGCAGAGCTTGAATCAAACACTGCTACATGCGCCTGAGATCGGCATGCCCTTACTGTACTTTGACTATGGGTATACGCCGCTTCCCCACCCCGTTCCCTCCCTGAAATCTTAGGCTGTAGTAAGTGTCCTTTGCGCTCGGAGATGAATTGAGCGTTCCTGCGTTCTGTGGTGTATGGTCCGGTTCTGGATATGCTCACAGAAGTTGAGCGATTTATATTATTAAAGTAATTCTATCGTTTTAAAATTAGCATTGCTCAATCAATTGTATGTGTGTCCAAAGCACATGGTGGTTTATATTAGCAGATGTAAATAGTCAACAATTCAATACGTTAACATATTATAATACAGTACAGTACAGCACAACCAATACCAAAAGTTACATACATACATACCGCTGCAATCGCTGCGCTTCCATGGGTCCCAATGGAACAGTGTATCTGTTAGATAACTGTGGTCAGAGTTAACTGACCCTGATGGGGGATGCAGCTAATATATACAGTCAGTGTTTCATTGTGAACAATAGAGATGACGTAGCTTGCTTCCATAGGTCCAGGCACAGGGTGGCTTCAGGGTAAACAGTTCATAGGCTGATTCAATCTAAGGAATCCAAAGGAGGGGTTTGTCTCTCCAGGGGGTCTGCTCCTTTCATAGCCAGCATCATACAAAGGTTTATTCCCTAATATCAATAACTAAAGTATGCAATGTGCGATCTCTTCGCCGACTGCACCGGACAGCTGCTGATGATTAGGGCTTCAATATGATATCAGGCATGACACCTTTCCTATAACCTAAACCTTTAATAACACTAAAATGTACATATAATCATATTATATAAACTAATAATAAACCAAATGCTATCTGCTCATAAATTACAGTGTAACGGAACCGATATGAATTGTATAAATTATTAAATGTTGTAATGCGAGTGTGTGCGTGCGTATTTTACCGTGCGATCGCATCACGCCACGTGTTATGTGGCATACGCTTCGCAACACGCACGGCAAACCAATATTAAACCAATATACTTTCGTTCATCCAATTATACGACTTCAACAATATGCATAAAATAATCGTTTACGTCCCTTAATGAATCAGGCCATGGGATTTTAACTCCCTTTTGGAATGTCTGAAGAAATCCTGGAATCAAACCGGAACTTGTACGTTCCTAAGGATTGTTTTTAGTTATCATTGACAGTCATTAGTTTGTGGGACTTGAGGAATTCCTAAGAAAAATATCGATTGCATGGAGCCAAACAGATTGATGATTTTATGTGTATGCTCTGAATGTCTTTTGCTTGCTCTGGACAAACTGCAGGATAACTAGTAACTGTGCATTACTATTTTTTAGATATCTTTTAAAAATCTTATTTTAGGATTTTGTGAATGTTATAGTAAAATCAAAGATTTTGTAATTAAGCCAAATCCGGGTTGCCAGTTACATGTTATTCTTCCATTAACATGTAATGTAAGTGAATGGAATTTGTAAGTTTTAAAATGAAGAAGGAAGACAGATGGGGAGGTGGCCGTATGGCCTTATCACTGTAGACACCCCCACTTCCACCACTATATATATATATATATATATATATACACATATATAGATATATATATTTACGTATATATATATATATATATATATATATATTTACGTACGTATATATATCCACTGCTCCCTACATCTCTAACCTTATCTCTATTCACACTCCCTCCCGCTCACTGCGATCGTCCAACGATCGTCGCCTCTCTTCCCCTCTGATTACCTCCTCTCACGCACGTATCCAAGACTTCTCCCGCGCCGCTCCCCTCCATTGGAACAAGCTCCCCCGCTCCATCAGAACTTCCCCTAATCTGTCCTCTTTCAAACGAACATTAAAAACCCACCTTTTCCTTAAAGCCTTCCAGTCTCATGCCTAAACTCCCACCGGTCGGCCACCTCTCTTTCTCATCCCTTCTTCCCTTCTCCCCCTTCCTCGACTCCGTCTCCGTTTCTCCCGTCTCTCCGTCTCATCCATGTGCCTGTCTGTCTTCCCCTCCCTTTAGACTGTTCGCTCCTTTGAGCAGGGCTCTCCTACCTTCTGTTTCCATCACTTTTAACTGCGCTCTCCAGCTACTCAGCTCACCTCCTCTCAGTCCCTCTGCCCTCTGTCTCCTCTTGCTTCTCTCCGCTCCCCTCAGTGACTCTCAACCTGTCATCCGTGCCCACCCTCTTGGGCCATAGTTACCTGCCTATACTCACTTTTCCCCTCCCTCCCTCTCTTTCATGCTGTGCCTGAGCCCCCAGAGTTATAGTGCTTACCGTTACTTGTACTGTGCTGTTTCACCTTGTACTGTGTCATTGTTTGTCCTTGTACGGCGCTACGGATACTTTGTGGCGCCCTATAAATAAAAATTTATAAAAATAATAATAATATATATATATTTATATAGATATATATATGTAGAGCTATATACCTATGTATATATAAATATATATATATATATATATATATGTATACACACATATATATATATATATATATGTGTGTACATACATATATATATATATATATATATATATATATATACAGACACACATATATATATATATATATATATGTGTGTCTGTATATATATATATATATATATATATATATATATATATATATAAATATTTATGTGTGTGTGTATATATATATATATATATATATATAGAGAGAGAGAGAGAGAGAGATAGATAGATAGATATATATATATATATATATATATATATATATATATATAGCTATATATACATAAATATATATAGCTATATATACATAAATATATATATCTATATATGTGTATATTTATTGTCTTGTTTATTGGGATCTGCCTACAGTGCTTATTAGTTCCACTTAGCGCTGTACCTTTATTTTTGCTCTCATTGTCTGAAATATCCCTTGTTGGCAATGCCGAGCCGCAGCTGGGAAGGACCATTGTCTAGGGCACAGTTACCTCCCCTGTGTTATGGGCACATCACAATATCTTCTGTTGAATACTGATCCTGCTTTTGTTGTGATCTGACAGAAATACTCAAGAAACATCCACTGGGTCAGGGAACTGCTACTAGCCTGTTGGCTGATAGGGGGCTTCATTTTTTTCTCCAACACTGAACTCTGAAAGTCCAGTTCAGGACAGAAAACTGTATATTTAGCTGTAGTGGTCAGTTTTCAGTCCTTCACTGGATACCAGTTTTTCTTGCATCCGAAGAAAACAGGATCCATATGGAGAAACGCGTAAGGATGTTTTTTTTATTTTTCTCTATTCCTCTGGGTGAGATGGTTTATTTTGTGACACTTTAGTAACAGTGTTACATCGGCAACATTGTTACCCCATTTCTGTCACTATGTTATGTTTCTGCTGCTGGTTATTTAGATTTTGAGTGTTATTGGGGATTTCTCAATTATGTTATATTGCCAGCATTGGTCCCTTGGATCCTCATTTGAATCAGAGTATGTTACATCCTGTCAAAATTACCAAATGATCTTTTTTTATTATTCGACCATGGTACCCTCATTATATCCAAAGTATGACATATGAGTTCCTAATTGAGCATACTTCGGTGCCTCTATCTATTATGAACACAACAGGTTTGATCGTACATGTGCTTGGAATGATTATTGCTCCCTAATTTAAGACCAAAGATTATTGTTGGGGAGCAGGATTACTATGTGAACTTAAGATGTTACAATGTATTTAGTCAGATTTATTCATACTGGTATATGAATGAATATTGTGAGCAGTTTAACTGTCATTAATTATTTATTCTATTTTTAATTTAGATTTTTGTTTAATTAATAAATGTAATATTATTATCAAATGAATATCTTATTATATATTTATCTTTAAGATTTGTAATTGGAGACTATGTTTTTTTTAATGTTTAATGTTAAATATTAATAGTGTTATGTATATCAGCGTTGCTTGTTGTGTTTTCTTTCTTTTCACCGGATGCTGATTGGCTGCCACAGTGCAACCAGCAGAAGAGAATAAACTGCTGCAGAGTAGGTGGAAGGTATTATCCACTAGCCAGTCTGTGAATTACTATGGCCACAAGGACTTTGCACTGTATATTACATGGCCAACCAGAGACTGGGTTCTTGATATTACACTGTCTATCATCAAATTGGAGCTGTACACTGGCCAACAGGGAAAAGGCTCTGTACTCTTCTGTACTACAAATTATTTTAAAATGTTTTAACCTACGGCCTTGAAGAATTATATTTGGACATTTCACTCATCACTCAGCTTTATGACACAATGAAAAAGTAAATACTGCATTCTTTCCCTTACAAACCGTTTCGCTCAGGTTACGATGGACGTGTTATCTGTATTTACTGTCCAATTGCGGTGTTCTTTGTTGAGTGAATTCAGTGGTGTTAGAAATACTGCCTTGTTTTTTTGGTTTCGGTTTTGTTTCCAAAACAATTGTCATATTTGATGTTGGTTTTGCTCTTGGTAAAAGCTAGCTAGTGTTCCATTTTTAATTTTAGCTTTCACCTGAAAATGAAAATATATTTAAAAATGGTGAAATAAAAACCCCTGCGCTGCAGCAAGCTCCAGGCTCTGAACACTCTCCCGCCTAGTCTCTAACACAAAAATATAGCGTCACATGTCACGAGTTGGGAGTGGTATATATACACATTGCACAGTCCAATGCACAAGATTTCCCTACCTACAATTGACAATTCCAAGTCAATCTAAGTCTCGAGTAGGATTAGTAAAACTTGGATTCAACAGAATTCAAACAACTCATCTCTAGTTAAAAACACAGAGGTGTTAAATAGCTGCAATTTTTTTGAGCCCCTGGAGGGTTCATGATACTCCTGCATTGAAAGTATACTCCACCTGTGATCTGGTGGCTATACAGTCCATGGGCCAGATTTAGAATAAGGGGCAAAGGAAAAATAAAGAGGGCAAATTTGCACTTTGGCAAAAAACATGTTGCACAGCGTGGGGGGGGGGGGCAAAATTATAATGTGCAGATAGATTTAGAGTTGGGATTGGGCATATCCATACTTGCCTATTCTCCCGGAACGACCGATAGGATCCAGGATCCCAGACAGAGGTGGGGCTTTATGACACTTCATCATGGTCCTGCCCACTCCTCACGCAGCGCAAGCAGGGGGTGGGGCCACAGTGATGCAATCACGTCACATGTTTCCTCCTGCACTTGCCACCTAACTTTCTCTTCTGATTCTCCCCGAGGGGAGTTATTAAATATTGACAGGTATGATCCTAGCTCAAAACCAGAGAAAAATAAGCCTGCGCTCGGTATATCCCATATTGTATGTGGTACCAGCTGCGTGGCAATATAAATGCCCATATATGTATACAAAACAAAAAGACAGTTTATCCTTTAAACTGCATATCTGTGTGTGTCTAGCAAAATGAAGACATGAGGTATTAGTTCATATTTTGATCAAAAGACTTAAGCCTGCATCCCAACGTCAAGGGTACCTCATTATATGCAAGTCCTACACTGACCTATATGCTTTAAACACTATTAAAATGCAGTTAAAATCAGATGCACTCACCTCCCAGTTATAGGGGTTTACATCTAGCAAAGGCTGGCTTGTGAGCCACACCCAAATGTGCCTTAAATAGGCTTGATGGACAGCTGCTATGACAAAAAGGCAATATTTTAAAATAAAACCAGAGAAAAATAAGCCTGCGCTCGGTATATCCCATATTGTATGTGGTACCAGCTGCATGGCAATATAAATGCCCATATATGTATACAAAACAAAAAGACAGTTGTCAGCACTTATCCTTTAAACTGCATATCTGTGTGATCCTAGCTCAACTCTAAATTGCGGTATAAAAATAAAACTGCTCAGTACATGCAAAAGCAACCAGTATTTTCTCTGCAAGCAGAAAAAAAATGCATTTGCACCCCTTGCATTGCAGTATGGTTTGTTTGAGGCAGTATGAGTGAAAAGCACAGAGAAAGTGGTTACAGGCTGCGCAATTCTATCATTTTGCTAGATCACTAGAGTTCCTAATTATGCTCCCTACACCAATAGTTTACATGGGGTGCATTTCACACAGTACTCTTGACGTTTTACGGAAAAGCACATTTTCAAGTGCACTTGGTCCAATTTAGTCCAAAATTCAAACACACAAGAATGCCACATGTAATAGAGATAGTATATCAAGATTTTTTATATTCGTCAAGTTGTAGTAAGTTGAATTTAAAGAGATGATTTCACTTTTCCAACAACGCACATACTCGCGATTAAGCAAACCCACTATCTTCTTTTATGGGACCAGTTCTAAGGTCCTGGGCTTGGACTTTGAAATGTACTGGGCAGATAAATTGGCGCAATTGTTCAAATAATAAGCAGTGCATGTCTGCATACTTTGTAATTTGTAAATGAGCCTTATTGTCAGTATAGCAGTGGACATGGTAATCAATGTCATGTGTGGGAAAAAGTGTTGGATACCAGGTTATTTTAATTAGGTAATCACACTTCTAAAGTACCAAAAAGTTGTTATGTGCGTATTGTCACTAACCAATAACGATTGTCGAACCTCGATTTGTGTTTCCAACGCACAACGATTTATTCTCAAAAAGTAGCAGAATAATTCAAGCGAAATAATAATAAGTCTGCCGTTACTTATCGCATGCACTCTGGATCCAGTGTGCAGTCATTCAATCCTGAAGTCTGGGGACAAGATGTCTGAACACTAGATGTGAAGCTGCTGCTTATATGCACACAGGAATACAGTTAAACAATGAAGATGGTATAGCTTGCTTCTATTGATCCAGGTTTCAGGAAGGTCCAAGGGGTTGTCAATCATTGGCTAGTTCATCCTAAGGAATCCAAAGGAGGGGGTCATCTCTCCAGGGGGTATGCTCTGCTCTTCCCGCCAAGATTCCTTAGTCTTAAGTAGTTCATAATTCCCTATCATTCATAACTTGTGTATGCACTCTGTGATTCCTTCGCAGAGTGAACCAAACTGTAGCAAATGTTAAGAGGTTTATTATGATACCACACATGATATGATTCCTTCAACCTGTTCCATATATTTCACTAATGTGCATAAAACTTATATTATAACACATAAATACTACTATATTTCGACATAAATGACTATGTGTTGAAACTACCATTAATGTGTACTATTTTACAAGTATGCGTGTTTGTGCGAATGTATGGTAAAAGACCAAATACTGTTGATGCCACGTGTTGCAGCTGCGTACGCCCTTCCACGCCGTAGCGTGCCCTCGTACGTCGTAGCGTACGCATCTTTTCAGACAAAGACAACCAAGTTTGCTCGATTTTAATTGAAATGACGTTATCCAATTTGCTGACTTCGACAAAGTCTAGACTGTATGTAGTGTTGCCAACATTTTGCATGTCTCTCAGTATTAACCATCAGACAAATATTTTTTTTTAATTCTGTTTAGTATGATTTAATATTATTCTCGAATATAAATTTTGTTGACTAACATCCTTTCGCTTGGTCAATGCTGGTGGCAATCAACAGACACAATTATGAGCTGACCATTGAATGACGAAATGGGCCATCTCCATGAAGGTGGGCTGGTGTACCTTTCTGATAGGACTGCAGCCCATGTGTTCTCTTTAAACTATTTTATTAATAAGAACTATAGTGTTGTGTATTACTGAGAGCTGTGATAGGTCCAGTCTGATCACACACAGAAGACGTGAACAGCTCAGCAGGTGATGAATAGCTGTAACAGAGACACAGATCACTGCCTGCTAGCCACCAATCTGTCACATAGCTCTAAATCCAATTACTGTAAAGATTACGCAGAAAGAAAAGCAAACTGCTGGGGGCACTGACTATTTCCTTAACAGACAGAAGCACACACACAAACTGTTTGACAGGGTATACCTTGACTATACTTACAGAGACCCACACTCATATATACGCCTCCAAACACTACCATTAACCTGGATTGTAAAACGCCATGGACATTATGTTTACGTGATATATGTATCTTTGTTATCCCACTGACCTGTATGCTAACAAACAACCTATTTTAGTTATAACACAGGAAATGGTCTTGTACTGTACCACAATGACTGGTGAAGCAACAGGAGTATCCTCGGAATTCTAAGACCATATTAAGAGTATCCACTACAATCCGGTGACTGCAGATTGAACAAGCTGATCACAGAAATTTGTTGCTGTCTATGGAAACCGCATCTGTACCTGCTGAAATCTGTCTAATACTCTGGCCGGATCTAAATACTGTAGTACAGTACATGACCATTTTAGTGGTTACACTGAGGGACCCAAGGAGACCAATTATATTGATGTAGCATATCTGTTAATGCTGCGTTCACCGTGTGGAGAGTGCAGCTGAATGCCAAAGCAAACCACCAGAAGGGAGCTGCAGAAATAATTGTAGTGAATATTTACCCAAAGACCTGTGACAAAAATTGGAGGTAATTCTTGGAGCTCAGAAACAGTTTTTCTCCCACTGTGCCCCTCAATTTTTACAAGTGTGCCTAAATTTTCACCAAAGAGAAGCAAAAGTTTATGTAGCAAGTTAGTTACTCAGGATTCCAAGCAACGTATAGAATAGGTGCACTGGTACGCCTAGTTTTCAGGAGCAGAAACATGATATATTTTTGTGAGGTGAAATGATAAAAGGGTTGAGCTGGTGTATTTTAAAAGGAGTTCCATGCTGTGTGGGTTGGCCCACAGCTAGTTCCACTCTGCAAAAGGACATGAATTTTGCACCAGCGCAGAGCTGGTGACCTGTGGGTTTCGTCTTATACTTTTAATAGAATCTGTTTTGTGCCACGAAGGCATTTCTAGGTACATCAAGCAATGTAATAAAAAGCTTCATAAAGACAGTTCCTATATTCCCTCACTCTCATGATGAAGCTCTAAATGAGCTCAGGCTCACGGCTAAGGAGAAAAATCGGTGCTGGTGGCCAGTGCACAGTGCAAAGGGCGGCAGACGCAGGGAGCACACGCTCCAGTAACTACGCTCCTACATTTTGTCCATAAGTTACAGAATCGAACTCTTCATCCTCTTTCTACATCAAAATACATATATTTGTACTGTTACTAGATTTTTACTTTCCCTAGGACGGAGTTTTTGTGACAGTTTCATGATTACATTAAAGTACCACCGATTCATATAAGGTCAGCATTTACTAACTTTACTTATACTATACATGTTTCCCTTTCTTGCCTTGTAAATTTGTGTATTTCTGGACAATGCACAAAAATTTACTCTTCCCGTATCCGGAAGTGGCAATTGTTTCCAAGCATTCACCCTGCTCTTTAGATATTCAGTTTGTGGTTGGATGTCAAGTTATATATATGTATTCATATAGGTGGAGATCCATATTCCTAAACATTTAAAGTAGGATGAACAACTGGTCCAATCGCACAATCTCTTTTAAGCAGATAAATATTGGATATAGCCCTCTTTGTCTTTAATCCAGAGTAGGCCCCAAATTCATTTACAGCTTCTAAAAGTGCAGGAAGAGATTTTTGTATATCAGAAAAGAAACATACAAACAAAAAAGTAAGAACGGTACAGCGCTGAAAGTACAGAAACATGCTGTAGTATCTGTTCTGTCACCTACAGCGTCTTTGTAGTACACAAACTAGTGACTCTATGGCTAATGGCAATAATGTAGGTGAAAGTGGACCCTTGTCTCGTGTCCCTCCAATGATTAAAAAGATTAGATACATAACCATTTACACATACTCTGGCAATCGGGGAAGAATAAAATAATGTATCCAAATAATATATATAGGCCCTATACCAAGTTTTAGCAATACTTCTCAGAGGTATCGTTACTCCACGAAGTCAAAGGCCTTAGCAGCATCCAAAGATACCACTGCTTCCTCATCTTTCTCTCCATGATGCAACTGCAAAAAACAAAACAGCTTACTCAAATTTATGGCAGTGGACCTGCCCGACACGAAGCCAGTTTAGTCTAAGTGAACAAGTTCACCAATAACCTTGATGAGACACATTGCCAGTATTTATTCCAATATTTTATAGCCATGGTTAATAATATTATAGGCCTGTTTGATTCTGCTTGATTGTAGAAATTTATTTTAATTAGTGGTTCAGTGTGCTGCTGTATACCATTGCAAATGTACTGATATCTGACATTGTGTTGTATTTTTGTATTGGAAATGTAGTGATAAGCCATGTTGTAAGAAATTACCGTATTTCCCCATGTATAAGACGCACCTTTTCCCCCAAATTTTTGGGTCTAATAACTGGGTGCGTCTTATACAGGGGTAGTAGCACTTACCCTGTCAGATGACTCCTCTGTCCGGTAGAGTCTTCTCTCCGTCTGATCCTGATGCTGGAAACCCGATTAAGGTCCTCTCTGCGATGTCCGGATGTCCTTTCAGGACCTTGACAAGGTCCTGAAAGGCATTCTTTCAGGACCTTGAGGTCCTGAAAGGATTGTCAAGGTCCTGAAAGGATATCCGGACATCGCAGAGAGGACCTTAATCGGGTTTCCAGCATCAGTATCACACAGAGAGAAGACAGAAGACTTTACCAGACAGAGGAAGCATCTGACTAGGGTAAGTCAGAATTCACTATAGCGTAGTCTCTCCTCTGTATAAGCTGCACAAATACTCTGTGAAAAAATTGAGGATAATGTTTATCCTCAATTTTTTCACATGATTTATATAGGTGCGTCTTATACAGTGGAGCGTCCTATACATGGGGAAATACGGTAGTTTTGTAACTTTTCGAAAATCTAATGCTAATTATGCCTTTTCATTTGTGAGTGGCCAACACATCCTTTAGCCTGAATGCACAGAAGAGGGTCGTTTGAGTTTCATCCTGTGTCTTAGAGAGATAAACATCACTGCTTCAAGATTCTGCTTTGACGCCTACTTACCTGCTGTAATTTCTGTGACCTACAGATTACACCAATCTAATTCATTATCCATCTGTCCTGAGGTTGGGACCCAGCATCTAGTACCAAGACTCTGTCTGCTACACTGCAGCCCTGACTATTGTGAGAGGCCAGGGGGAATCATCCATGGTAACACTGATCTGAAGGAAGAGGTCAGGTGTACCAGCCCGGGTGCCCAGCAAGAGGATGCACTAACAGCAAGAGTTACCCAGAAGGACACGCTTCTAGGCGCCGGTGAAGGAGCCTAGTGGTGCCAGCAGAGCCCCTCCTACTGCATTTAGAGGGGCGCAATTGGGATAAAGAAAGGGACTGGTGGCAAGGTAAGCCCAGCCGGTCCCCAGCATCACGACAGGGTGTCACACTCCTCTGCTTTTTTAAGAACCAGAAACTCATTGTCATAAGTCTCATTGTCAGAATTATCATAATAATAACAACACAACCACATAGTTGTTTTGAAGTTGATCTGCAGTTTTAATTCACTTTGTATGCCTTGTTTTAATATTTCGCTAGCTTTTTTGTTATTAGGATGATGTAAAATGAAAAAAAGTTTTAATAAACCGAATAAAATAGATCCCTATTTCCTCAAGTGCCCCTTTTAGACACCATCTTTTCTTCTCCTTGTTTGACTATATTCTAGGTGTAAGGGTGCACCCCTCAGGGATTCCTCTATATTATTTACCCTAGGAAATGAGCTACATATTCATGAACTCATTTTAGGATTTACGGTTTTTGATATGCCTAGTGCGAATTCTCTGTGGCCGTAATTAAATTTGGCCCACTAATTTATTCGTAAAATAAATTGTCCCCCGTAACAGAATTTCAAATAATTTTGCCCCTCTACAACAAAAAAAGATGGTTTTGTTTACACTTCCATTGTGCCTCCTGTTATATTAACATTGCCCTGCAGAGTGTTGGGCAAGCTCGCCTATAGAAAGCAGTGTGTTGTATCTGGCGATTTTAAATTCAAACTCATGCAAGTTTGTACAATCGCAGCTTCAGACATTTGCCGATTTGCATAGCTAGAGTGGCAAAAATCAGGACCACGTTTTGTACAGATTTTGAGAATGGCGATTTTGAAAGAAACAAATCTCCAGCGATTTTGTCGCCGGTTAATAAAAGGACAGTTGTTTATCGGAGGAGCTGTCTCGACGGAACATTATTGATAAATCACTCCAAAAGATCATTTCGCTATGACATGCAGAGTTAAGAAATGATAAATAATGAGCAAAAAATGTGGACCCTCATAAACAGGCCCCTAATTGTGTGGCAATTACATGAATATAACCTACTGTACTCATCCTATGCTTAACTGCCGCTACCTGTTCTGCATCTCAAGGCATAAGGAAATGCAAGTCAACAACAGGCAAACAAGTATATACAGATGTATGCACACGCATTTTTGGTGCATATGCGCAATACGGCAATGCATAATCTACGCACCACCTCTAAATCAACTTCATTGCAAGTACCAAAGTTATAATATCTACAGAAACAGAAAAACATGGCTAGGATTTATAAATATTCAATATATAGGGCCTGATTCATCAAGGGATGCAAAGTAAATGCAATTTGTGCTTATAAAAAGTGGATGGAAATAGCACGCAGGTGGGAGAGGGGAAGGCCGGTGAGGAGGTTACAGTAATCAAGACAATGTGCACAATCCCACTTGTATAGGATTTTGCAGGTACTTAGAACTAATCAAAAGTGCACTAAACTCTCATGTCACTGTTTGCACTTTCACATATGAATCAAAGAAATGACACACAAAGGAAGACAATGGGCCTGATGCAGAGTTGCACGGAAAAATAGTGTCAAATACGCATAAAGAAGGGGTATGTATGTTTGAGGAAAGAATCTCAATTGTGAGATGTGGGCCACCCTGCATTCCCGCATATACACGTGGCCTCCTGTCAAATTCATGCAATTAACGCTAGATAATCTGGGGTAACCTATAATAACCAACCAGACATGCTTTCATTTCCTAAATTACAGATGGATTCTATTCTTTTCCAATGGATTACAGCACCTTTGCACACATTTACCATTATATTAAAAAAAGCCCCATAACATCTCAAAATAAAAAAAATAGAATATTGCAACACTAATACAATTACAAAGTATTATGAAATAGATGCTCATAATACAACTACTTTGGGGTCATTTTCTGCTCAGGATGATTATGAAGGAAGCGCTCTATGCAGTAATCACTGAGTACCTTTAGTGCTATGTCACAGAAGTGGTTTTATCTTAGTGCTTTCATCGCTGCAGTTTTTCTAGCAATGCACTAATGATTTTATAGTTAGGAAAATGCTGTGTGATAAAATCGCTAGGAGTAAATGCTGCAGGAGTAAACAAGGTACACCACCGACCAAGGTCAGATTGAGCCATTAAACTCTACTTTACTTTACTTCACTTGCAAATCAGATCAATCTGAAATTATAAACAGTGACAATTTTGCTCTTATTCTCAAGCTTATGTGCTTTTACAGCTGCAAAAAAATGTTTACCAGTGTGACACTGCCTTTGAGGTGGAAAATTGTCTGGTGTTTATACAATGTGACTTACTTGGAGGTTTTAACACAAGCAGTCTATTTTATGTGTACATTCATACTTGTGTTTGTATACATTCCCTTTGTTGGATGCTGCTTGTGCCATTTCAGTGCATTCAAAACATGTCACTGCATATGAAAAAAGCTAATTATCTCTATGGGACCACATTGGCTTCACACCCACTAGTGGTTCACAAAGGCAGCTTAACCAGCATTGTGCTGTATTTTTCTCATTCATGCTAATGGACCATTATTCATATGGACCATTCATTTCAATTGGATGGTAAGCTAAATGTACTTTACAAGCCCCACTGAAATGAATAGGCCATTTACAGGAATGAAGTTGTACAGCATTGGTAGTGCTTTTTTACCCCTGATATCAATAAATATTCAATAAATCACTAGCATGTGATAGTCAATAGCTGCTTAGCCTGTCATGGTCAAGTGAATCCTCACACAGTCTGTGGCGTGGGCTGTGAGTGGACCAGTTGTGTCATCTCTTATGGGTTTTTTTTTTATTTCCAGTGGATTAAAAGAATAAGGTTTGCTGTGGATTAAAAGTAGTACATTTTCCCATGAATTGCTAAAGATTGTGCCTTTGAATTACATATATGGAACATTTCCTTTTGGAGTACAGTAAAAAGATCACCATGGTTAGAATATACTAAAATTATTAATTTTATGAATAAATTGGTGAATAAATTGGTGAATGAGGATTTGTGAAGTTTTCATTTCAATAAAAGAGTACTTAACAATAGAATCTGTCTCCCTGTCACTCCAGCAGTTCCAATATTGCTCATTACTCTGGTACCCGAAGCCCAATAAGAGCCCCTTCATATTTCTGCACAGGGCAGTTAGTTTTTTTGGCGAAGGGAAAATGCACTTTATTTTTTTTTGCAAGCCCACCTATAGAGACTCCAGCTCTAAACTGACAAGCATATGCTAGTTCCACTAAAACGGGGGGACACCATGTGCGGGGCACACAAATGTCACTAGTGTTAGTGTTAGTGTACCTAGAGTAAGGCTAGGTACACGCTGGAGCATTTTCTGTCAAATCAGCAGACATACGACCGTTCGGTCGGAAGTCGGGTTAGTGTGTATAGTGACACAATGGTCGAAAGTCGTTCCAAAGTGTCAATTGTCGGCTCATTTGGTTGGTTATACTGTTTAATATGTAGTGTGTATGCACTCATGCTCACGATCGCCATATCACGATCTCCATAGAGTTTACAGAGTTGTGTTCTTATATGACAAAAGCGAAAGAGAAATTAGCTCCGCACCAGGTTATGGACCTTCCTCACTGTTAATGTATTAGTATTACTATATGATGGGGTGCTTTATTCACATATCAATTATCATTATAAAAAAAGGGGAGAGACAAGAGCTGAATATAGAAGCTCTCCAGTTCTTTGACATACTTTAGTAGTTAAAACCAGATTCCCATGACTAAGCTCTAATAGGCGAAACATACGTTGGGCTAGACGTCACGTCATGTGACGTCAGATGCGGAAGTGATAGAGACTGATTGCAGCAAACAGTCGCTAGCTAGCATTGAGATTACCAACTTAGAGATAACTACCCAGGTCAGATAAGTCTCCCATTGCCATAAGATCATTATATAGAAGGGTGAATGTGTATATTCACAGGCATGTGCTTTGTGTGACAGTTCAGAATCTCTAGTAGGCAATCTCGGCCTTTTGGCTAAGATCAAGTGCAGTTGTGGCAGAGCTGCACTTGGTCCTCTGGCCAGGGGCTGGGATTGCTGCTTTGAAAGCCTGGGACAAATGTGCCTCTGGGAGTGGTGACCCCGGGCGTGCCATAAATCACTGGTCATAGCACCTTAAACACGTGATTAGATTGGCACCCACGCACTTTTGACCACTTTCTTTTAAGCACTCGCTCTATTCTTTGCCCCGGCCTTATGGCTGGGCGAGAAAATTTTTATACCAAGCCCAGCCATTAGGCTGGGGCCGTACCCACTCGGCACTATTTATTTTTCTCCACGTTTGTCACTTTTTCTTTTGTGTTCACGTTTCTGGATTTTATTGGGTGCGGGTAGGCCCTTTTGGGCTCCTGTCCCCGAGACGATCTAGAGGGGGTTGTGTGGCCCTTAGGCTCCGACCCCCCTGAACACCTACGTAGGTCCTCCCCTTAGGGGGTGGACTAGTTGTTGAGCCCTGGGTGAAGCTTCGGCAGATCCCAGGGGCTAAAGGGACCCCCCTAGCCTCGCAGCGAAGGGGGTCTGAAGACCCTTGCCCCCTAAGGGACCTTTTTGGTTCCGAGGGTCGGGGACCAGGGCCCTTTCTTTGTAAAGAAGGGGCCAGTACCGTACCCCTTGTGCACTTTTTTATGGTTTCACACTTTTTTTGGGCACATTGGGTTTTTGATTGCACGTTCCCAGGCTTTCAATAAAAAAAATAAAAAAATCTGTGTATAAAGGTTTTTTTCAGTACAGGGGGGCGGTAATTGACAGAGCCCAAATTGATACAATTATATATTCCTGGCTTCTATTGTATCACACAGATAATAATATTAAAATTGTCAACAAAGGCTTATGCACGCAGCTTGAAAGTTATGTATGGTATTAACAAGAGGCAAAAAATAAATAATCAGCCTTAAGTACATCAACCAAGAATACTATCTTCATACATAAAACCTTGGGTATGTAGGTCATAAACATACTGAGAGACCAAAATAAGAGATGATGTAATATCAAATATTTGGTACATAACATCCAATAGATAATATTTGTTTTTGATAAATCGAACTGTGTATATCCTTGTGGCTCTTGCCTATTTTTGCATAAATACAATAAACATGTATAGGGATACTATATAGGACAATTACAGTTTTGAAAATATCCACGTACCCTTTGGCATGAACAAGGGCCCAAGGATGTAATAATATGAGGACACAATACCCATAAGAATAAGGTTATTTTGTTCATTCACCTTCTGAAATAATTGGAGTCATCCAATGACAGTGATTTAATTTATGAAAGGAATTTAATTTTACTTGATTAAATATTATGGCAAACTAAATAAAATTACTCAAGTGTCACCTCATGAGATTTACCTTAGGGTCGACCTACTTATTTTAATCACCTACCTTTTCATACGTTATCACTATATTTGTAATCATAATTTGCCTACACTTTTCTGATAAACAATTGTATTTTAATATCGTCTAATAAAGTTTTGGTTTTAACTACTAAAGTAATTTTTAAGGACTGGAGTGCTTCTATATTCAAAGCTTGTCTCCCCCCTTTTTCTATAATGAAAGTCGTGTTTTTTTTCAGCCGATGCTGGTAATGAATGTGCCGGTGAATAAATGTAGAGAGTACTGTAGAAGGAATAATTAATTTGTTTGTTCTGAGATGGAATGTTTCGTTACAGAGTTACAGAAGCTAACGAAATTCGTTAGGACATGTGGATAGATATAACAAGGCGGTTTTTAATCAGTGTGACAATGTGACAATAATGAATGAAATAATATTGTGCTTTCATTCTCTGAAGACTAGAGGACCAGATAAAGGACCAGATGAATAGCACAGGTCTGAAGGTAAATCGTGTCAGTGTGTATGGATGAATCGCCAGACTGATCGGACTTTCAGTCGTAGGTACATTCGTTTGAGATAAGATGTCGCTCGGAAAATTCTTCAGAAAATTCTTCAATTCTTCAGTACCTAGCCTAAGAGAAGGCTGTCAGGCGATGCTGGGATTTGTGGCTGTGGAACAGTTGAACAGCCACAGATTGCTAGCTCTGATCACGTTTTATGTAAACACACATATTAAATGTCATGACATCCATTTCCCTCAACAGGCAATAAAATATACACTGTTGTATAACTTTATTACTACTAGCAATATGTGCCATCATTTGTCCTCATAATATCTGGAGCACAGACTCAATGAGGCAGCAAAAGTGCAGTACAGGGATGATGGCTCGTGCTGACTATAATGTGTCTCACAGTTTTTGCAAATACTTCGTTTTGGATCTCATTCTGAATAGCTGAAACCTGTATTTGCTACAATATTCCTCTTTACTAAATGTAACTTTAACATGGATAATGTGTCTGTAATATAGTGTCAGCACCAGGATGTTACAATATTGTCCTAGGAAGGTCATAACTGAATAAGGTTACAAAGTAAACAAGCTATGAACAAATATCAGTGCTATAAATAATTTTTATTAATAATAATATATCAGACCATTCATGCATAGCTGGCATTTTTATTTCCAGAGTAAGCTGTTGCAGTTTTCAGCACCAAGGACAAGAGCCTATGCTGCCCACAGGAAGTCCGCCATCTTGCTACTCCTCCAGCGTGAAGCTACCGGAAGCAGGCTTACATGTGCACACTGCTCATAGCTTGAAATCGACACTTTTAACGTTACCGCTATATCCCCACTGACCGAAGCTGCTATTTCCCAGCTTCATTCCATGATCCGGAACTGTGTCCGCCCATACACCGGCAGCTTATTACGAGGTGACGCTGGAACGCAAGGCTCTGCCCCTCTTATCCGGGTGATATTGATGAACGTCTGGCTGGCTCTGCGTGCTGACGTCACGGAGGTTATAAGTAGGCGTGTCTCTCCCGATCCCTGTTAACTGTGTGACAGCTGCAGGAAAGATGGCGGTGAGAGTGATGCGCGGAGCGGACACCGGGATAAAGGGGGGCCCAGGCAGCCCCGCGATGCCGGCAGCCAGGGAGCACGTCCAGGCGGTCAGCAGGGACTACCTGTCACAGCCCAGGCTGAGTGAGTGTTATTGAGATGTATGATATACCCCTCCGGTCTCCCCCTCTGTCTGCGGACACCTACAGTGCAGTGCGGGGGGAGGGGGTTGGGGGTGTCTTGGTCATTACCAAGGTAGGTATCCCAGTGGCTGGTGGTAGGGGGAGAGTAATGTGATCAGGGAGCTGCAAACTGCACTGATGGAGAATGTGACCCCAGACTAATATTACCCAATATGTGTGTGCATATCTATGTATGTACTATGCTTGTGTGATAGATATATGTATATACAATATCTGTACAGCGCTGTGTAATGATTGGTGCTATATAAATAGGTGATAATACAGTCATAAATATCCCAATATCTATATTCTATGTATCTCCTATATAATATATGGTATATGTGTGTTTGTATTTCTAGGAATGTGTATATGATTATTGCTATACTGTTCCAGGAAGATTATTTCCCTTTATAAAGCAGCAACATATTATGTAGCGCTGTACACAGTAGAAGTAAGAGGGGTTTGGATTTTGATTTGAGCAGACTGAAAGTAAGATCATACTGGGTGCCTTTTCTAATTTCCAATTGACAACTAGGATTCTTTGTTTTGCAATCCCTAATTCATCATTTGCAGAGCACTGGTCTACAGTGTTTAGACTCACAACACACAGTATCATTTTTCTGTTGTCACTAAACTGTTTGCTACACCTACAGCTATTTTATTGCTGTGTGTATTGTATACATGAGTGTAGTGGATATTACAGCTGTTAAAACACTACCACAGGGCTCAAATATCTGTGTCTTTAGTTACAGCATGGTAGTGTATTACTGAGAATGTATGAAGCATAGTTAATCTAGAATTCATTGTGAGGGCCATCTAGTGTCATGTGATAAGCTGCATCACATGTCTTCCTCATCATGTGACTTGCAGGCTCACCCTAATCCCCATTAGTCCTCCCCTCATCATGTCTCAATTGCTATAGGGAGTTTATTGTGAAATCCTGCCTGTGCTATGACAAGCTACATTTTCATTTTCAAAGAGTGGACCTGTGTATTTCTTGTAGTTACAAATACATTTATTTGGTAATTGATTACCATCAACTGCTTACACATTAGAAGTGTAGTTTCCCGTGCATTGGCTTTGTGTAAGCATTTTGTATTAATTTATTTCCACTTCCTGTTTTTTTTTTATCAATGTGAAGCTGTCTTTTTTATAATATAATAACTGCGTATTTTAGCAGATTCACAGGTGTGTTGATCTAATACAGTGCAGTAAATACAATTCTATATTGAGTAATACGACTGGGGCACCAGTATAACATGAAATCTGTGGAATGCCCGCATATCTGGCCCAGTTAATTTGTTCCATTAGTTTAGTGTGAAGCTGAACATGCACAGATTGTCGGGTAGTCTGGAAAGTGTGTTTGTAAGGATGTTTGTGCCGCTGCGGTTTATACTAATGTGGTACAGAGCTTTCACAGGCCACTTCTGACTTTTTGTTGTTTCTCCCACTAAATAGCAGTAGTGATGAGCACTGTGCAAGGTTATCGTTACTGTCCCAGTCTCCACTATGAGCTGCACTTGCTCTTCTTGTCTTGGCTCTACCATTTCCTCACCAGATTGTGATATCTCTCATGAGTAGGGCCATCCATGCCTTCTGTTTTCTCATCTGCATTTATTTTGTCTACCTTGTATGTCCATGTTTTATGTAAGCTTTGTTTTAAGTTGCTGCAGAGCACTGTGGTGCCTTACAAATCAACTCTCCTCTCACTGGGTAGTACCCCAAATGTGGTGTGAAAGGAAACCCAATCGATAGCCACTGCTACAATACAATGCTGTGATATATGCAGGGATCAACAAATCCCAGGATCTATGGTGCACAGAAGTACTGTGAGGGAAAGTGATGTATGATTAGTTCCTCGCTGAGGAACTGTGCAGGAGCTGGGTGAGGGACCAGGGGTTAATCCTAAATGATGGGGTTAATGAGGGAGTGAGTAAAAGATACAATGGCAGGTTACTGAGGGAGGGTTAATATTGATGCAGAATGATGATGTTCTGGTGATAGGGATGGAACTGACATGTTGATAAGGAGGATTATTAGGAAAGGAGGATAAGTGGGGCAGTGGGATGGGTGGGCAGTGATATTTAGAAGGGGATGATGAGTAGTTTGAGGAGTGAGAGGGAGCATAGAGAATGGACTTGAGGTGGGGTTAAAGAAGGGATATAATATGGATTAAAGAGTGTTTATTTTCTGTTAGAGAGTGAGGGGCTATGTGTGTGATCTGCTGTTCATTAGTGGATACCATATAACATTTGCTTACTAATTCTCTATCTGTTAACCTTTGACCTTGGCTCCTGGCTTTCAGTGGGATGTGTTCAAGCCTGGTTTATTGTAGCCTATATCAGTACACTGTTGACACTGCACAAGGTAAATATTTGTAACCTATGTTGGCCACAACTGCCCCAGGGTATGCTGTGCATATCGCTGTGTTTAGACACAGTCTATATACACTTTTTAGCCCCAACCTTATCTGGGACATTCCAGCTGTGGCCACCTTAACACCAGCTACACTGCAGGACCTATGCTTAGCAAGCCACCAAATACTAAGATTGCAACATGAAGTTTAGGTTTCCTTAGCAACAGGCACTATGCACTGGTTGTGTATTTGTCCTGCTTGCTGGTCCACAGCAGTGGTGGCTGGTGTGTGTCTGTGTCTATGCTGAGCATGTTGTTTAAAGGACCTGTCCTAGATGAATGGGAAGTTTCTTTCCTTAAACTGTGTCTGCCTGGTCACAGATCTTCATGAAACAGTAATATAAGTAATGGGAACTTCCAACTTCCTGTAACCTTTTCTTCCTCCCTAACTTCTTTAAGCCAGGCATTTATATCATCAAGCTAAGTTGCTTACTTTAATTTCCTTGCATTGAGAAAAAGCTGCTCACTGGGTACAATTGTATCCAATGGATAGAGCAGAGCTGCGTTTTCTTATCACATGGCAATTTAAATAAACAACTCTGCGTGATTGTGTACTTATAAGGCTGGAAATCACAGGAAGAAGCTAAAAAGAAAATAAACTAACGTATGTAGGAAATGTTTCAGGGGGGCATAGAAAATACATGAGTCACCTGACATTTGCTCCCCCCCCCCTTCTTTCTCAAGAAATTCCTTTTGATTGGCATTAAAAAGATCTTAAAGGACCTAAGCAATTATTTGCTTTAATTATGTGCCAGTTCTGGTATTCATAAAAAGTAAAGATTATCTAGACTATTATTGTAAATTTTATCTGTAGAAGTAACTTGGGCACTCAGTATTTATCCCTAATGTATTGTGGTTATAATTCAGGATAAATAAATGAATGCAATGCAAACTAGAAACCAGATCCAAGTACTTGACAAATCAGTTTTCATTTTCAGTCCACAAAATCACAGCAACACATCGCTTGGTATAAAAGCTTTGTGTGACTTGTGAGCCATTGTAGTCATTGACTAGACACTATAGGTCTGTGTATACTTTGTGCCTTCCTAGCACTGCCTTATAACAGTGCCTTAGGTACAGAGCTATTTACTTCAGTGATGGAAAGGTTTGTATGCTAGTAAATGTGGGAATGCCCCAACTGCTACTGCAGAATTATATGTTAATAGTAACAGAATATGGTTTATCTTTAGACGGGGATAGTTGTCACTGTCCCATGACTGGTTTCCTGGAAAAATGAGGATTTCATCAGTGTCTGACACAATGACTAGAGAAGAGGAACTGAAATCTCTACTGAGAAGGGGGGAAGATGTGGCAGAGTAAGATGTTACAGCCAGTAATCCACAGATTGACAGAGATCAGTGATATACTCTCCTGGCAGCTTTACTTTCAACCCATGAGCACAATTTTGCTATTTTCCAGACTATTGAATGATAAAGTAAGAGGTTAGTCCAGAGAGAATGTGTAATAACCATGAAAGGGATATCATTAATTTAGACTGCTTGTGCTGGAACACAGGGTCTTGAAATAAGCACTAATACAATGTTTTGGCAGAAGAAAAACTAGAGTTAAGGAGACGGTGCTTGCCTGCGCCCCTGTACCGGCAGGAGACGGTGCTTGCCTGCGCCCCTGTACCGGCAGGAGACGGTGCTTGCCTGCGCCCCTGTCCCGGCAGGAGACGGTGCTTGCCTGCGCCCCTGTCCCGGCAGGAGACGGTGCTTGCCTGCGCCCCTGTCCCGGCAGGAGACGGTGCTTGCCTGCGCCCCTGTCCCGGCAGGAGACGGTGCTTGCCTGCGCCCCTGTCCCGGCAGGAGACGGTGCTTGCCTGCGCCCCTGTCCCGGCAGGAGACGGTGCTTGCCTGCGCCCCTGTCCCGGCAGGAGACGGTGCTTGCCTGCGCCCCTGTCCCGGCAGGAGACGGTGCTTGCCTGCGCCCCTGTCCCGGCAGGAGACGGTGCTTGCCTGCGCCCCTGTCCCGGCAGGAGACGGTGCTGGCCTGCGCCCCTGTCCCGGCAGGAGACGGTGCTGGCCTGCGCCCCTGTCCCGGCAGGAGACGGTGCTGGCCTGCGCCCCTGTCCCGGCAGGAGACGGTGCTGGCCTGCGCCCCTGTCCCGGCAGGAGACGGTGCTGGCCTGCGCCCCTGTCCCGGCAGGAGACGGTGCTGGCCTGCGCCCCTGTCCCGGCAGGAGACGGTGCTGGCCTGCGCCCCTGTCCCGGCAGGAGACGGTGCTGGCCTGCGCCCCTGTCCCGGCAGGAGACGGTGCTGGCCTGCGCCCCTGTCCCGGCAGGAGACGGTGCTGGCCTGCGCCCCTGTCCCGGCAGGAGACGGTGCTGGCCTGCGCCCCTGTCCCGGCAGGAGACGGTGCTGGCCTGCGCCCCTGTCCCGGCACGGTGGCTTAGTGGTTAGCACTTCTGCCTCACAGCACTGGGGTCATGAGTTTGTTTCCTGACCATGGCCTTATCTGTGTGGAGTTTGTATGTTCTCCCCATGTCTGCGTGGGTTTCCTCCAGGTGCTCCGGTTTTTCCCCACACTCCAAAAACATACTGGTAGGTTAATTGACTGCTATCAAATCGACCCTAGTGTGTGTGTCTGTGTCTTTCTTTTTCTCTCTCGGCAGGGACTGATGTGACTGACAAATATTCTCTGTACAGCGCTGTGGAACTGGTAGTGTTCATGTGTGTTCATACTCCAAAGTGAACCAGTGCTCACCTGCGTCCATATCACAGAATGAACCAGTGTTCACATGCATCCATGCCCCAGACTTTTTGGTCCCTCCCCTCATCTGTTACCTGATGCAAAGACATTATTTTAAAGCAGGTTTAGGCAGCCAAAAGCACCACAGCTGTTGTGGAACTAAAAGTCCCAGCAGGACCTGCCAGCCTACGTTGTTTCCACTAAGATTCAAATCTGTTCTCAAGAACCACTGATTAAGGGAAAGATTTACTCAACATGTTTAGGGTTATCCCTTAACAATAAAACACACAGTACATTTAGCATTCCAGAGCGCAGCACACATGACTTTAACTACACAGTAATGTTTTAAAAGCCTGATTCAAATAACCCAGATAGTGTTATTTTAGCTACAAAGTGAGATTTTGGTACATAATTACCTCTAAGTTTAGCAATCACCTGGGGATGACAGAAGGAGAGACTGTTAATTTAAATCAAGACCACATAGTATTATTATGTGCTGCCTGTGGTCAAATGGTCACAACAAATATAATTCTTGCTTGATTTTGTCAAGAATTAACTTTAGAAAAAATCTTAAATTTGTAATTTATATTCATCCAGAGACCCTTAGTAGACACTTGGTTTTAATAAGTAAGGGCCTCGATAACATTTGGGGAAAAACAGAACTGCAGATGGTTGCAGACCAGTTTTTTTATTTTATACAACCGGAACCTGCAGTTTTTGGATCAGTTTCCAATAACTGTGACAGGTTAGAGGTTCAGGGTAACAGGTACTGAGCTCAGGGCACAGTGTACAGGTCACGTATGTGTGTCAGATTCCTGACATATAGCGGCTCAATGTGATCTGCTCATTTATATAGTCTTCATTGAGTGTGTGTAACAAGGAGGGAGCTTATAGTAGTTTGGGGGCTTTCTGAGTGGTGAGAAGACACTGCATGCAACATATTGTTTGAAATATGAGATATGGAGCAATAAAAGCATTGCAAAAATGTCCCAAAGCACACTGCATAGTAAAACCAGCCTCACATTTTTCTTTAGTGGTAAATTGCCATTAGGGGGCGCTGTTCCATAATCCTCTTGTCTTTGTCTCCTGTGCAGTAGCAGCAGTGATGACCTCTTTCTTAGCTTGTGCACATTGCCAGAAACATGTTTCCATGTGCACAAACAATTGAGCACATAGCACGTTATTCTGAATTAGTGCATTGTTACAGCATCAGCAGATCATATGTAGATAATGATGATCTGGGGACGCTGGCTGAGACAACCAGCAATTTATACCCAGCGCTGTTCCTCCTCTGGAGCAATCATTAAATAGTGGAATTTCAGCACTGACATTTCTACTTTAGTGCAGGACAATGCTGCACACTGTATTATTCAAGTGTATGCTGTGACTACCAAACATTCATTGTGAAGTGACCTGTATAGAGCACACTGGTGTCGTAGGGTGACCTAAACATGAACAGTTGAGGTCAGAATTAATAGAGGGATGCTGCAACGAAGTTTTACTTATTATAAACGTTGCAGAGCTATATATTTTTTTTTTAAAAAAAACCACAATGTTTCAGTAATGAAGAAAGTGTTCTACATGTTACTACAGTGTTTATGATGTTAGCCACTGAGTAAACTCTACCATTAGGATTATTATTATCTTTCACTTATAAGGCGCCACAAAGGGTCCGCAGCGCCGTACATTACATATACAGAAAACAGACCCAAGACACAACATGATACAAAAATATATACAAACACAGGTGACAGGGTAAAGCAAATCAGATTATATCTGGGACAGAGAGTGAAAAGTATGGTAGAAATCAGCGAGAAGAAGGCCAAAGCTTGGGAAAACAGGGCTAGCGAAGCAGGCCAAGAGGTACAGAGGGTGATGGAATAGTAGAAGGAGCACACAAGGAAAGAGGGACCTCCTCATGAGAGCTTACATCCTAAAGGGAAGGGGGAGACCCAAATAGGGTGGTACTAACTAGGGGAGAGAGCCGGGACAAGGGAGTTAGGAGGACTGATAGACTTGAATAAAGAAATTAGTCTTAAGGGCACGCTTGAAGCCTTTGAGAGTAGATGCTAACCTGATGGAACGTGGAAGATCGTTCCACAGCAGGGGAGCAGCCCGGGCAAAGTCCTGAAGACGAGAGTGAGAGGAGGTGATCAGTGAAGTAGTGAGGCGGCGGTCACAGGCAGAGGGGAGGGGGCGGGTTGGAGTGTAGGTAGAGATGAGATTGGAGATGTAGGGAGGCGAAGATTGACTAAGAGCTTTAAAGGTGAGGGTGAGGATGTAACTAAAGTTTCCATTTACACCAGCAGAACTAACAATTGGCCCAGATCACGTCTAGAACCATGAAGCCAGACCTTTATAGAAATCTTTTTCTTATCACCGATATATTTATACATTTTGCTGATGCTGTGGGATATGGATTTCTGTGTAATCTATGCCTTCCTGTTTAAAAGTTAACTTTCTTTAGTATACCACAAATATTGAAGCTGGCAAGAGCGGTTGTCGGGCAGTTTGTCAACCAAACCATGCTCCATGGGCTGGCTGAAAACGACCAGCAACCCTGGACAAAATCCTATCTGTTAAGTGAAATAACCAGTCGATGGATGGGCACGATTTGTATGTGTGATCATTCACAGACAAGACCACTTGGTCTCTGGGATTTCTGACATTCATCCAGGCCACCAAATATCTAGCTTGTTACAAATTATTTGCAGAGCTGGAAGTTCTGAATGGAGCGGACTGTGTGTGGGCGGCTTTACGCAGTCTAATTTACTGCAAAAATTGATCCCGGTGGATCTGATGCTTTCATAGTGTCTGTGGTAGTTTAGTTGTCCTTCCCTTGCTGAACTGCTGACATTTGTTTTGCAGCTTATCGGACAGTGTCTGGAGTCAACGGGCCTCTCGTCATTTTGGACAATGTAAAGGTAATTTGGCCGTGTGTGTGTGTGTGTGTATATATATATATATATATATATCTCAAGAAATTGGACTGTTTAATTCTGTTATTGGCTGCCCATATGTGCAATGACTCCGAAAGTAGTTATATAGTGTTAGGCTTGATTTGCAGCAAGTTGCTGCACATGTGTACTCAATACAACCAGCAATACCGATCAACATTTGATTGGAATATATGTCGATCTGGGCCTGCAGAAAGGCTGGTCAGCTATTTATTGTGATCTGACTGTGTGTGCTGCCATTGGCCAGCCACACTAATAGAGCCTTGTGTGCTGTGAACAGCTCCATTCAGTCTACTCCAAATTGGACAGTCTTTATTTCTTGGAGGTCCTCCATGCACTCATCTGCGGTACCATTAAATAAATAGAGCATTCGGAAATACACATCACCCATGAACCTGAATAACATAGCGTGTGGGTATGTGATCTTTGGAAACAATGGTTTTCATGCATTGTACTAGCGTAACAAATGCCAGTGTAACGCACGCCATTGATGCCAGGCTTAAGTGTGACAAACGCATACTATGAATGAGTACAGATGACAGCTTGTCATCATTTGATGCAATGTACAATTCCTCTTAAATTGATTTCATCTTCATAAATTGGCTCCATTATGCTCACTACTAGGGCTAAATGTATCAAGCTGAGAGATTCCGACAGGTTTGAAAAGTGGAGATTTTGCCTATAGCAACCAATCAGATTCTAGCTATCATGTTGTAGAGTGTACTAAATAAATGATAGCTAGAATCTTATTGGTTGCTATAGGCACATTCTCCACTTTTCAAACCCGCTGGAAACTCGCAGCTTGATACATTTACCCTCTAGACTTTTATGTATTTAGTGTCTAAACAAATTTCATAGCTCTTTTTAGAGGCAATAAAATGTGTTATCTCCATTCTCCTCCAGCCTAATATAGTCCACAATGACTCTTAGATGATGTTATGGGGTAACCAAAAATATGTCTGCAACTTGTATATGTCTCTTCCGTTCTTCCTTATTTTCCCGCTCATGCTTGAATTACTTTTGTCCTCACTCGCCTGTTCTGTGTCTCAGTTCCCCAGGTATTCTGAGATTGTGTACCTGACTCTGCCCGATGGTACAAAGAGGAGTGGGCAAGTGCTAGAGGTCAGCGGGTCAAAAGCGGTTGTACAGGTAAGACCAGAGAATGTTACTTTATATCCTTCATTGACAAGTTACAGTGTAGCTTAAATAGCAATAGGGTACCCTTTTACGTATGTATCCGAATGTCATTTTCTTACCTATCCACTTAAAAATAATTTTCTCCTTTTCAAAACCTCTCTGTTTGCCAAACAAATTGGGGGGTGAGAGCATGACAGAGCTTAGAGGGACATTCCACAGCGTCTCTACATTGGGTGCAATGTGACTGTGGTTTCCACGGTCGTCCAGGATCATAAATCCTTAATATCGCCTTGAAGGTAAAAAACAAGGCAACCATAGTATAGACAAGTGATGGCTAACCTGTGACACTCCAGGTGTTGTGAAACTACAAGCCCCAGCATGCTTTGCCTGTAGATGACTATCTGATAGCTGGCAAAGCATGCTGGGGCTTGTAGTTTCACAACACCTGGAGTGTCACAGGCTAACCATCACTGGTATAGACCAGCATTCTTCTTGTAGCCAGCCACAGGGATTTGCTTAAAAAAATACACCTGATTTTTTTTTTTCCATGGGATTGTTTCTTTAAGACTATTTTAAAGACCATACATCCAATGTAATCTTAAGATTACTCTGAAATCCATGTTATGATGTCCTTTACTGTGGTGTTGAGCGTAGGTGGACCCATGTCTTAGATCTGCTATATTGTAAAGTTACTGCCTTGTGGCGAATGCTTCCCCTTATATTTCTCCAGCAACTAGTGTTATAGGTTGCCTGCCTGTTTAGAGATCACACCTGCACTTGTCCTAGGACTGAACAGTGAATATAATGGTCTGACTTGCGTATTGTACCACCTGTTCTTTCACAATATCGGTAACCCAGTGTGTCCTCCCCCTGCAGGTATTTGAGGGGACATCAGGAATCGATGCCAAAAAAACCTCCTGTGAATTTTCTGGGGATATCCTGAGGACCCCGGTATCTGAGGACATGCTGGGTATGTGCATACTTTGTGCTGGATTCCATTAAAAGGACACCGCAACCTAGAGTACATCACTTAGTGACGGTGACAATCCAGGGTACATTTTATGCACAAAGTCTGTGCTCTCATCTTTCAGGTCGTGTGTTTAACGGCTCAGGGAAGCCCATTGACCGGGGGCCTAACGTTCTGGCCGAGGATTATCTGGATATCATGGGTAAGTAAGAAACTCCAATACTTTAATGTCATACCAGTGGCCATACCTATGGTAAAGGTCACTTTGTTGGTTACATTGAGTGCTGCATAGTAGTTCCAGGTAATTGTTGTATACTTACATGATTTCCATTATTATTCGTATATAAATAAATGTATGGCCCTGACTTTGCATGTACTATTCCCACTGCAGGGCAGCCCATTAATCCCCAGTGCAGAATCTATCCTGAGGAGATGATCCAGACGGGAATCTCGGCCATCGATGGCATGAATAGTATCGCTCGTGGCCAGAAAATCCCCATCTTCTCTGCTGCAGGTCTCCCCCATAATGAGGTGAGATTGTGTGAGGTGGTGGGTATAGGCCTGGTTTATTGGAATAGGACAGTATGTTTCAAAGCACCACTAAATCTAAAATCTTTGGGAAAATTTATCAAGCTGCAGGTTTGAAAAAGTGGAGCTGTTGCCTGTAGCAACCAATCAGATTCTAGCTGTCATTTTATAGAATGTACTGAATAAATAAGTAGAATCTGGTTGCTATAGGGAACATCCCCTCTCTTTCAAACCCATAGCTTGATAACTTGACCCCCTTGTGTTGACCGGCTGCCATTGAAATTGACAAATATTTATTTTTTGGAACTTATGACAAGTAAATCTATTTACAATAAGGTTTTGATCAAAGGGAATATATTTTTCCCTATGGCCATCAGACTTTCTGCCAATAAACACATTGAAGACTGCAGTAGGGCAGTATGAGATGTCTGCTCGCAGTGAGGTAGCTAGTTAGACACTAAACATCGTAGCGCCAGCTAAATTGTTGGCACTTGTACAGATTGTGGTGCAGATTGTAAGTCTGGGGAAGGGGGTTTATGACGGTGATGTATGTTCTCATACTCATAACTGGGCTTATGTCCTATCAGATTGCAGCACAGATCTGTCGCCAGGCAGGACTTGTAAAAAAATCTAAAGACGTTATGGATTACAGTGAGGACAACTTCGCCATTGTGTTTGCTGCTATGGGGGTGAGTATCTGGTAATAGACATATATAGCAAATAAAATTACTGCTGACTACACATTTTTCTATTGTGGTCCTTATTTAATGACTTACTTGCCCTTGTTATATATACTTTATCTTTCTCTAAGGTGAACATGGAGACAGCTCGGTTCTTCAAGTCCGATTTTGAGGAGAATGGGTCCATGGATAATGTGTGTCTCTTCCTGAACTTGGCAAATGACCCCACGTAAGTGCAGAAGCTTAATACTGTTACATTGGACTTGAATTATGATTGAGACTGGCTATTTTCTACAGCTAGTGTTGTGCTCGTGTTTGAACTTGTAGTATCTGTAGTTAATCCTGTACTACGGACTGTACTTATATAACTCTTTGGTCACCCACAGCATCGAACGTATCATCACACCTCGCCTTGCTCTCACAACCGCTGAGTTCCTGGCCTATCAGTGTGAGAAGCACGTATTGGTCATCCTGACTGACATGAGTTCCTATGCTGAAGCTCTGCGAGAGGTAAAGTCCTATATAAGCACATTACTGAGGCAAGAGGCAGCTTTGTGTGTTTGACAGGTATTGAAGAACAGAGAAGACGGCACATGGGAAGAAAGTAGATGTATACTTGGGGGGTATAGGAATATAAATGACCTTAAGCCAAATATTTCACGTTACTCGCAATCACAAAAAACCTGCTGCTGACATAGACCCTCCTCAAATGACACCAAAGCATCTGCTGTGACTAATTCAAGGAATGTTTTTTGGATTTGTTGCTCTAGAGAGCAGAGAACACCTATGTAATGCCTTCCCTATACACCAGGTTTCTGCTGCCCGAGAGGAGGTGCCTGGGCGAAGAGGCTTCCCAGGTTACATGTACACTGATTTGGCCACAATTTACGAGCGAGCCGGACGTGTGGAGGGAAGGAATGGCTCCATCACACAGATCCCTATCCTCACTATGCCCAACGACGGTCAGTGTTTGTGTGGTGTCAATGGATAACCCAGCATGCAGGGGTCGGGTTATAGGAACGCAGTGTGAAGAGGGTCTGCGGAGGATGATATAGGAGAATATTGTAACTTTGGAGAAATAATATTAAATGCTCATGTCTTACAGACATCACCCATCCCATTCCTGACTTAACGGGGTACATCACGGAGGGACAGATCTACGTAGAGAGACAGCTACACAACAGACAGGTGAGTAAGGATGTACTGTCTTTTACTGGCTTCCCAACCTTAGACCAATGGTCATTAATATACCTGTGCTTCTCAGATCTATCCCCCTATTAATGTGCTGCCCTCACTCTCCCGTCTGATGAAATCTGCCATTGGTGAAGGAATGACCAGGAAAGATCATTCAGACGTCTCTAACCAGCTGGTGAGTTCTCTCTTTATCATTTGGTGTCTGTCTCAATAGCTCCTGCTCTCCAGGTTAGGTCATTCTAATGAGCCAGTAAATCCAGGTGCATGTACTATCCCTGTGTCCACAGATAATAGGTCTACTCATCGTGAGAGGTTACTGTTAAGGTTCTTGTAAAAAGTTTGTAACAGTGAACTCGGCTACAAAATACAACACACACTAACAATGGTGTCAGCAATGGATGCTTGATATGCACAAGTGCTGCAATGCCCTATATCCCCAGTGAGCTCCTGGCCCAGTGATCTGTCAAAGCCAACATGCTGCAGGTCCATTCATGGGTAACACTTACTCTGTGACTGGAGAATCTTGGTGGTAAAACTGGGATGTATTCAGTATCTAGGAGTGCGGGACTCTGCAGAGGTAGAATTCTTACATTTCTCATCAAGTGAAAGGAGAACAATGTACTGTATTGTAAACCCATTGATACAGGCACACTGAGGCACTCAAAAATAGGGTGAAATTAAACTTTTTGGCAAATATAAAGCAGATATCTTAGCTATGCTGTCCCGTTAAGGCAGACTTGGGCACTACAGGTCCCAACATGCCCTGCCAGCCCTTTGCTGCAGCGGCACAAGTTGTCCACCCCTATGTCAAGTCACATATATATATATATATATAACTGTCTTGAGTGATACTATTTGTGTTTGCTCAAATAATTGTATTGATCCTATCAAGAAATAATAAAGTGCTTTTGTTACTGTCAGCTACATCCACATTGGAGCTTGTGATGTTGAGTGCAGCAATACTAACCACTGAGCCACTGTTATGCTCTGTGTTGGAGAGGTAATCGGTCTGTGTGTCTCCCCCAGTACGCCTGTTATGCCATCGGGAAGGATGTACAAGCCATGAAAGCTGTGGTAGGAGAGGAAGCTCTGACCTCTGATGACCTTCTGTACCTGGAATTTCTTCAGAAGTTTGAGAAGAATTTCATTGCCCAAGGTGAGTGTAGGTATATAGCAGTCATGCTGATGAGGAGTATTTAATACCATAAAGGCCAGGCTGCTAGTTCTTGATATTTAAGGGAACTGTTCTTAAAAGCAAATAATACCTTGAAAACAAAGTATATGTTTTAGCTTTCTTCCTTTACAATGAAGCTAAGGATTTGGGATTATTCTCTATTCCTAATTTGACCACCAGATGGCACTGTTTTATTGGAGTCTGTTGATAGTATTTTATTTTAACACAGAATAATGATTATGTAAGCTCGGTCCTTGGGTCCATGTATATAGATATGTTGTGAAGAGGAAATTATGGCCATATGGTTTACTGAACATCGGTAGAAAGGTAAATTGTAAGGGACCCCATAACAGGTTTTTTTTCCATATTATAAGAAGGCTTTTGTCAAAGGAAAGCACTGATTGGTTAGCAGGAAAGATGATGGATTGAGTCTTGTTAATGATATCTGCCATCCAAGAAGTTCCTATCATTGGCCAAAACACGTAATCTATGCAAATGGTCATTAATCACAGGCAATGTCTTTATCGTCAATCTAACCCACATAATATTTGGTTTAACCACTCAGTTACCAGAGGGTTTTTGACCCTTCATGATCTGACCGATTTGTTTTGGAGATGTTGGTTTTTTATTTTTTTAGCATGTCAAATCTGGTCTTTTTTGGGCATAGCATAGGGATACATATGTGTTCACCTCAACTGCACACTGATGTAACGTACACACTTAGAGTAGGAGTTAGTGGGGATAGGTCAGGGCATGGGCATATAAAAGTTGGGGTGAAGGTTCCCCTTTGTAGACCTGGCACTTCATGCCTTCTGCGGGACCTCTGGACTTTTGCAGTAAATTACTTGTAGTGATCTAATTCTTGTAGACAATAGACCACCCCTATGAGTGATCTATTAATGCAGGGATGGATTGGACCTCCCCCGCCCTGACCTTGTTGCCTTCAGACTGGAGGAACACAGTTATATTTGGGAAACATAACATTCACCTTGTATACTGTTTATGTAACGATTGGGTACCCGATATCCGATATAAACTGGTCCTAGGGTATAGCATTGGCGTTGGGAGACTTTCACTGACAGCCTGGTTTCAGCTCTGGTAGGAGACAAGACCCCATAACGGCACAGTCTTCCTTTGCCAATCATTGTAGCCTGCGTAATGGTAAGTAATATGCTGTGATGACCATGTAATTGTACATTTGTATGTATATAATTTGAAGGTTACTAGTGGTAATGTGCCTGTATCCCTAGGGATTTAAACACTGTTGGCTTAATACAAAAATAAAAATACAAATTTACAAGTTATATCTTCCCATTAAGTCTACAGCAAACCATGGTAGGTAATTTTGCATGAACACATTAAAACAGGCGATGGCGGTTATATAGGGTTTGATGCAAATTGAAATCTCATCTGTGGACTTCAATGGAACAGCAGCCTTATTATGGTGGTAATATTGGAGTATTTGCTTGTGTAAACAAGCAAAGCCCTTGATATGTCAATAGCCACGTTGTATTCAGCAAGGAGACGCTCACTCTACATGTACTTACTATAATGTCCATGCATGTGCTGCTGGGCCTCCTCAGACGACATTGAGCTTAGAAACAAGCACCGGGGGCCACTGGTTGCCTCAGCAGAGGTAATATCAGGAACAGTTCTCAGGTTACGGATAGTAGGCCTCTCTGCCCCTGATTCTGCTCAGATAGTAATAAGCTTGACTCTTGCTTCATTGCCTATTCCTAACCATTAGTCCTATGAGCGGGCATCCTGCTTCTGTCTTCATAAGAGATGGGTTCTTTAAATTAAAAGGTTGTCCACCTTCACTTGACTTTCATTGTTCTCTTACAACTTTGATTACATTGCTTTATTGTTCTGTCTTCCTCCTGTGCTTTTCAGCCATGTGTTTATATCATTTGAGAGAAAGCGTTATATTTGGCAAATGTTACAGGAGGAGCCACCCTGTTACACCACACTTTCACAGAGAATATTTTAATCTTTCACATCAGTCCCTGCCCCCTAGGAGCTTACCGCCTAAATTATCTAAAACACATTGGTCAGTTTCACAAGCTGCAGATTAACCTACCAGTATGTCTCTGGACTGTGGGAGCACCTGGAAGAAACTCATGCAAACACGAAGAGAACATGAAAACTAAAAACACTGACCTCTGTGCTGTCCCGTTAAACATCTTTTGATGGTGATCACCCCCTTTTATATATATCTGGGTAGGTGAGGCATAGAAGAGCACACGCTTTAAGACAGCATTGTTAAAAGAGGTGCAGATTTTATGAATTGTCCATTTTATGAAACAAATAACTTTCGTATTTAAAGTGGCCATATAAGTATATAGAAGTAAAATGGCTATATTGTGTGCACAAACTTACGATTGACTTTAGCTGCACTCCATTTATCAAGGATTTGCCTGCTCTGTATTCTTACATGCCCCTGATTCTCCTGTTGCCTTTACTGAATGCAGACTATAGGAGCGCTAGTATGGAACCTAGCCCTGCTAATGTGATATGCACCTAGCGCTGCTAATGTGATATGCACCTAGCGCTGCTAATGTGATATGCACCTAGCGCTGCTAATGTGATATGCACCTAGCGCTGCTAATGTGATATGCACCTAGCCCTGCTAATGTGATATGCACCTAGCGCTGCTAATGTGATATGCACCTAGCGCTGCTAATGTGATATGCACCTAGCGCTGCTAATGTGATATGCACCTAGCGCTGCTAATGTGATATGCACCTAGCGCTGCTAATGTGATATGCACCTAGCGCTGCTAATGTGATATGCACCTAGCGCTGCTAATGTGATATGCACCTAGCGCTGCTAATGTGATATGCACCTAGCGCTGCTAATGTGATATGCACCTAGCGCTGCTAATGTGATATGCACCTAGCGCTGCTAATGTGATATGCACCTAGCGCTGCTAATGTGATATGCACCTAGCGCTGCTAATGTGATATGCACCTAGCGCTGCTAATGTGATATGCACCTAGCGCTGCTAATGTGATATGCACCTAGCGCTGCTAATGTGATATGCACCTAGCGCTGCTAATGTGATATGCACCTAGCGCTGCTAATGTGATATGCACCTAGCGCTGCTAATGTGATATGCACCTAGCGCTGCTAATGTGATATGCACCTAGCGCTGCTAATGTGATATGCACCTAGCGCTGCTAATGTGATATGCAGCCTGCAGCTCATGTAAATACAGTACGGGGGCATAGGACCTACACTATATGGAATTCAAATGCCCTCTTCACTGGTTACTCCAGAGACGATTTCTGAGATCTTGGGTGTTTTTCTGTTTTGTTTTTTTTTGGGTATTTGTAATTTCCGCCAGTAGTTTGATTGTACTTTAGTGCTTCACTATTCTTTCCAATGAGAAAAAACAGCTCGTTTGGCGTAAAGATTGTAGCACATATTGGCACAGGGCACTCAATGTGGTTAATCACGCTGTGCCCAATCATTTGTTTATGGATCAGTTCTCGAAGGACCAGTGTTTGAGTAACAGGGCAGGAAGTGGCGGTTCTGTAAGTGCTGATCCAATACACAAACACAGGACTTTACACTGAGACCCAACTAGCTGCAGTATGTCACCTGGGGAACTCAGAGGTCAGTGACGACTTCTCAAGGTCACGAGAGGAGGGCACTGAATGATTTATACATATTCCTATTGGTATCTTACACTGTGATGTATTGTGCTCCTGTTTGTGCCTCATTTTTATTCTGCTAGATCGGTTTTTGGAAGTCCGTGGCAGACAAACATGCTGCTCTCCCGCTGTTGTGGCACCGCACCACGAGTGTAAAAACCCGCTATTGGCCTCCAAAAAGAGCTGCTCCAAATTTGTAGTATTTGTAGTAATGTATGATCGTGTAAATGGAGGCTGAAACAAGCAGCTTCGTGAGTGTGTGCACTTATGTTGTACAGCATGTGTTATGCATGGTAGAGCTCAATTTGAGATGTTGTATCTTTTTAGCAATGAAGGAGTTAAGCAGAGTTTGGTAGCGGGTTGGCTCCGGGTGGTCCTGAGCCGTCACCCATTATCACTGCAGTGCCTACTGTTCAGCCCTCCTTTAAATAGCTCCGAAGGACTGACATGTGGGGGAAGTGTATGTGTGTGGGTGGCAGTCAGTTGCCTTAGCAACCACTGGCTCGTTAAGGGATAATAGCAGCTTTGGTACACATGGATGGGAGCAACAAGGGCACCAAGGGGGTCTGACGTGGCCCAGTATTAACCCCATCTATTCTAATTTAGAGCACAGGATAGATGCATGTTTTTTAGTAGGAGTATGAGGTTCTTACCAGCTACCACAAGGTGGCAGTAGATAGCAAAGTAACAGTTATGCAACTATTTGAGTGCTTTTATAAGCGCTATACAACCAGTGGTATTTGACTCAATAGGTCACACTGCTCATATCTGGTTCTATAAACTGGCAATCTTTAGGGTTAATGGCGTCATCTTGAGTCAAGTGTGGTTGTAATTATTGACTGCATAGTAACAGGCATGCACCTTGAGTGTAACTACGTGTGTTATCGTTTCCATGTTCCTGTTATCTTTCTCACACTGGTCTCATTCCCTTTAGGTCCATATGATAACCGTACAGTGTATGAGACGCTGGATATAGGCTGGCAGCTCCTCCGAATCTTCCCCAAGGAGATGCTGAAAAGAATCCCGGCAAGCACCCTGGCTGAATTCTACCCCCGAGATTCCTCCGCCAAGCACTGAGACCCTCCATTCTCCTCTCCTTCATTCCGCAGCCATCCCATTCCCCTCAGATTACAGAGTACGTCTCTTATGGACCCCTCTGAAGGAGCAGGCCAGAAATGGTTTCTTAATGTGTTAAATGGGAAGCGTCCTTCAACATGAAAATATATTTTAAAGTGAATTATTTTCCAGGTTAAACAATTGCACTTCCATATCTGGGTTTCCTGAAGATTAACCTCGTAGCATATTGGTGCTGCCTTACACCTGGCTGTTTAATATTGGTCATGTGATATCACAGCACTAAGTGTTCACAACGGGAAAATCTCATATGTGATACTTTAAATATTAGGAGAGCATTTTAAAATAAACAGCCACCCTGTGGTCATTAGCTTGGCTTCCTGTGGTACAGCAGTAACTGTCGGATTAGGCCCTTCTCAGACACGCTTGTGGTATGTATGTATAGTACAGTGCTGTGCACATGGTTTAATGTGACCTCCTTATCAGGGTTTACATGTCTCTGCATAGATGATACTGCTACCTGGAAGTAGAGAGAAGACCGTGCTTTAATATCAGTCTATGCTTGGGCAACTTGTGGCTGTCCAGCTGCTGTAGAACTAGAAGTTCAAGCATGCCCTGTTGGTTGTAGCCCATTCTGAGACTTGTAGTACCTCAACAACTGCATGGCCGCCTGCTGCATATGTCTGTATTTGTCTATGCAGATACTAGTCTGACTTGGACCTTTTTTGGGCTGTGTGGTGTGTCGTTGGTTCCTCCTGCCTTGTTTGGTTTTGTATTCTTCTATCATCTGTGTCTTCTCCCCTCCACCCACCCACATTAATTTATGTTCCGTTTCTACATCCAGCTCTCTCTCCCGCAGATGTCCCGGCTGCAGTCCTCACTGTAGGGTTTATTTGGTGTTTGTGAACTTGGTGCAATAGTTTTCTCTGTAGTCCATTCCATCTGTAAACGGTGTATACATTTATTGAAGATAATCATATCTAAATAAATATGTAATGTAATGAGAAATACCTTGGTGGAGTGTTTATTGCAATGCAGTGATTGTTATGTAGATGGTTGAGCTGCAGCACCTTTGAGCAATACTTTGAAAACTTCTGGCACAAATGACTGGCTGGCAAAGCAACACACAGATTAGGGCTTATATATACTGATTTCTGTGCTCCTTACTTCTCCTGCTTGCCTATATTGCTCCTGCTTACATCACTGTCCTGTCCTCACTGACCATAACATGAGTGAACCGGTCACTCCTCCCACGAGGATCAGTGCACTCCTGCTCTGTGCTCTGATTGGCTACAGGTTGTTCTATCACTCTGTCCCGTTGAGGATATCCCTCAGCTTTAAAAAAAATAAAAATTGAATACAATAAGGTTCTCGGACTCAGGAAAAGATTATTTTGAGTTGCATTTCTTGTCTTCTATAAAATCTCACTGATCTATGTAAACAATTTGTTTCACCTGATCTCAATACCTACATGGCATCAGCAGTTGTCTGTAGCACAGGCACGACTTTTTGTATTTCTATTCATAACAAGCACTGACAGTCTGATAGCATTAGTTTGATAGGAGTAGCGTACCGTACGTGAGATAATGCAGTCAGCCGTTCCTGACTCCTCTGCATGATCTGATAAATGTTACTGCATGAACTGATACAGTGACTGCTAAATTAACACCATTATTTCTGAGCCTCGATCTTTTATTACTTTTCATTTAATATTGGCTGGAAAACTTCCATGGCAGAATTAAATATTTATAAAAGATTGCTGTATTTTGTTTCGATCTTAAACAGTTGCAATAATTATTTTGTGTTACAAAGACACTAAAATGATCTACTAATGACACAGTACTGAGCATAGATGGAATTAAAGTGGATGAAACTCCTGTGTTGGTTATCAATTTATAGCACAGTCCATTTATTGCTTAGGGTAAGTTACATACCCCTTATAGTGGGTTATGCATGGTGCAGGTTTTGGTGATATGAGACATGTTTTCCATTGAAATGATGTGTAGTCTTGCTGTGGGACACACTAAAGCATATTTCCCAACTTTCTATTATTGCCCCCCTGTAGGGGTGGGGTGGTAGGAGGGTGAATAAGGGTGGGGTGCAGAGAATCGCGTCATTTAGGCTCCCTACATGCAGGTTGCGGGAGAATTGCCTGCTCTTGCGGGAGTCCGAGAGACCTATCTGGAATTCGGGAGTCACTTCTACATTCTCAGGGAGTGGGCAGTATGCACTAAAGTCTAAATCTTTGCTTACACCTTCACCCATACACAGGGCCGGATTAAGGGAAGGGAGGCCACGGGCTAAGGATACTGTGAGGGCCCTTCCCCCCCCATGAGGTCCCCCCGTGAACTTACCTCCTTCTGTTGTTCCACTCCCTGTAGCAATTACGCGGTAAGTCCTACAGTGACAGCAGGCAGTTAACAGCAAAACATTTGCTGTTAGCTGCCTACCATTTTCCTTGAACAAGTGACAGTCAGAGACCCGATAAATGTCGGCGGGCCCCCCAGCTGCCCGAGGCCCCTGGGCTGTAGCCCCTTTAGCCCTATTGTTAATCCGGCTCTGCCCGTACACTGCCAGTCTGCTGAGAGAGGACTTCTGGACACTGGCTGAGGGTAGCCTGGTTTTTAGCATGAAAGTAACCAGGAATGTTGGTATGTAATTTCCACGCACCTCTCCAGGAAGGTATTATAACTTAATAATAGTCAACCTGAAACACATCAGGGGACACATGGGCCAGCCCTGTAACATTCAGAAGGGCCACACATTACTCATACTCTAGTAATAAAGTAACAATACATTTAATCAAATAAAGACACCTATTTGTAATATATGAGGAGGTGTTTTATTGTACATTACAGGATATAGCATAAGGAAGCTGGTGAAGGGCTGTATGCAGCCCTAGTGCTTCCTGCTGCCTATCACTGTTATTTATACAAAGTAAAGACAGATCCGATAAAGGTGGAGGTCACTGTATATGTAACACAGATGTTCCCAGCAAGTTAACGGCAACTTTACTGGTTCGACCTGGTAGACGCTACAGGTTTTCCACCTGATTGACATTATAATCACACAATAAATGGCTGTTGGTTCCGATACCACATTAGAATGTGCTGGCCAACAATCATGTTTTATCGCCCCAAAGCTCATCGTTTATTTTATAACTAGGGCAGCACATTGGCTTACTGGTTAGCACTTCTGCCTCACAGCACTGGGCTCATAAGTTAAACTCTCGACCATGTCTTTATCTGTGTGCAGTTTGTATGTTCTTCCCGTGTTTGCCTGGGTTTCCTCTGAGTGCTCCGGTTTCCTCCCACACTCCAAAAACATACTGGTAGGTTAATTGGCTGCTATTAAATTGACTCTAGTGTCTCTTGTTCTGTGTGTGTGTGTTAGGTAATTTAGACTGTAAGCTCCAATGGGGCAGGGACTGATGTGAGGGAGTTCTCTGTACATCCTGTGGAATTAGTGGCGCTATATAAATAGCTGACGATGACACTGCAATTGCTGGGCCCCAAAATGGCCACACTCACACACTGCCTCCTGTTATTGGTCGTTTTTGAACATCCAATCATCGGTACACAGATGGAAATGCATTTGCTCCCAATAATATGCATTCGGCAATTCTAATTTGTGATTAACCCCACAGAGCTACTCTAATCTGTGAATGGAGAAGGTTGGGTGGTTGGGGATCACTGATCCCCGGAGTACAGATCTTCTGTGTGACGAGCAGCGTAGCATCACTGTACCCCATATAGGACATGTAACAATGTGTTTGTGAACAATGCTTAAAACAACTGTAAAAATGTGACACTACCCAAAGGAAGCACAGGGAGAAGAGGACAGAGCTGGAGAAGGAATCTTTAATCCGGGTGTCTTTGAGAAGATACTCTATGAGTGATCATAGAAATTAGCCAATTTCTTACAACTTTTCTGCACAGCTAGAATAGGTGATTAATTAGTAGCATTCTTGAATTTAACAATGACTTATTCTTATAACAAACTGATTAAGGAAAAAGGTTGAAGTGAGAGAAATTATCCTCTGGTGCGATGTCAACAGCTAGTAAATGAATGAAAGTGCCGCTGTGTGCATGGCACGTTATATAATGAGGGAAGGGCTCTCAGCAGGGTAAGGTGGCACACACAGTGGTAGGAGAGTCTGTCAACCCTGCACGCTGAAACTAATCTGATCTTCATTCAAGTGTTAAGAGAGAGAACCTGAAAATACATCAGAATGACAGAAATGGTACATTTTATGTCTGAACACATTTATCCAGCATTCACTGTCATTGTTGGGGAAAAAGTGTTTGAACATCTACGATAATCAAAACAGAATAGACTTTGCTTGACACCGTTAGTCTATTCGTGCGGCAGCTGTTTGTGTAAGTGAATCACTGCTTAAATGAGATGTCTAAAGTTGTTAAGGACTTTTGTCACCATCCCTTTACGGTCATCAGAACATTGTTGAATGTTATTGCTCATGAGTCCACCATAGGAAAGAGACAGAACACGAAGTATTGACGTATGCCAAGGAGGAAACCGCTGCTCTACAAAAAGATCTTTACTGATTTTCTCAATATTAAAAAAGACAACATTAATCCAGAGAGATGCTGGAAGAACACTCTGAGGATAAACGAGATAAAAATGGAATGGGTTAGTATACATAACGAATTATGTTTGGGATGATGCTCTTCTGTTGGAATACATTGTTAGCTCTGTCCAAACATGAAGCACAACATAGGTCCACCATGATTTCTGACTAGCAACGTCAACTATCCAAAAATGGAAATTGCTCAATCATCTCAATAGGAGAGTACGCCTATTGGATCGTCTGTTTTAAAATTGACATCAAACTTACCAGGAGGTAACTCAAAGCCTCCTATGCATTTTGTTCCAAGCGTCAATGCCTGTATTGGGTGATATGATACATTCATCTCTTCATTTCTATTTGCCGAATGGGTTAACACTGTACCCTAGGTTCGTAACAGAATATTTAGATATTTTAATGTTCAAATGAAGAATAAGCTGCATGCTCCATAGACTCGTGGGGGTATATTTACTAAATTGTGGGTTTGAAATAGTGGAGATGTTGCCTATAGCAACCAATTAGATTCTAGCTGTCATTTATTTAGTACATTCTACAAAATGACAGCTAGAATCTGATTAGTTGCTATAGGCAACATCTCCACTTTTTCAAAGCCGCAATTTAGTAAATAATAGAGATGTTCACTGACCCCCGTGTTCTGGTTTTGGATCTGGATTCATTTCGTGTTTTGGTTTTTGCAAAACCGACCCTGCGTGTTTTGGTTTTGGATCCCTATTTTTTTTTCTTCTAAAATAACGTAATTTTGCTTTTTTCCCCCCTACACTATTATTAACCTCAATAACACTAATTTCAAGTCATTTGCAGACAATTTTGACCATCTCACAGGTCACAATATTATTTTCATAGACTTTCAAACAAATACTGCAGCAATCTGGCTGGATGGTAAGCGACAGAGCAATGACACAAACACACGGCAGTTCATAGCACATCTAGGAAACATTGCCACACAGCAGTGGCAGAAAAGAAAAGTGATGCAAGATGGAATTGTCCTTGGATCATGAAATCAGTTATGGTTCATTTGATCGCTCCACCCGTTCCTTGGATAACTGTGGTAATGCTACAGCGACTACATGGCGACGAGTGCTGACCCCCTGGGATGCGTGCTTTATCAGACCCAGAACAAGCCAGGGTGCCAGACAATGCACTAAAAAGAGCCATTGTAATTCACAGCAAAAAGCAAGTTCATCACTGAGCTTTGAATCAGCCCCAAGTCCCAAAAAATTATAATATAGTTAGGTTCCTTTGACATTAAGTGGAAGGTAATACATATACACGTTTAGTTAGACATCCATGCTTACATTACTGTGGCTTTAGAAACGCTACAACTGGCTAGACAACTGTTGTCAGAATTTGGGTAAAAATAATTCCACACATAAGAGGTGGATTTTTTGGTCCTATGCCCAGGCATGACAATGGCCTTCTTTTTGTCACGTGTAAGAACTGCTGCCACTGGGGCAGGACTTACACAATCAACATCATCCTCATCAACATCCTCATTAGTGCCCTCGTCAGCTACACAAATCTCCCCCTCATCCTGTTGCAATTCCAAAGTGGCATCCTCAATTTGTGTATCACCGGCTACACTTGGGCTGTTCATGCACACATCTGGAGTAATGCTGAAAGGGGCCTTCTTTATGGGTACACTATCAGACAGGTCGGGATTACACATAGAGGAAAATGACACAAATCCCTGAGGAGAGTCTATCCACGAGTACTAATGCCTTACTGTTTTCTTCCAGCTTGTTTTTTACCCGTAAAAGCATTTGGACACGACTTTTGGAGTCCAAATGACAAGGTCATGCTTGGTCATGACTGACATTACAAGAAAATGCCTCAGTGACAGTTGCAGAGCTCGCACTCATAGAGAAAGGCGAAGGCCTCATTCTTTCCTTGCCACTGCGTGTGTAGAATGGCATGTTGGCCTTTTTTTTTTTTTTTTTTTTTACAGATAACTTTGCCTGGATTACAGGTCTTTTTTTCTTGACCAAGATAAAGGGTGTTTTTTTACAATTTTGTTTTCCTGACTTAAAAACACTATGCACTTTAACATAGGCTTTAGCAGATGACGTAGAGGGATTACTATCATCATGACAGGTGCCAGCAGCTGCTTGGTGCTCCTGGTCTTCTGTGTACTGCTGTGAATCCATTTTGATAACACCGTACAATGTGACTGCAGATTAAGAACAGCACTGCCAGTCCTATTATTTGTATTTCAGCAATGACAATTAGCAATGGAGCAATGGAGCTCTCCTCTTTGTGTGTTACCTATATAACACCATACAATGTGACTGCAGATTTAGAAGACCAAGCCTGCCAGACCTGTTATTTCTATTTCAGCAATGACAATTCGCAATTGAGCTCTCCTGAATGTCACTGAAGACTGTGAAGAACTCTGCTACCCCTCCTCTTTCTTGGTTTCTCTCTACCTATGACGCTGCCCAACTGCACTAGAAACTGACAAAAACTGTGCTACCCCTTCTGTGTCCCTCTGTGAAATGGCGCTGGATCACCTTGGAGGGCGGTTCCTATAGAATCCAAAACGCACAAGATCCGGCGACTTAAAGATGATGTATTGCCTTGTTTTCAATTCCGAGGGTGCGCGAAAGTACAGAGCCGGGTTGGCTTAGTATTCGGATGTGCTAAGTTCCGGTGTGTTCGGTTCTCGGGGAACCGAGCCTGAGCATCTCTAGTAAATATACCCTCTAGACTCCAATCAAAGTGTTTCGGATTTGTCTGGTCAATTGGGACCTAAAAGCTATCTATCTATCTATCTATCTAATCTGCCAGTTTTTCTTTGGTCTTTTTCTCTCTGGCTAATAGAAGTGATCTGGGAGGCTTTATGTGTTTCTTGGCAACATCAGCACACAGATGACTCAGAGACATTGAGGAAACAAATGATTTTGTATATTGTACCAGCAAATTCTACAAGAGAATATCAGGGTATCTATCCCAAAGCTGAAGCTTAGAAGAATATGGGTCATGCAGCATAACAACTGAGCCTACAGCGGAAAGACTAAACTAGAAGAAATATCACTTTTTGGAATGACCGAGTCAAGGTTCTAACATTAAAAATAATGGTTATTTCACAATAATAACAACATTTTAAGTGAGAGGTCTATGTAATATAGTCCAATACATTGAAGCAGTTCTGTAAGGAAGCCGGCTTATGGCATTGGTCACAGAAAATGTGTGGATGAACTCTTTGTTGCTAAAGAAGGTGCCACCAATTACTAGATGTAATGGTAGAATAGAGACATGACAGTAAATAATGTTTCAGATTCTCTTTTTATTTATATATAGTTAAAGATCTTATTTAAGCCACTCCAAAAGGAGAACAGATTTCATGTCACTTACACGACAGCCTGCTGAGTCAATGCTCTGGTGAGCTGTGGGTGCCGGAGTATGGAAGCGGGGAGGAGGGATCCGGGGGCCCACAGCTCACTAGTTCCCCATGTAGCGGGCCCCATTATCTCCATGGAACCCGGTGCACTGCACCTACTGCACCAATGGTAGTTCCGCCACTGCACTGGACATAGCATGGACTTGCACTGACACCAAACTCCAGCCTAAAGACAGTCCGTTGCACAATCTTCACTTTAGCAGTTCAGGATTGGTGGGTATGACCCTGGGGGTTGTTGATAGAATTACCCAGGAATCTGTTCTTCTATTGGATTGGTTTGTTTGAAAATTGTTAATGAGCACCTCCAGAAATGTCTCTTTGTTACAGCCAGCACGCACCAGAGCTTACGTGACAAGGGGATCGTCACCACAAGACCACCTGGTCTATCTAAAAATGATTAAAAAAAACCTCAGAATTATATATCACACTTTAATTTTGAATAGTGTAGTGGAATCCATGTTGCAAAAAATCAATTTGAATTTTCTCTATATCTGGTGAAGGCTTCCCTACATGGAAAGCCTATTTACCAAGTAGCATGATAATGTGGAACTGAAGGTCAAAGTCTGCAAATCTGACCCTGGGAAACGTTAACCCTTACCATAACTGTTTTTTTTTTTATATCGCCACAGTAAACAGCAATAAAAAGACTGCATTACACTGTGATTGGGGGTTATGGTGTTACATCACCCCTATGTCTGTTTAACAATAGTTGTATGTTTTGTCTCATACTTCCTGCTGTCCCCACCACAACCCCACTGGTTACCAGCCCTACCTCTCAGCTGACATTACTGGATACAACACACAGCGATGGGTTTAAAAGTTTGATTAATGGCTCTGCAAGAACTAATTTTTATTTATTACTCTTGGGTGTAACCATCTGGACCCATTGATCTATCTACTTTTATTTTTTGAAATTCAAGTAACACCTCCTCTGTAGTTAATATATTTGTGTTCCCCTTTCCACTCCCTTCAATTTTTTACTATTCCTCCGTTTGTTGTTACTTTTGGTTTCACTAATGTATCTAAAGAACATTTAGTAAGATTGCCATTTTTTCTACTGTGTGGACTTCATAATATTTTCTTGTGTACATCTTTAAGACTAGCTCTATATGTGTTGTTACCTTCATCTGATTTAAGTATGTCTATATTCCCAAAATTATTTTAGCACTTTTAACAGCTGCCAATTCCTATATTAAGAAAAAAAGGCAAAACTTTTCAGAGGGCGTGATTACTTTCTCTGTATCTTTTACAGACCAGTGTCAAGACAATAGCTCCGACCAAGAAAAGATCCAATGCATTTATTGTAACTATAAATCGGAAACTGAGACTGGTGTGCAGAACGTCCACACAAAAGAGATGAGATCAAATGTAAATATGCACGTTTACTTTATCTGATTATTAGTGACAATCATTAGTTTTAAAGGTGTCTAGAAAAAGAAAGTGCACAAATATTATAATTGTATAGACAGGTTATAAACACATACTCTATTTGTGCATTGCAGAGATAAGGATACAAACGGACGTTTTTGGGACTTAGGCTACAGATTACGCCAAAATATTGTTTTATATCCTTTAGTCTGCCAGGCTCAAATATAGTGGTTCAGTACTGTGTGCACTCTGTTTTCTGATTAATATACAAGTGAAACAAAGATAAACAGGCAGCAGAAGCAATAGGGCAAGGTTGAATACACACTATGGGGCCAGATTTACTAAACTGCGGGTTTGAAAAAGTGGAGATGTTGCATATAGCAACCAATCAGGTTCTAGCTGTCATTTTGTAGAATGTACTAAACAAATGATAGCTAGAATCTGATTGGTTGCTATAGGCAACATCTCCACATTTTCAAACCCGCAGTTTAGTAAATCTGGCCCCATAGGTTTTTCAGCTGATTATCGGGTCAATCACACGATAAACGACAGTTTGGCCTGATATTGCATTGTATCCTAAGCACATTGTATCATTTCAGTTGATTTTTAAACTGAACTAAAAATCTTGTTCAACGACAGAACAAAGTTGCTCCAATTCTGCAGTGTGAATGCTCTCCTGACCAGCAGTGTAGGCAGATCTCCATAGAGTTTACAGAGTCACAATCTTTTCAGCAGATGGTTATGACAGATGAAGAGCACAGATCTGAAGGTAAATCGTGTAAAACATGAACAGTGTGTACACAGGAATCGGCATGCTGATTGGGACTTTGGTAAAATCGTTAATGATATCGCATTAAGAGAAATTTTCTGTAGTGTGTACCCAGCCTAATAGCTGGTGGGGAATATAAAATGAGTTCAGTGTTTTGTGTTGTATACCAGAGGGCACTGTAATATTTTCTACTGTCTAACAGGAAGAACGATACCCAGCAGACGATATCTGAGTCCCGGTTGTTCCTAATGAGAACTGAAGTAAGTAGATGTTACAGACTAGACGCAAACCTCATGAGACCTCAGCCGAGAGATGCTTAACATGTAGACACCGAGAAGGAACATTGGGTTAGGTGTATTTGTTTAAATGTGTGTTCTATGAGCTCCCGGTTATTAACTCCCTTATCCTGGTAATCAGCTCTGTAAGAATTTCTCTAAAGAACAATTATAGCTCATTAGCATCTTCATCTGTTGTGTGTGGGCTGAGACAAGCACAGCACACGGTGTGCAGTGAGCACAGTGCTTTACTACGCATGCTTTCCCACGGTACTCTGTACATCTCTACACATGACTGCAGCCGTGCTTTTTGAATATACAAGTCTATGCAGAGATACAGCTCAGACAGTGTGCACCGTGCTTTATTAAAAAAATAATTAAATGCATTGCGTACAGATATGGATGTGGTAGCAAGTAGCAAGAAGTATAAAACAGCAATGACTCGTGTTTTTTTTTTTTTTTTTCCTTCAATTAGCAAGTTAAGTACCTTTCAACAATGCATCTGCTTATAACTTTTCTTAGCTGTCCTCCTACAAATCATTAACTCCTTTTCAAAATCTTAGACAGAGCTCAGAGGGGAGTTCCACAGCCACTCTGCTCACTTCATTGTGTGCCATGTGAGTGTGGTTGCCATGGTAGTAATATGACACTGTGGAATCTTTGCAGAATTCTAAATCATCGATAGCAGCCTGAAGAACAAACCAAGGATAAATTGTAATTACAAAGCTTCTTCTTATAGCCTGTGAAGGTGATATATGTTACATAAAACTCTTTTCTTCATGGAATTGCTGCTTTAAATTCCATTTACAAGTATTTCAATGCAATTAGGGTGTAGGATGCACAATGACTTGAATCTGTGCTGACAACTATGCTTTGAGCCATGTTTCTGTTCACATCTTGCAATTTTTACCTGTATTGACTTAGGGGGTTTGCATTGCAGACAACTGGATCAGAACATACCTATTTGTACCTTTGTTCAAGAGCCACTCATGCTCCTTGTGTCCATACACCTCCTCAGTGAAAATACTGGTGACATATTTGCACCATTTTATTTTTCTCCCCATATTTGCCTATTGTGCTGGATCCATCTAGAATACTTTCCTTACATGTGTATACTGTTCCTACAGCTCTCGCACATTGCCATTTTGCAGTTTAATGGCTTTTGCAAGAAGCACGTATTGTCCGTTATTACAAGAAGCACGTATTGTCCCTTATTACAAGAAGCACTATTGTCCGTTATTACAAGAAGCACGTATTGTCCGTTATTACAAGAAGCACGTATTGTCCGTTATTGATCTAGTGGTTCAGCCCATGCTGCACAAGGACCAGGAACAGTGGGTAACTGACACTAAAATAGGTTACCTCATGGGAATACCAAACTAAATGGCACAGACCACAATGCACATACATTAGGGATTAATGCAGTAGATTGTAAAACCAAGCATGAGTCTCAGGTGCTTTTATATGAAACAAAGTATTGTCGGTGTGAACATTTTTAAACTTCTCCTAGTGATGGATGTTGCCTTATTAGGACTCAGTGGCTATATTTATCTGGATTGCTTATAAATATTAGGTGTCATAGATTCCTCACACTCTAAATGGATCATACTACAAATGAAATATGCTAAATGGAGGGTCCAGATAACATGTCCATTTTAAAATTCCAAGTCCCTACAGATGTTGACTCTTTTACTGAAATGTTACTAATGCATTTAGTAATAGAATATTAAATGAGCATGTCTCAGCATGTGGTCTCCCATTACCTCACTCTAGTAAATATTCTGATAGCTCCAAATCAGGAGACATGAACCTTCCCATATATTACATCTCTCAATACTTACCTTTGGTGTAGCGTTTTTGTGTCCTGCAAAACGGCCAAGATGCCATTACTTCAATTTCAGTTGTGCTTCTACTTAGTTGAGCTGAAGCTGTCATACTGTCATACCTGTGGTTATATGAAAGTGAGAGGTCTTCCTGAAACTCATACACATTTAAACAGTCTGTTGACACTAAGCAACTGTCGGTTATGTGAGCTTGAACATGCCGAGTTCTGTTCTCCTGTCCCTGGTTTCTAGAAGGGGAAGGCTTTAATGGTTACCTTGAACCTGTGCTTGCTGCCAGGAAGGAGGTCTATTCTGTTCAAACATGACATGGAATCAGGAGTTCATTATACATAGTTACAAAGGTAAAGATGAAAAAAAAACACAACCAAGTTCCTTTTGTAATCTCTAAATAATGTGCCTGGATTTCTTCACCTTTTGTCTTTCATTGTTCACAGTAAAAGAGCGCAGTGATTGCAGGAGGAAACACATTGTTTGCAGGAGAGAGTGCAGTGATGGCAGGAGAGACTGCAGTGATTGCAAGAGGAAGCGCAGTGATTGCAGGATAGAGTGACAGGAGGAAGCACAATGATTGCAGGAGGAAGCGCAGTGATGGCAGGATAGAGTGACAGGAGGAAGCACAATGATTGCAGGAGGAAGCGCAGTGATGGCAGGATAGAGTGACAGGAGGAAGCGCAGTGATGGCAGGATAGAATGGCAGGACGAAACACATTACAGATGGAAGCGCAAGGGAGAGTGCAGTGATTGCAGGAGGAAACACAGTGATTGCAGGATAGAGTGGCAGGAGGAAAAGCAGTGATCACAGGAGGAGGCGCAGGAGAGAGTACAGTGATCACAGGAGACAGTGCATTGATTGCAGAAGAAAGTGCAGTGATCACAAGAAGGAGAGCAGTGATCGCAGGAGAGAAAGCAGTAATCACAGAAAGGAGTGCAGTGACTGCAGGAGGAAATGCAGTGATCGTAGGAGAAAGTTCAGTGATTGCAGGATAGAGTGGCAGGAGGAAGCGCAGTGATCGCAGGAGGAAACACATTGTTTGCAGGAGAGAGTGCAGTGATTGCAAGAGGAAGCATAGGAGAGAGTGCAGTGATTGCAGGAGGAAACACATTGTTTGCAGGAGAGAGTGTAGTGATTGCAAGAGGAAGCATAGGAGAGAGTGCAGTGATTGCAGGAGGAAACGCAGGAGAGTTCAGTGATCGCAGAAAAAACCGCAGTGATTGCAGGAAGGAGAGCAGTGATTCCAGAAGGGAAAGTGGTGATCGCAGGAGGGAGTGCAGTGATTGTTGGAGGTAGCACAGTGATTGCTGTCGCACTGCACTCCTTCCTGCAGTAAGTAAGCATGGTAACTATTCTGCAGGGTGGAAGTATAGAAACAGGCTGAGGGCTGGATGAGACATGACAGGAACAGCTCTGATATTTTATACATACCCCAACTTGTATTTTAGATAAGATGGTCATTTAATTGACAGTTCAGTAAGACAGGAGACTCACTGTGCTACATAGTCATGACAATCCATATCCATAGTATTTGTTACAATGTTATATCTTAAAAATAACATGTATTATATAATTGTACATACATATAGCACTATATGTGTATATAATACAGCGGTACATAATCTGGGAGATTTCTTTATTTAAATAATATAAACATCAAATCTCAAATTGTGTTACCCAGTTAGCAGCTTCCAGGCTGCACCAGACACAACGAATTATGGCTTCCTAACCCAAGTTTCTTGATCCTACACTCCCACCCCAAATATTAACAATAGGGTTTGGTGTAACATCCCCACCACCCCACATTCACAAAGGCTTAGCATCACAATAGTCACTTAATTCCCTCAAAGTGCATCTATCTTTAGCTATGAGATGTACAGACATGCTCTAAATTTCTGCCCTGCAAGAGACCAGCAGTGTGTTCTTCAGCTTACCGAGTCATCTATTATCCACTAACCCCAACAACATGATCAGACATCAGAAAAGTAATGTTCCATTAGCTCCGCCTTCCACCAGATAGTTGTTCATAAGCCCCACCCTCTGTGAAAGACCAGCACAGTATTATTCCATTAGCACCACAGTCAATCATAGATATCTCTTCACTAACTGTTCCTTCTTTTGCCAGTTTGCAGCTGAGAACTGTTCTATTGGCCCCCTACCCTGGTGATGATCTACTCTGAAATTCCCCATAGAGTGTCTGTACTTCTACTAGTGCACAAAGCCACACACAGATTGTGTTCGACACAAGTTCCACAACACATGTACCAGTTGTGGTATTGTGGTGATTTGCACAAAATAACCAGGGAATGATGAGAACCACATAGGGCATTATAAGTAGGGCTCTTTATACACACAAAATATACTGTGTGTGTGTGTGTGTGTGTGTGTGTGTGTACTCACATGGCAACATACAACCACTTTGTACAAAGCACACAGCAGACAAACACACAAGGTACACATAATGCACTCATCCTCTCACTCATACTCTGCTACCATTCCCCATATATTCTCGCTTGCTAATAATACACTCACACTTAAATTTGCCCTCTCACACTGCCCTTTCTACCCCGGTCAGATCTCTGTGGCTAATATGTCCTGGAAGGAGAGCTCCATATCAGGCAGAGTCATAATGGGCCCGTCGTCCAGGTCCTCTCCACTCAAAGCCCGCAGCCTTTGCTCTAGGGCCTGACATCGTTGACACATATGAAGGTAGTTTTGCTGCAACTGGCGCTGGTAACGGATGACCTTTTCCTTCTCGTCTCGCCACGTTTTTCGCTCCCTCTGGAACACATCTGTCATCTGCTCATTGTTCTGTCGTTCTGCCTCTAGCTCTGTACGGAGGGTCTCCAGCTCAGCCTCAGATGGGGCAATTTCTTCCCTCTCTTCCCTCTCTGCCTCTGATACGCGTAGTCGTTCCTCCGCTTCCCTGGCCCGCTGCTCCTGAGCCTCAGCTCTGCCTTTAGTCTCCCGCAGTTGGGCTTTCAAACTGAGAATTTCACTGGCACGAAGGGAGGAATCCTCTTGAGTCTCCCGTAGCTGCTGACGCAGAGATGCAATCTCCCCTGATTTCTGGCATACCTGCAGGAAGCAGTAGAGAATTTAGAAACTAGCCTCTTATTCCAAGTTATTCCATCTACCTCACCTATCACTTTTCTCATCTATTATCTTTAGCCTCATAAACAAATATTTTGTTCCTCAATCGCAACATCTTTAACTCATTACTGTTCTCCTACTACCTGTTATTATAATCGGTGTAGATTGTTTATACAGCACAATACTGCATTAGCCTGCCTGGAGCCTCTGAAGTTTGGTATTTATTGTTTATTGTTCAGTAATGTCTTACCCTGTATAGTCTACTGTTTGTGCAGTGTACGGCGCTGCGGAACCCTTGTGGCGCCTAGCAAATAAAGGATAATAATAATAATAATAATAATAATAATATGGCCAAGTTTCAGATCTGAATTAGCTTTCTTCTGAATTTGTGCAAGTGCACCTATTTTTTTTCTTTTAAAGTTCAGAGTTACAGAGCAAGATAGCGACGTTTGCAAATTAGCAGAAGTTTGCACCGAGGAATTGAATTTTTAGGGCCATTGACTACTACACCGAAGGGTGCATGGGGATTTCCACTCCGCAAAAAAGATTTGATTTATTTTACCAGGCAAACAGTAGGCGTGGACCTGGCAGTGCGCTGGTGGCCCAGAGCATTGTGTTACGCATTAAGGGGCATATTCAATTAGCTTTTGGATTCGCGGTAACGCGCCGGAACAGCCGCGAAACGTAATACACGGTACCGCAATAACGTGGATTTTCGTTCGCAGCCCATAGGGTTGCGAACGAAAATCGGCGTTAATGCGGTACCATAATACCTGCAAGAACGCGCACTTTTTGCGGCAACGCGCGTTACCGCGAATCCAAAAGCTAATTGAATATGCCCCTAAGAGTACTATAGCATGCTATGTTTTTTTCAAACCCATTCTTCTGATTTCTCAAATAAAGAACAAGTCTGTGGAATATGACACTGTTTCATTAGGTATTGCCAGAGTTTCTGATCCCTATTTAGATTTTGGCTAAAAAAAAAGGCATGTCCCTCTTTTGTCAACGTATACCTTACCCATTTTTAATCTTTTCTCTCAAATCTCTACTTATTCCTTTCTTTCCTAAGTGCCCTCTGTTTCCACAGCCCCTTATAGTCTCACCTCCCACTGTGTCTCTTCCAGAGATGGACTAATGGCGATCTTCTTCTCCTTTTCATACCCTCGTACCTTGCTTTCCATGGATTCCCTCTCCTGTGCCACCTGGATCTGTAGCATGTGCTGGCCTCTCTGGCCCCTCTGTGAACTCTGCCTGGACCTGGATATACCTCCTCTATGACCTTCATCTGTGTTTTCTCCAGGCTCTGCTCTTACCAATTCTTCACAAGACGGAGGAGACCTTGGGCCTGGTTTAGTGGGGACGTTTATTATTTTATTGGCATTCCCACCATCTGACAAAGACATAGCCCTGAGGCTCAGCATGTTGCTTCGGGAACTCTGTGTGATGTTGTGGGCACTGCCTCCAAAGCGCCCTGTTGGCATTAATAAAGCATCCAGCTGGCATGCAGTGCCCAACTTGCTGGGATGAGTGGGAAGGCTGGACATGGAGTTCCTGCCGGATTCTGACATGCCACCCACGCAGTGCCCAGCCCTGCTCTCTGCCTCCCGTGCACGGTCTGGTCGGTAGTAAAGAGAGAGTTGTGGACCGCTCTCTGCAGCTGGGTAACATGTGACAGCCGAGTTTCTGCGCATTCCAGGCTTCAGTGGCGATGGGCGCAGGGCATTCATTTCCTGAGTGAGAAAAAGACAACATTAAATAACTTAATATGTTCTGTCGTTTACATTCATTGATTGTGTGTAACCATCAATTTGTACAACAATTCTTCAGACTAGTCACATGCCAATCAATACTCCCCTCTTTTCACATTCCTTGCTTTTCTTCATCCCGTTTCCTTGCCATTTGTTTGCCTATTAATATTTTAATTACTTTCACACTAACTTGCATTGTCCAATATCCTATCATTCTCTAACATTTCTTCACTTGATATCCCCATGCTGTCCACACACGGAATGTTTCTGTAACGCGACTCAAGAGCCAAATGACAAAGTAGTTGATCCATTTGGCCACACACACACGGTCAGACGAGATCCAGCCATTGATCTCTTGAGATGAGCCACCAGATTACTTGATTACAGAATCCATGGCAGAAACAAATTGCTATTTTTAAGAAATGTATATAAAATGTTAAGAAAAGTAAATTATAAAAAAATGGCAAAAACAAAAAGCCCACATAAAAAAACTCACCCTCCCAAAAGGCAAACAAAAATCAAACGCACACACAAGAGGTAGATTTAATGCACTTGTATTATGATTTATTCTGAAATCAAATTGTATGTTTCTATGTATGTAATGTACAAAAAGGTTGCTATTGGCCCACAGCTACAATAATGCAGCGTGTGTGGACACCTTAACATCCATCCACAGTAACTTGAACTAAAAGTATAGCTCACAAACAAGCCGATCCGTGTGGATGCAACATATCTATGATATACTGCAGTGGTGAAAGCTGTTCTTAATCTGCCTGTTATAACCCAGAGAATAAGATTGAATGACAGCAGCTGGTATCTGAGTCATGTGACCTCCTCTACAAATGATAGGGAGGTCATACAGCATGACCAATCAGAGGAGGAGGAGTTAGTGCAGTGTGTTCTACACTATGTGCTCTCCCTACATCCTCTGCGGGCTCCTGTTGTGCAGGTAAATGTGGGCAGGTGGGAGGGGCTTGTGGAGGAGGTCTGAGAAGCATGTGAGGGTGTCTGAGTAGAATGTGAGGAGCATGTGGGGAGGTCTGAGAAGCATGTGAGGGTGTCTGAGTAGAATGTGAGGAGCATGTGGGGAGGTCTGAGAAGCATGTGAAGGTGTCTGAGTAGAATTTGAGGAGCATGTGGAGAAGTCTGAGTGACTTGTGAGGGGCATGTGGGGTAGTTTCGGAGTACATGTGAGATTTCAGGCGTGTGAGAACATTTTGTAACAAGTGGGGTCTGAGGGCATGTGGGGCTATTTTGAAGTAAGTGGCAGATCTGAGTGGCATGTGGTGGATTTTTAGAGCAGGTGGGCATGTAGGTGCATTTTGTGATTAGAGATATGAGGGTGCCAAAGTTGTTTTTGGGGCTTTTTTTTTATTTATTTTTGAAATTAAGGGTAATGTGCAGCCCTTTTGGGGGTTGGAGGGCTACACATGTGGCTCTGGAAGTATATTGGGCTGTCAATTAATGGCACTGTGTACACTTTATGTAAATACTTGGACAACACTACCATAATATGTTGAAATTGGTACATTGCAATGATTTGCCTATCTTTATCTCTTAATTTCGCTTATTCACAGAACACACTCCGGATCCTGAGGATGTAACCTATCTATTACTTTCACTTCTCATCTTCCTTACTTTTGCTCTCTTCTTCCTCTTCTACTTCCTCTTCTACTATCATCCAATGGATGCTGCTTATTCTGACTTATTTTAATTATTTTAGCATTTTTCTAAGTGGGACTATGAGAATCAATGGGTTATTTTGGGATTATGAAAGGTTCAGATTAAATTGTCATTCCATGTTCTATTGAAATTAAATCCTCATATTTTTACCACAAACTTTAATTGAAGGTACAAAGTTCAACATTTACACTATCTCAATCTTACCAGCTCTAGTCGATTGGGAAAATGGATCATACTGGGTTGGTTACAGGTCTTGCTCGTTGGAACAGGATACTCCTGGACAGGTTGACTTTCTGGCTCAGCGTTGGTGACTCCTCCATGATACTCCTGCCTTGGCCCCACATGTTGTTTCTGGCTTACTTTGATGTAGAAGAAGTCTTCGCTTCGGCCCATCTTGGAGCCCCCTCCCATGTTGTGTCCTGAATCCTGGGAGAAGCCAAATCGGAGAATGCCATCGGAGCAACGACTCAGCTTCTTGAGATGGGGTGGTTTTCGGCTACGGTGCTGAGAACCTCTTCCCTGCTTACTGCTGAAGCCATGCCCAGAGAGGAGGCTGCCCACACTACCCATTGTGCCTCCAGTATGGACAGAGAAGGGGGCCTGCTAAGCAAGGAGCCAAAGAGAAAAAGCAGGGGGGTAAAGGTCATATCCAGGGGTCACCCATTCCTTGATAAAAAGTGCCTGAGAGAGGAAGAGGTAAAGCAAGTTTTATATGTTATTATATAGTAGTACTTTCCAATGTCACATATATAATATACCTTATAATATAAAAATAACTTCTTTCTGTTTAATGATAATAAATGACAGAGATACAGCTAATAATTGGTAAAAAAAAAAAAAATGCACATCCTTGCCATGCACAATATCGTATATTAAATACATTGAAACTAAAACATACAATTATATCATCATCATTTATTTATATAGCGCCACTAATTCCGCAGTGCTGTACAGAGAACTCACATCAGTCCCTGCCCCATTAATACACAGAGAGAGAGAGACAATTTTATAGCAGCCAATTAACCTACTAGTATGTTTTTAAAGTTTGGGAGGAAACCGGAGCACCCGGAGGAAACCCACAAAAACATGGGGAGAACATACACACTCCACACAGATAAGGCCATGGTCGGGAATTGAACTCATGACCCCAGTGCTGCGAGGCAGAAGGGCTAACCACTAGCCACCGTGCCTCATGCTATTTGATTCAATATTTGCGCAAATACTTCTAATTTTACCAGGAAGTCCACGTGGGCCAACATAACCCGACCTGTAGGGATTAAAAATTGTGTGTCCTTTGATGGCTGGAGTTCGGTGGATAGGGGATGATCCTTGCTTAGTGGAGGCTTGGAACATGAATGTTCAGCACTCACATGCGGAAACAACACTTTGTTTTGTGGGAAGATATGATTATGTTGGTGATTGAAGGGTTGGTAAAGGGGCTTCCTTTTTAACAGGGGGTAGAGGTGAGAGCTGCAAAGGATTTTTCACCTTGTAAGAGGACATAAAATCTACCAGTTCACTGAGATGGAGGAAACCAGACTTTGGCCTATGCTTTCAATGAGATAGCCTATCCACCTCCCAGGTATACTTTATATGGAAAGAGTATTTCTACACATACAGTCAAGTCCATAAATATTGGGACATCGACACAATTATAATATTTTGGGCTCTATACGCCACCACAATGGATTTGAAATGTAACAAACAAGATGTGCTTTAACTGCAGACTTTCAGCTTTAATTTGAGGGAATTTACATCCAAATCAGGTGAACAGTGTAGGAATTACAACGGTTTCTATATGTGCCTCCCACTTTTTAAGGGACCAAAAGTAATGGGACAAACTAAACAATCCTACATCAAACTTTCACTTTTTAATACTTTGTTGCAAATCCTTTGCAGTCAATTACAGCCTGAATTCTGTAAGGCATAGACATCACCAGATGCTGGGTTTCATCCATGGTAATGCTCTGCCAGGCCTCTAGTGCAAATGTCTTCAGTTCCTACTTGTTCTTGGGACATTTTCCCTTCAGTTTTGTCTTCATCAAGTGAAATGCAGCTCAATCGGATTCAGGTCAGGTGATTGACTTGGCCATTGCATAACATTCCACTTGTTAGCCTTAAAAAACTCTTTGGTTGCTTTTGCAGTATTGTCCATCTGCACTGTGAAGCATCGTCCAATGAGTTCTGAAGCATTTGACTGAATATGAGCAGATAATATTGCCCGAAACACTTTAGAATTCATCCTGCTGCTTTTGTCAGCAGTCACATCACCAATAAATACAAGGGAACCAATTCCATTGGCAGCCATACATGCCCACACCATGACACTACCACCACCATGCTTCACTGAAGAGGTGGTATGTTTTGGATCATGAGCAGTTCCTTTCCTTCTCCATACTCTTCTCTTCCCACCACTCTGGTACAGGTTTATCTTTGTCTGATCTGTCCATAGGATGTTGTTCCAGAACTGTAATGGCTTTTTTAGATGTTGTTGGCCAAACTCTAATCTGGTCTTCCTGTTTTTGTGGCTCACAAATGGTTTACATCTTGTGGGGAACCCTCTATATTCACTTTTGTGAAGTCTTCTCTTGATTGTTGACTTTAATACATATACACCTACCTCCTGGAGAGTGTTCTTGATTTGGCCAACTGTTGTGAAGGGGTTTTTCTTCACCAGGAAACAAATTCTTCTGTCATCCACCACAGTTGTTTTCCCGTGGTATTCCGGGTCTTTTGATGTTGCTGAGCTCTCCGGTGCATTCTTTCTTTTTAAGAATGTTCCAAACAGTTGATTTGGCCACACCTAAAGTTTTTGCTATCTCTCTGATGGGTTTGTTTTGATTTTTCAGCCTAATGATGGCTTGATTCACTCATAGTGACAGCTCTTTGGATTTCATATTGAGAGTCGACAGCAACAGATTCCAAATGCAAATGTCACACCTAGAATCAACTCCAGACCTTTTATCTGCTTAATTGATGATGAAATATCGAGGGAATAGCCCACACATGTCCATGAAATAGGTTTTTAATCGAGTGTCCCATTACTTTTGGTCCCTTAAAAAGTGTGAGGCACATATAGAAACCGTTGTACTTCCTACACTGTTCACCTGATTTGGATGTAAATACCCTCAAATTAAAGCTAAAAGTCTGCAGTTAAAGCACATCTTGTTAGTTTCATTTCAAATCCATTGTGGTGGTGTATAGAGCCCAAAATATGAGAATTGTGTCGATGTCCCAATATTAATGGACTTGACTGTATGTCGGAAATTAAAATGGGTCCAAAGCCTTGATTTTGGAACAAAGGAATAAGACATCAACAGTCACATTCTGTAGTCTAATTAAGACAATGGTTGTAATTGTTTTCTTAATGTCAGATTATTATTTTTTTTTTAAACCTTTTGAGGAATCTATTCGTTGAAAAATTTACAATTCCCAATGAAGAAAACATAGATTTACATATAATCTAAGTTGTCTGTGGGGGGAGTTTAGACGACTGGAAAGGATGGGAGATGGTGTAGTACTGGAACACTATAATTGAGAAGAGGACTTTCATATCGATAAACCTCAAGAAGGACAATAGATCAAGGTTAAAGTCTGGAGTATGAACTCTGATTAATAAGGTAGTCTCAAGTTGTTCACAGACCCATATGGTGACCCTACCAGATTTATCTAACAAAACGGGGGCACAGGAGCTCTCCAATCGAAGCCTGCTAAGATAATATGCCAAATAAATTGTCCTGAGGATAAGTAGCTGATTAACTATGGAAATGGAGATGAAAATTTTTCGTCAAAATTGGTACATCTACATGAGTGAAATTGAGGATGAATTTCCTGATGTTTCTCCAAAAATTGGATAATATAGGGCAGTGCCCCCATATGTATATACATTAGCCAATAGATAAACAGCGCTTCCAACATTTATGTGAGCTTGATGTATATATCTTCTGCAATCTACAATGGACAATAGCTTATATGAATTTACTTGATTTCAAACAAAGATTCAGCTGCGGACAATATTGTCCCCAATATTCATCCACTCATTATCATCATCATTTATTTATTTAGCGCTAACATATTCCGTAGCGCTTTACAATTGGGGACAAACATAGTAAACTAATAAACAAACTGGCTAAAAAGGACAAAGAGGTGAGAAGGCCCTGCTCGCAAGCTTACAATCTATGGGACAATGAGAGTTTGATACATGAGGTTAAGTCTACATTTTACTCATAAGCTAAATGATCCTGTCACACAACAATGTTGGTCAAAGGGTAGTTGTCTTGTGTGAAATTGTGTAACGGGTGATAATAGGGTAAAGTAGTGAGGTTAAGAGAGTGGTTGAGGAATATTATAAGCTTGTTCGAAGAGGTGGGTTTTCAGAGAACGCTTGAAAGTTTGTAGATCAGAGGAGAGTCTTATTGTGCGAGGGAGAGAATTCCATAGAGTGGGTGCAGCCCGAAAAATGTCCTGTAACCGGGAATGGGAGAATGTAATGAGGGTGGATGAGAGACGCAGATCTTGTGCAGAATGGAGTTGGCGAGTTGGGAGATATTTTGAGACAAGAGAGGAGATGTATGTTGGTGCAGCTTTGTTGATGGCCTTGTAGGTTAGTAAAAGTATTTTATATTGGATTCAGTAGAAAACAGGCAACCAGTGTAGAGACATACAGAGTGATTCAACAGAGGAATAACGATTTACAAGGAAAATCAATCTTGCCGCAGCATGCAAAATAGATGGTAGGGGTTTGAGTCTGTTTTGGGGAAGACCAGTAAGGAGGGAATTGCAATAGTCAATGCGGGAGATGATAAGTGCATGAATTAAGGTTTTTGCAGTGTCTTGCATGAGATATGTGCGAATTCTGGAAATGTTTTTTCGATGTATGTAACATGATTTAGATATAGAGTCAATGTGGGGAACAAAGGATAGGTGTGAGTCAAGGATTACACATAGGCAGCGAGCTTGTGGGGTGGAATTTATGGTCATGTTATCAATAGAGATAGAAAATGTCAGGTATGCTCTTGTTGGTGGGTGGGAATATTATTAACTTTGTTTTAGAAAGATTAAGTTTGAGTTGGCGAGAGGACATCCAAGATGAAATGGCAGAAAGACAGTCAGTTACACGGGACAACATAGATGTCGAGAGACCAGGAGAGGATAGATAAATTTGGGTATCATCCGCATAGAGATGATACTGAAATCCAAAGGAACTTATTAGATTTCCAAGAGATGTGTTATAGATAGAGAACAGCAGAGGACCTAGTACTGAGCCTTGCGGTACTCCAACTGATAAAGGAAGAGGAGCAGAGGTAGCCCCAGAGAAATTAACAGTGAAAGAGCGATTAGAAAGGTAGGATGAAAACCAGGATAGAACAGTGTCTTGAAGACCTAGGGATTGCAGTGTTTGTATGAGAAGGGAGTGGTCAGCGGTGTCAAATGCAGCCGAGAGATCCAGGACAATTAGCAGAGAGTATTGGCGTTTAGTTTTAGCAGTGATCAGATCATTAACAACCTTAGTCAACGCAGTCTCTGTGGAGTGTTGAGAGCGAAAGCCAGACTGAAGAGGATCCAACAGGTTGTTTTCGGAAAGGAAGCGTGTGAGGCGGCTGCAGGCAAGTCTCTCTAGAAGCTTGGAGGGGCACGTGAGCTGAGAGATGGGACGGTAATTTGAGAGAGAATTCGGATCAGAATCTTGTTTTTTGGGAATAGGAGTAACCACTGCGTGCTTGTATAGTGATGGAAAGATGCCAGTAGAGGGCGAGTGAATACAGATTTAAGTTAGAGGTGAAATGAGCACAGGAGACAGGAATCTACCAATTTGCAAGGAAATAGGATCAAGAGGACAGGAGCAAGAGTAGTAAGATAAGAAGAAAGTAGAAATGTCCTCTTCATTTGTGGGGTCAAATGAAGAGAGGTGTCAGAGGGTAGTGCGAAGGAATTGAGCTGATTGCTTGTCGAGGAAGAGGATACCAAGTCTAGTCTGATCTTATCAATCTTGTCCTTGAATTAAGAAGCAAGATCCTGGGCACTGATAGTAGACGGAGGGTTCGGGGTGGGAGGATTGAGAAGAGATTTAAATGTGTTAAAAACGGCGTTTGGGGTTAGAAGCCTGAGCTTAGATAAGAGATTGGAAGTATGTTTGTTTTGCAGTGTCCAGAGCAGTTCAATAGGAGCAGTAGATAGAAGTATATGTGAGGAAGTCATTAGAGGTGCGAGATTTCCGCCAGTAACGCTCTGCTTTACGGGAAATTTTTTGAAGTTTTCGTGTTGCTGTAGTGTGCCATGGCTGACATCGAAATCGACATGTAGTATGTAGTGTCGCTGGGGCCACCTTCAAGAGTCTCAGTTGCCTACTTTGTTTTTGTGAGGGTTTTTAATGGAGGAGTTAAGAATGGAAAGAGCAGAATATAAAAAGGAGATTAGGCGTCTGGAAGTTGTATTTCTAAGGAATAGTGTTTCAAATGTTGTTAAAGAACTACTGGTTTTATATGGTAGTAGTTCCTAATTTTAATATTGTTAGAAAAAGCGCCAAACTCTTTTTGGAAGAGTCAATCTATCTTGATTCTTGGAGAAGGGGAGAGGCGAATTAAGAAGCACCAAATCATTGAGAAATACTATGTGGCCCCTTATTCGGATTTTAGAAATGTGTAACAGGGGATTTCACCAGAACTCTCAACTGTCCCAATTTTCATGGGACAGTCCCATTTTGAAGTGACTATCCCACTGTTGGCACATTTGTCCTGATTTGCAGGAAGTTGAACAATCTGGTCCCACTCCCTAAGGCGAGGGGGTATAGATTCCCCCTTTTGGAGGAGGTGTGGTCTTGTCCCAATGTTGGGAGGTATGCACAAGTGAAATGCAAACAGGAGCCATATGGGACAAGGACTAAGTTGATTTTCTGCAGGCAATTCCCAGAACTAAATTGGGGCTTTTGTGCAAATGGAAAAGCTTTACAGTTCCCTAAGTAACGTTAATGTCATTATTATATGATATTATGTTGTCATACTGTAGGAAGCAGTGTATTGGTATACAGGACGCTGTATACACAAATGTATACAATAGCATAGGAATTGCTATGCTGTGGAAAAATGCCATATTACATTCTGCTATAAATCATATATTTACATGTAATAGTTACACGAGATGCTGAAACTTGTGATCGGATAATATGCAAGAAACACTATGAAAAAGCAGGCATTTGTGTCATATAATAATAATATCCTGTGATCTAGCACAATGCAATAGTTTGTCAATCACAAAGGCCACAGTAAAAATACACACATTGTACACAGTGTTCCAAGCTGCGCACTCTCAGTTTCCGTGGCAACAGGAAGTCTGACGCCTTCTGAAAAGAACAGGACAAAAGGTTCTGTTGAAGTGCAGGGAAAGGGTTAAGCCGCAGGAGTTGTAATGGAATTATCAGCAGCGTTGATGCTAAGTTTGGAGAATATAACATGAGATGTTAGATAATCATGATGCGCCTGGTTCATTAAGGCACGCCTAACGAACGTAAGGAGCGGATGTAAAGACACGTCTGTTGTTAAATATGGGTCTTGGTCTGCTCTGGTCTAACAGACAATACACTGCAGGATATGTCCAATACATATGTGGAAAGTAAAGTCACAAAAAAAAATGCATAGAAAAAAATTCAATTAATGTCACCTCTTAATAAAATAGAAATTGGTGACAAAACATCTAAAAAAATATATTTATTTTCTTTACATAACATACATTTATTAGGATGTTATGAATGTTTACTGTACATAAAATGAATTTTTACAGTTGCTACTGATTGCAAACACATGTTCTAGCTGTATACACAACCGTCATCACTAGTATTCACCACTTACACCTGCCCTGTAACTGGTGCAAGTGATAGAACAGGAAAAAACGCTGCTGCGAGGGTTCAATCTTGGCACGCTCTTACTGTACACTGACTACGTGCATTCGCCTGGTCCCCTCCCACATAAGCTGTAGTAAAGGTCATATGCGCTCAAAAGTGAATTGGACGTTGCTGCGTTCACTGGCGTATAGTCTGGTTCTGGACATACGCAGAGTGATTTAATGCAAAATTCCGCACGTATCAGCTTTTACGTTCCTTAATGAATCAGACCCGATCTGTTCATCAGCTTTATGGTGACTAGTAGCAAAATGTAGTTCTTCAGCTGCCGAGGAACTACAAGTCTCAGCATGACCTATTTCTAGAGGCACACTGGGATTTAGAGTTCCACTACGCGGAAGACTGGTAAGAACTGGAATCTACCAATAAAAAGTCTTGGGCTATTGTTAGAAACATGGTGAACTTTAACAGGAAGGGCCGCAGCTCCAAACACTGCGTTTCCCACAATTCCTAATAGCCTGGGACTTTCTCTGTAGATTCCTTGGTTGCCCTGCAGAAAAGCATTATTCACTAAAAGCACCATTGGATATCTTGAGATTTCTCTCGAGCATAGCATGCCCATGGCTGCCATTAGGATTAATGGTTTCAATGGTTTACTTGTTCCCCAACGTGGACAACAAGCTTTACTTCTGTGACCGCATATATTCAAACCACTTAACAGTACAGTTAAAAGGGTGATGTGGGAATAAGCCCTGACCCTCTGTGGCTATGTGGCTGCTGTTGGTATAAGATTCGTCCTTGGCATGCTGCCCTGCTCTGCTTTCACTGGAAGGAGAAAAAAAGTGATCTATTATGAGTAACAGACTGTTACAACACTTATGGCCATTTTAACACGGGATGAACACTTCTGCGTGCATTTGTGATCAATACTCTGTAAAGTGTTGGTTCTGAAAACTTATAAGTCTTTAGGGCATAACTATAGTCATTGCATTGTATGTGACTGTCATGGTGCCTGGCAGCACAGGGGTACCTGTCCCAAAGACAAAAATGTGCCTTAAAATACAAATATAATATGATTGCATAAAACATTTCTCCAGGCACTTGTATGGTTTGGAAAATAGGATGAATATGCAAGATTGCTACTAATGCAATTAATACATTGCCCTATTGTAGACTGACAGGGGATGGATCAGGCATCATATTGGGCTATGACATTATGATACTGATTATGATCATTATGATTATGAGTATAGAGCGCCATCACAGTTTTGCTATGGGACCCGTAAATTACTAGTTACGACCCAGCCTATGGGATATATTAATTTGGTGGCACAGTTTTTGGCTCCCTCACAATACTGGGGCCATGAGTTCCATTCTGGCCAGCGAACTATATGTGTGGAATCTGTAGGTTCTCCCTTTGTTTATGTGGGTTCCGTTCTGGTACTCCAATATCCTCCCACATATACACCGGTAGGTTAATGGTTGTGTGGTAGAGAATTTAAACTGTAAGCCTCACTTGAGCAGAGACTGATGTGAATGAATAAACATTCTTTGTAAAGCACTGCGTAATATGCTGCTGATATATATATATATATATATATATATATATATATATATATATATATATATATATAGGTAATTGTAATAATTTGCCACAGTGAAATGACTGATCGACTGAGCATTTGGTGAGACTAAAAATAAACCTCATTTGTTTGTCAGCATGGACAGATATGACGTGCGTGCTTTCAAGATGCCAGACTTTAAAAAGATCCATACATTGGAAGAGTGAAAAGCAACCCGAATGAATTCTGAGATATTATGGTTTGTTCAATTAACCTCTGTTCAACTGATCTTCTGTAACTTATTCAATATTTAGAAGGGTAGAGATGCCTGATTTTGTTTCAAAGTGGTTCTTGAACCAGTTTGTTGAATCGGCTCTAAAGTTTGCAAGGCATATGTTTAAGCTTATGGCCACATTGTGTTTTACCTGTGATAGTCAGACCTCCACCCCAACAGTTGAACCAAAACCAAACCTGTCCAAAATCATGTTCAACTCCACCGTTCAAATTCAATTGAATTTCAAACTGGTTTAGATTATTCGAACATCTCTTACAAGGGTGTTTGGTGAGCATTTAATAACACAAGTGGGTACTTGCCATACATTTAACACAGCAGAGGGGTAGTTGTGAAACATTTACAGATAGCTGGGGGGTACTTAGTGAATATTATTTATACATTTAAAGGGACATTTGTTAATCACTTATCAATACTAGGGAGTACTTGGTAAGCATTTAATACACATACGGTTCAGAGGTAATAATAATCCCAGAGATAGGCAGGCAGCCCATTCCCACACACTCCTCCGTTCAACCCCAAGAAAGTCTCGTCCCTGATTTTTCAACTGTATAGTCTTAGAGGTAGCTGTTCCTCCCACGCACACTCTGTGCTGTATGAGTCAGATTGGAGCCACCATCGGGGACAGGAGCCACTTACCCAGATCATGTCAATTCCTGACAGCATCCTATGGCAACAGACCCACACATTTAAAAGAACACCCCAACATTTAAAAGGTCTCCCTAAGCTGCTGACTGTATCAAGCCCAATACATTAAGTATACTGAAAGTAAGGAAAAATGTTAATGTTGGAATTAAATGAAAAGGTTACAGTGCAAAACAAAAATCTGAATACTGTAATAAAAAAACATAGCAATAATAATGAAACTTTCAGTTATGAATAAAAACAGATCATTTTCAAATCCCTCAAGATACAATCCCTAAACAACCAAAATGTGTAATAAAAAAATTATTTTTAAATACCAATTTATAGCATTTTGGGGTTGGGTTCTATCACAAGAAAACTGTAGATAAAATATTGCTATACATTTATTAATAATAATAATAATAATAATAATAATATATTTTTGCATTTATATAATCATTTCCTCCTCTTCCAGTACACCCCGGTTTTTGTAAAACAAAAAATATAACTCTTTAATTTTAGTTTTTTATATTCTTTTTTAACGGCCATTATCCAAATGATGCGCTTAATTGAAACCACCAATTATAATAAAATGGTCATTGTAAAAACTATGGACTATGCGCATTTAATATCCCCGTTATATTGTCACCCCCCAGACACCAATTGCACAGATGCTGATGAGAGTTGCTCATTAAACAGGGACCTGCGAGCAGTTTGCTCTTTTAACCCCTGCCGTGCCACAGCCAAGCAGCACATATACTATTCTACCACAGAGCAGAAAGTATGACTCCAATAATTGTCCCCATGTGAGAGTCGCATACTAGATTAACATCTCACCTCTCCTTCTCCGAGACCACACGAACATTACCGATCCCTGACTCCAACGCTCTTCAGTATATCACTCCATTAATCCCTCCCCACCTATAACATGCAGAGCATTCCTCAATTAACCCCTCCGCTTGTACAGCCTTACTCTTTCAGAGAGGGAGAACAGACTGGAAATTGGCTGTGAACAGATCTGGAAATGTTGGCTTACATTCGCTACCAAGCAGTCAGCACCTCACTTGCTCCTTTACTGAATGGTACTGTTTCCTCTAGATATAGAATATGTTTAATTATTAACGCTCTCACTTACAGAGACCTACTCCACAAATTGACACTGCAAAGCATTGCTCCATTGATGTCTTCTCTAACTAACGCCACAGCATTATTTTATGAACCATTATGCTAATATCTGCAGAGTAGCAGATAGTTACTAAAAGATATACAGAATATTATTCCACTCTCATATATACAAAAATAGAACCCACAGATAATGTATTGCTGATGCAGACCATTTACACTGCCAAAGGTTTACAGAGCATTGCTCTATTAGTACTGCAGAACATCACTTTTTTTAGGATCTAAGCATAAATCTGCAGAACATTACTCCATTTTCATATCTGCAAATACCACTCCATTACCATTAACACAAACATGCAAAGCATAATTAAAATACCCACTAATACAGACACAGCATCAATTCATTTCATTCTGTCCTGCCAGAGGCCAACTGTTATACACTGATTTCTCCATTAAAGCCTTCTCTTTTAACATGTTGACTGAACTCACTGGTATCTTCAAACCAGGATACTTCACAATATCATTCCTTAAGCAACCTGTGGTTTTCTAGCTGTTGTGGAACTACAAGACACAGCATGCCCCGCCAGCCGCCTGTTGTAACTTGTAGATCTGCTACAGCCGGAAACCCACATGTCGTCTAACACTGTTCCTAAGACATGCAGAGCATTGCTCCAATATTCATATCTCCATCTGCGTGCAGAGTATTACTTCCTACCTGCAGAGTGTTGCTCCCTTCTTGCCTGTTCAGAATGTTGCTGCTTCCACTCTCTTTCTTAAAAAGTACCCCCCTCCCTCCTCCTTCAGGCATGCAGAACATTACTTACTCCTCCTCATCTATGCAGAGCATCAGCTTCTCAATTTAGTTCTCTCTTAACTCTTCCATTGAACAGAGCCTCAGGTTTTCGCTCACAGACTATCGCTCCTCTAAACTGTTGATAATTAGGATTCATGTGCAGCATCACCAATTGAAAAGTCCCCTCTTGAAAATGTTACTACTCTTTCAGCCATCCATATGAACTTGTCTCATCACTGAGTATTCTCTACACAGTTATAGAAAGCATTGCTGCAAAGCACCATTCCCAATTTCTGTAGCAGCCTATTGCTCCATATCGTTTAAAGCATTTAGCCTGAGACCACCACTGCCCCCCTCTGTGCAGAACATGGTCCCATTGCCCTCTTCACTCACCTGCCCCCATTAATAGCCGTCGGTCAGAGGCCAGACCAGTAGCTCAGAGGATGCGATTATCCACTGACAGCATAGTCTGGTAGCCAAATTGGCAAGCAATGAGGGGTTGGAATAGGATTCAAACTTCTCTCTGATTGGCCACAGAAAAAGACAACATTTGCATAAAACTCCATCTGACTCCCACACACTTAGCTTCTCCTTTCCTCCCTCACACACTCACTCTAATATTCTCACATTTTTCACTTTGTTCTGCTTACTTAGCAGCACTCACTTCAGATTTGTTTTGCATTTCATCATAATTTCATTTGTCGCAAACTCGTTTTTATCATGCACTCATCTCTCAGTCTATTATGCTCTTCTCCCTGAAGCACTAGCAGTAACAGTTAATAAAATGCCAGATACATATCTGCAGCTACAGATTCAGGCTTATTTACAAAAGAAAGAAAAACGCCATAAACGCCCATGCATATCAGTGCTCTAAAATCATATTGTTAGAATGTCTACAGAGACCTTGAAGTTCACCAGTCTTTTGCACAAAGTGGAGACAGCAATTTTGTAGACTGAACCAATAATCACAGGAATGTAGCCTAGAAATTCACTACCAGGGCCTGATTAAGGGTTCTGGTCGCCCTAGGCTAATACGGCCGCAGCCCCCCACCTCCTCCGAATATATAGGTGTATAGGAACACTCCTGAATATAAATGTTCAGGTGCATTCTCCAGCATTCAAATTTAGACAGATTGTGCCATTGTCTCTTACCTGTTCTTGCTCTTCTCTCTTGCAACTTTGTTATCCTCTCGCTGGCTTCTGGAAAGTTGGCGTCCTGTTTTAAAAATGCAAAAATGTATTATAATGCAAACCCTGAATGATTAGGCCCTTTAGTTGAAACAAAACACTCCATTATGGCCAGCTAAAAGTACCCCATTGGACATGCATATATAAGCAATATCTGAATATTTGTTGTCAATCAAATACAAACCTCTACCAGCCCCATCTCACTAATATTTAGTATTCTAGTGATTGCTGAGACCACCCATGTGACCACCACACAATCATGAGATTCTGCCCCCCAAAGCTGCTCTATTTTTTAAATACCCCCTGCAGCCATTTTCCCTGAACCACAACCCCCCCCCCCCACAGCCATTTTCCTTAACCCCTGCTGCAGCCATTTTCTTTACCTCCCACCCTGCATCCATCCCCCTTGCAGCTATTTTCCTTACCTCCACTCTATAGCTATCCCCCCCCCCCGTCACATCAAAACTCCCCCAGTCACATATATCAGCCCCCCTCCTCTGCCCTCCTTTATACATATCAACCTCTCTCCCTCCTTATAGATTTTCATGGCAGCACCCCCCCTCCCACCCTATAGATTTGTATGACAGTCCCCCTCTCCCTCCCTATACATATGCATGACAGTCCCCCCTCTCCCTCCCTATAGATATGCAGGGTAGTCCCCCCCCCTCCCTATAGATATGCAGGGTAGTTCCCCCCCTCCCTATAGATATGCAGGGTAGTTCCCCCCCTCCCTATAGATATGCAGGGTAGTTCCCCCCCCCCTTCCTATAGATATGCAGGGCAGTTCCCCCTCCCTATAGATATGCAGGGCAGTTCTCCCCCTCCCTATAGATATGCAGGGCAGTTCCCCCCCTCCCTATAGATATGCAGGGCAGTTCCCCCCCTCCCTATAGATATGCAGGGCAGTTCCCCCCCCCTATAGATATGCAGGGCAGTTCCCCCCCCCCTCCCTATAGATATGCAGGGCAGTTCCCCCCCCCTCCCTATAGATATGCAGGGCAGTTCCCCCCCCTCCCTATAGATATGCAGGGCAGTTCCCCCCCTCCCTATAGATATGCAGGGCAGTTCCCCCCTTCACTTACCTGTAGTTGTGCCAGCGTCGCTCCTCTCCTCAGATCAGCAGATGGGAAGTGAAGACGTCCTGCTTCCTGTCTGCTGCACAGCAACAGGCAGCCTGGCGATTGGCTGTGTGTTGCTAACCACTGACCACCAATGCTTTTGATCGCTGAGCCCTCCACCCCCCCCCTCCCACGGCGACCCCCCCCCCCCAATCAATACAAATTCAATAACTGAGAAAAGCAATGATACTTAGTGTGGTGTTTTTACATAAATCACTGTTTTGGACCTATAGAATAACTGTAGAAATCATATGCTCATGGCAAGCCCAAAAAAGTTTGAAAGTCTCTATAATGACACCTATAGTGATAGCCCGAATTTTTCACTGATTAGAAATAGTCTAAGCCGGCGGTTCCCAAAGTGTGCGCCGCGGCTCCCAGGGGTGCCACGGCGCTGTCACTGGGGTGCCGCGAGCCAGACATAAAAAAAAGAGAAGACAGAAACTTACCAATCAGCGCGGCGCCCGAATTTTTCACTGATTAGAAATAGTCTAAGCCGGCGGTTCCCAAAGTGTGCGCCGCGGCTCCCAGGGGTGCCGCGGCGCTGTCACTGGGGTGCCGCGAGCCAGACATAAAAAAAAGAGAAGACAGAAACTTACCAATCAGCGCGGCGCCAGGACCCAGCAGCCTCCTCTCTCCCGCAGCAGCTGTCATTGACGTCTATATTTAGTGACAGCTGCGGGAGAGAGGAGGCTGCTGGGTCCCGGCGCCGCGCTGATTGGTAAGTTTCTGTCTTCTCTTTTTTTTTATGTCTGGCATGGGGCAGAGTGAAAAGGATGGTGGCACCGGAGGGGGACAGTGTGGCAGCGGAGGGGGACAGTGTGGAAGTGGAGGGGGACAGTGTGGAAGCGGAGGGGGACAGTGTGGCAGCAGAGGGGGACAGTGTGGAAGCGGAGGGGGACAGTGTGGCAGCGGAGGGGGACAGTGTGGAAGCGGAGGGGGACAGTGTGGAAGCAGAGGGGGACAGTGTGGCAGCGGAGGGGGACAGTGTGGAAGCGGAGGGGGGCAGTGTGGCAGCGGAGGACAGTGTGGAAGCGGAGGGGGACAGTGTGGCAGCGGAGGGGGACAGTGTGGAAGCGGAGGGGGACAGTGTGGCAGCGGAGGGGGACAGTGTGGAAGCGGAGGGGGACAGTGTGGAAGCAGAGGGGGACAGTGTGGCAGCGGAGGGGGACAGTGTGGAAGCGGAGGGGGACAGTGTGGAAGCGGAGGGTGACAGGGTGACAGCGGAGGGGGACAGTGGATGGGGACAGGTGGCAGCAGAGGGGGACAGTGTGAGAGCGGAGGGGAACAGTGTGACATCGGAGGGGGACAGTGTGACAGCGGAGGGGGACAGCGAGTAGCAGAGGGCTGCAGAGGGGGCAGCGTGCCTGGGGGTGGAGGAGGGGGACAGCGTGGCAGAGGGCAGAGGAGGGGACAGCGTGACAGAGGGCAGAGGAGGGGGACAGCGTGACAGAGGGCAGAGGAGGGGGACAGCGTGACAGAGGGCAGAGGGGACAGCGTGACAGAGGGCAGAGGGGGCAGCGTGAGAGAGGGCAGAGGAGGGGGGACAGCGTGACAGAGGGCAGAGGAGGGGACAGTGTGACACAGGGGGCAGAGTGCCTGGATGCAGAGGGGGCAGAGTGCCTGGATGCAGAGGGGGCAGAGTGCCTGGATGCAGAGGGGGCAGAGTGTCTGGATGCAAAGGGGGCAGTGTCCCTGGATGCAGAGAGGGCAGTGTCTCTGGATGAAGAGGGGCATTTTTGCATACAACTAAATAAGTATTTTTGTCGTGACCTAAATACTTATTACAATTTTTTGACCCAACTACTTCTAAAACAGGACTGCTCAGTAATTATTTTGGAGGTGTGCCTTAAAAAAATTTGGAGACTCTAAGGGTGCCGAGAACTGCAAAAGTTTGGGAACCACTGGTCTAAGCACAATGGTGCACCTAAATCACTGCTGTATACATGAAAACGGCTGGACTAGTATCTTCAGGGTGTAGTCTCAGGTGTAGAAGACCAATTGGGCCACCTTCTTTTCCACCCAGGAGAAGAAAGAGGTGAAGGTAGCAGCAGGGAACATCTGCTGTAGAAGAACAGTCCTAAAGCCTCTATAACTGGTGCCCACAGGTTCTCAGCCTGAGCTCCAAATATGAGCTGTGCTCCAAGGTTCTAAGCCCACGGGCCTCACACCCAAATATAAAGATGGGCCTCAATGAAGTGTTCCCATGGGCCAAGTAACCGACTACAAACTAGGTCTGCCTGAAGGCATTACCTGTTCTGGCAGCTTTCGTTGGCAGCATGGGGAAACCATGAAAGCTCTTTGACTTCCTCCTGCTGTTGCTAAAACCTCTTCAGGAGTGTTATCCTCTTGAGCCTGGTGTCTTCTGCTTTATTTTCTTAATTGTGTCCTCTTTTCTTCTTGATCATGTCATCCCCCCTGAAGCTCTTCTCTGTCTCACGCAGCTGTCAGACTGACCCACGTTGCTTGCAGCGGCTAAATATAAGATGTTGCGAGGGGGCAGATCGATAAAGTGGTGCGCTCCGACTGACTCACCATGGTGACCTCTGATTGGACAAAAGTGAATCCTCAGGTTAACTTGGTCCATGGCCAGATGCCAGAGGCTTACCTCTTTGTCATTGAACAGGTAAGTAGTTTTCTTCTTTCTCTTCTAGGTTCCAATTCAGAGAAGAACTTGCAATTCCTTCTACTCCTGTCTCAGATTCACTTGCTCACAGCAGGACTCCATTGTCTCCTGATGTTGGGTTCCAAACAGCTGCTCCAGTTTTTAATGTTTATTTGTGCAGGATACTAATAATGATAAAGGTCTTAAATCAGATTGTTACAATGTCTACAGAGAAATTAAAATACACCAATCTGTTACATAAAGTCAAGGCAGCTATTTGTAAGTCGAACGAATATACACAGTAATGCAGCCTATCAATTCACTTCAAACAAGTTACATCACTGAGAATACAGCATACTCTCTCACACTCATGCTACACACCTTAATAAATCTAACTTGTAACTTCGACCATGCTCTCTTATCCCACTCTTATAGTCTGCATTTGTAATCCCTACCCATGTTCTCCTCCCTCACTTTCATACTACACACTTTGCTATCTCTACCCTATGTTCTCCTTCCACAGTCTCATCATGCACACCTTTATAACTCCATTCCATGTTCTTCTCCTTCCCACTCATGATGCACACCTTCATAACTCCATTCCATGTTCTTCTCACTACCGCTCATGATACATACCTTCATAACTCCATTCCATGTTCTTCTCCTTCCCACTTATGATGCACACCTTCATAACTCCATTCCATGTTCTTCTCACTACCGCTCATGATACATACCTTTATAACTCCATTCCATGTTCTTCTTCTTCCCACTCATGATGCACACCTTCATAACTCCATTCCATGTTCTTCTCACCACCGCTCATGATGCACACCTTCATAACTCCATTCCATTTTCTTCTCCTTCCCATTCGTGATGCACACCTTCATAACTCCATTCCATGACCTTCTCCCTACCGCTCATGATACACACCTTCATAACTCCATTCCATGTTCTTCTTCTTCTTCCTGATCATGATGCACACCTTCATATCTCCATTCCATGTTCTTCTCCCTACCGCTCATATAGCACACCTTCATAACTCTATTCCATGTTCTTCTCCTTCCCGCTCTTGATGCACACCTTCATAGCTCCATTCCATGTTCTTCTCCTTCCCACTCGTGATGCACACCTTCATAACTCCATTCCATGTTCTTCTCCCTACTGCTCATGATACACACCTTCATAACTCCATTCCATGTTCTTCTTCTTCCTGATCATGATGCACACCTTAATAACTCCATTCCATGTTTTTTCCTTCCCACTCATGAAGCACACCTTTATAACTCCATTCCATGTTCTTTTTCTTCCCGATCATGATGCACACCTTCATAACTCCATTCCATGTTCTTCTCACTACTGCTCATGATACATACCTTCATAACTCCATTCCATGTTCTTCTCCTTCCCACTCATGATGCACACCTTCATAACTCCATTCCATGTTCTTCTCACTACCGCTCATGATACATACCTTCATAACTCCATCCCATGTTCTTCTCCCTACCGCTCATGAAGCACACCTTCATAACTCTATTCCATGTTCTTCTCCTTCCCGCTCTTGATGCACACCTTCATAGCTCCATTCCATGTTCTTCTCACCACCGCTCATGATGCACACCTTCATAACTCCATTCCATTTTCTTCTCCTTCCCATTCGTGATGCACACCTTCATAACTCCATTCCATGACCTTCTCCCTACCGCTCATGATACACACCTTCATAACTCCATTCCATGTTCTTCTTCTTCTTCCTGATCATGATGCACACCTTCATATCTCCATTCCATGTTCTTCTCCCTACCGCTCATATAGCACACCTTCATAACTCTATTCCATGTTCTTCTCCTTCCCGCTCTTGATGCACACCTTCATAGCTCCATTCCATGTTCTTCTCCTTCCCACTCGTGATGCACACCTTCATAACTCCATTCCATGTTCTTCTCCCTACTGCTCATGATACACACCTTCATAACTCCATTCCATGTTCTTCTTCTTCCTGATCATGATGCACACCTTAATAACTCCATTCCATGTTTTTTCCTTCCCACTCATGAAGCACACCTTTATAACTCCATTCCATGTTCTTTTTCTTCCCGATCATGATGCACACCTTCATAACTCCATTCCATGTTCTTCTCACTACTGCTCATGATACATACCTTCATAACTCCATTCCATGTTCTTCTCCTTCCCACTCATGATGCACACCTTCATAACTCCATTCCATGTTCTTCTCACTACCGCTCATGATACATACCTTCATAACTCCATCCCATGTTCTTCTCCCTACCGCTCATGAAGCACACCTTCATAACTCTATTCCATGTTCTTCTCCTTCCCGCTCTTGATGCACACCTTCATAGCTCCATTCCATGTTCTTCTTCTTCCCGCTCATGAAGCACACCTTCATAACTCCATTCCATGTTCTTCTCCTTCCCGCTCATGAAGCACACCTTCATAACTCCATTCCATGATCTTCTCACTACCGCTCATGATACATACCTTCATAACTCCATCACATGTTCTTCTCCCTACCGCTCATGAAGCACACCTTCATAACTTTATTCCATGTTCTTCTCCTTCCCGCTCTTGATGTACACCTTCATAGCTCCATTTCATGTTCTTCTCCTTCCCGCTCGTGATGCACACCTTCATAACTCCATTCCATGTTCTTCTCTTACCCACTCATGATGCAAACCTTCATAACTCCATTCCATGTTCTTCTCCCTACCGCTCATATAGCTCACCTTCATAACTCTATTCCATGTTCTTCTCCTTCCCGCTCTTGATGCACACCTTCATAGCTCCATTCCATGTTCTTCTCCTTCCCACTCGTGATGCACACCTTCATAACTCCATTCCATGTTCTTCTCCCTACCGCTCATGATACACACCTTCATAACTCCATTCCATGTTCTTCTTCTTCCTGATCATGATGCACACCTTCATATTTCCATTCCATGTTCTTCTCCCTACCGCTCATATAGCACACCTTCATAACTCTATTCCATGTTCTTCTCCTTCCCGCTCTTGATGCACACCTTCATAGCTCCATTCCATGTTCTTCTCCTTCCCGCTCGTGATGCACACCTTCATAACTCCATTCCATGTTCTTCTCCCTACCGCTCATGATACACACCTTCATAACTCCATTCCATGTTCTTCTTCTTCTTCCTGATCATGATGCACACCTTCATATCTCTATTCCATGTTTTTTTCTTCCCGCTCATGAAGCACACCTTTATAACTCCATTCCATGTTCTTCTTCTTCCCGATCATGATGCACACCTTCATAACTCCATTCCATGTTCTTCTCACTACTGCTCATGATACATACCTTCATAATCCCATTCCATGTTCTTCTCCTTCCCACTCATGATGCACACCTTCATAACTCCATTCCATGTTCTTCTCACTACCGCTCATAATACATACCTTCATAACTCCATCCCATGTTCTTCTCCCTACCGCTCATGAAGCACACCTTCATAACTCTATTCCATGTTCTTCTCCTTCCCGCTCTTGATGCACACCTTCATAGCTCCATTCCATATTCTTCTTCTTCCCGCTCATGAAGCACACCCTTATAACTCCATTCCATGTTCTTCTCCTTCCCGCTCATGAAGCACACCTTCATAACTCCATTCCATGTTCTTCTCCTTTCCACTCATGATGCACACCTTCATAACTCCATTCCATGTTCTTCTCACTACCGCTCATGATACATACCTTCATAACGCCATCCCATGTTCTTCTCCCTACCGCTCATGAAGCACACCTTCATAACTCTATTCCATGTTCTTCTCTTTCCCGTTCTTGATCTACACCTTCATAGCTCCATTCCATGTTCTTCACCTTCCCGCTCGTGATGCACACCTTCATAACTCCATTCCATGTTCTTCTCCTTCCCGCTCATGAAGCACACCTTAATAACTCCATTCCATGTTCTTCTCCTTCCCGCTCATGAAGTACACCTACATAACTCCATTCCATGTTCTTCTCCTTTCCACTCATGATGCACACCTTTATAACTCCATTCCATGTTCTTCTCACTACCGCTCATGATACATACCTTCATAACTCCATCCCATGTTCTTCTCCCTACCGCTCATGAAGCACACCTTCATAACTTTATTCCATGTTCTTCTCCTTCCCGCTCTTGATGTACACCTTCATAGCTCCATTTCATGTTCTTCTCCTTCCCGCTCGTGATGCACACCCTTATAACTCCATTCCATGTTCTTCTCTTACCCACTCATGATGCAAACCTTCATAACTCCATTCCATGTTCTTTTCACTACCGCTCATGATACATACCTTCATAACTCCATCCCATGTTCTTCTTCTTCCCGCTCATGATACACACCTTCATAACTCCATTCCATGTTCTTCTCTTTCCCACTCATGATGCAAACCTTCATAACTCCATTCCATGTTCTTCTCACTACCGCTCATGATACATACCTTCATAACTCCATTCCATGTTCTTCTTCCTACTCATGAAGCACACCTTCATAACTCCATTCCATGTTCTTCTCCCTACCGCTCATGAAGCACACCTTCATAACTCTATTCCATGGTCTTCTCCTTCCCGCTCATGATGTACACCTTCATAGCTCCATTCCAAGTTCTTCTCCTTCCCGCTCATGATGCACACCTTCATAACTCCATTCCATGTTCTTCTCCTTACTGCTCATGATGCACACCTTCATAACTCCATTTCATGTTCTCCCTATCGCTCATGATACACACCTTCATAACTACATTCCATGTTCTTCTTCTTCCCGCTCATGAAGCACACATTCATAACTCTATTCCATGTTCTTCTCCTTCCCGCTCATGATGCACACCTTTATAACTCCATTCCATGTTCTTCTTCTTCCCATACATGATGCACACCTTCATAACTCCATTCCATGTTCTTCTCCTTCCCGCTCGTAATTGTCACGAAATCTGGTGAATATTTAGTGAGTCCCGTGTAACTGCCAATAAATGATGCTCGTTCCGGGGTGCAGAGTCTAACAGTAGGTGGTATTCACCAGTGACCCTTACTGGAGGGTATGGATTTTGCAGCACCTATTACCGCAGGTCGCGGTTCCCAGAAAGAGTGGTGGCAGAATAATAGGTAGGGCCTGATGCAGAGGGAGAGCAATGGTAGAGCAGAGAAACACAGAAGGCAACAACAGGAATATGGTCAGAACGTATTGCTGAGCAGAGGTGAGTAACGGAACTGCTCAGAGAGGATATAGGCAGAGATAACAATGGAAACTCAGGACGTCATCCGTGAGTAGTAGCTATATGGAACTTACTGATCCATAGTTGGTAACTCAGAACAAAAGCAGGTAAATTACTGAAACAGCGACAGTTCAGTTAGAAACAGCAATGATGTGGAACTTAGCTGATCCAACGATGGTAACTCAAAGCAACAGCAGGTGAATTACTGGTACAGCGGCAGTTCAATTAGAAATAGTAATGATGAGGAACTTAGCTGATCCGTAGATGGTAACTCAGAGCAACAACAGGTTATTTACTGGTACAGCGGCAGTTCAGTTAGAAACAGTAATGCTGAGGAACTTAGCTGATCCATAGATGGTAACTCAGGTGAATTACTGGTACAGCGGCAGTTCAGTTAGAAACAGTAATGATGAGGAACTTAGCTGATTGGTAGATGGTAACTCAGAGCAACAGGTGTGGAGGGTTCCTAATGAGGCTGGAGTTCCAATAATGAGGCAACTAAGCCAGAGCCGAACATGAAACACAGGACATGGCTGCAGGGCTGCCAATAGGAATTCAGGGCCCCGGTACAACAAATTCATGGGGCCCCCCTTATAGTTGAGCAAGCAAAATTTTTCGTGGGTGTGATCACACAATTGGGGGTGTGGCTATGCGCCATTGGGGCATGGCTAGCACATCAAAATCACTAGGTCCTGAATTCACTGGACCGTGACATTTGTACAAGCACTCCTGACTTTCAGGACATCTAGCACCCTTGTGTAGTATAGGAAGAATGCAGTATGTACAGAAAGAGTTCAGTCTTGGCCTGCGCCCACTGAGCTCACCAAACACTCACCAAACATTGCCATTGTCCCTACTAGAATCACAACATTTCACAACTATGCTGCTCTGTCCTACCTGTTCTTCTCACTTTTACCACATGTGGCTGCTGGTTTCTTTAGTTGTGGCTTGTCCGGATCCTGGAATGTTGGAAGACCTATTTGGAAAAAAAAATGGCTACGTTTAGAAAATTACAGCCAGCCCCACCGTTAAATCAATAGCATCCATGATTAATAATTAGGCCTTCCTCCAGCCCCAACATTAAAATAGTATTCCCATTACCCCGCAAACAAGATAGCAACCATTAATTATATATACAGATCTCTTTGTATGCAGTCCCCCTCTGTGTGTGTGTGTGTGTGTGTGTGTGTGTGTGTGTACAGTTCTCTCTTTATATGCAGTCCGTGTGTGTGTGTGTGTCACACCCGTTTTTTAACCCCTCTACCTCACACACACTACATTGCCAAAAGCTCCGTGCCATCACACACACATTACTGTGCCCCTTTATCATCACCACGCTATGCCCCCTTATGATCACACTGCACCCTCCATGCTGCCTTTGCCCCTTTCTTCATCCCCCTGTGCCATGCTGCCTTTTCCCCCTCCTTTCATCATCCCCTTGTGCCATGCTGTCTTTGTCCCTCTTTTCTTTAAACCCCTGTGCCATGCTGCCTTTGTCCCCCTTTCTTTAACCCCCTGTGCCATGCTCCCTCTGTCCCCCTTTCTTTAACCCCCGTGTCATGCTGCTTGTCCCTCCTTTCTTTAACCCCTGTGCCTCTCTACGTTTCTCCTTCCTTTCTTTAACCCCCTTTGCCATGCTGCTCTTGTCCCTCTTCTCTTTAACCCCTCTGTGCCATGCTGCTCTTGTCCCTCTTCTCTTTAACCTCTCTGTGCCATGCTGCTTTTGTCCCTCTTTTCTTTAACCCCTCTGCGTCAAGCTGCACACCCCTCGTTTTTTAACCCCTGTGCAAAGCTGCCCCCCCATTTTTTAACCCCTCTGTGTAAAGCTGCCCCCCCATTTTTAACCCCTCTGTGTAAAGCTCCCCCCCCCATTTTTTAACCCCTGTGTAAAGCTGCCCACCCCCCCCATTTTTTAACCCCTCTGTGTAAAGCTGCCCCCCCCCGTTTTTAACCCCTGTGTAAAGCTGCCCCCCCGTTTTTTAACCCCTGTGTAAAGCTGCCCCCCCATTTTTTAACCCCTCTGTGTAAAGCTGCCCCCCCGTTTTTTAATCCCCCTGTGTAAAGCTGCACACCCCCTGTTTTTTAACCCCTGTGCAAAGCTGCCCCCCCTTTTTTTTATCCCCCTGTGTAAAGCTGCAGACCCCCCGTTTTTTAACCCCTGTGTAAAGCTGCCCCCCCGTTTTTTAACCCCCCTGTGTAAAGCTGCAGACCCCCCCGTTTTTTAACCCCTCTGTGCAAAGCTGCCCCCCCACCGTTTTTAACCCCTCTGTGTAAAGCTGCCCCCCCTCGTTTTTTAACCCCTCTGTGTAAAGCTGCCCCCCCTCGTTTTTTAACCCCTCTGTGTAAAGCTGCCCCCCGTTTTTTAACCCCTCTGTGTAAAGCTGCCCCCCCGTTTTTTAACCCCTCTGTGTAAAGCTGCCCCCCCCCCGTTTTTTGACCCCTCTGTGTAAAGCTGCCACCCCCATTTTTTTAACCCCTGTGTAAAGCTGCCCCCCCGTTTTTTAACCCCTCTGTGTAAAGCTGCCCCCTCCTTTCCTTCCTTCACTTACCTTTTCTTCTCTCTTCTTTCATGGTCCTCTCTGCTGCTCTGTGCTCCATTGCTCCAGACTGACTGAATGCTGGGCGTGACGTGATGACGTCACACCCGACATTCAGACAGTCTGGAGCAATGGAGCACAGAGCACAGAGAAGCAGAGAGGAGGGACGCCGGCGCCGCGATCATGTTTTGTTCTTTTTTTTTAACTACTCTGCTCCCCCCACCAACGGCCGAGCCCCTGCCCCCTCCCCCGGCGCAAAACAAAAACGAAAGAAAAAAATGTAGTTTCAATTTTTTTTTAAAAAAAAAAATCGTCGGCGCTAGGGCCCGGGCCCCCTGACATGCCCGGGCCCGGGTAATTAGTACCCGCTCCCCCCCCCTCTCGGCGGCCCTGCATGGCTGAGGAGTACAGGTACAGCGGAAGTTCCAGCAGAGGCAACGGAGAGAAACTACAGCTGAACACGGAGTGGTGATGCAAAGCAACAACAGGTAAGACAACCGGAGGAAGCCCAATCCTAATGAGAGTGAATAACTCGAAGAACAGGCATCCGATAGCAGGAAATGGGAGGCTTAAGTAGCGCTCCAAAGTGCCAGGACCAATGGGAACAGGTAGGAGGTCATAAGAGAGAGTGGTAGATGACACATGCGCAGAACAGGAGACCAAATAGAGACTGTAAAGCAAAATTGAGTTTTAGGATACCGTGGTCACCGCTTATGGGAGAGAGGTAACAATGCCGGTACCCGCCCATGGGGCCGGTGTGTGACAGTGATGCACTTATGAGGAGTGAAGTAATAGGCTGAACGAGCCTAAACTGATGGTATATGGTCTGGCAGGTACTGAACATTGGAAAGGGGTTAATTATGACAGGGCAGGATTCACAATAGGGGCACAGGGAGGGACAGAGTGCTCAGTATATATACTTTCACTGTGGGTGTGGCCGGTCTCTTGGTTCCTGCAGCGTTTGCCACCCTCCCACCCGGCTGATCGAATGTCTGTTGAAATCATCGAGTTAGTAGGAGAGCGGGCAGTCAGCCGTAAATAAGCAGATGTTACCAGTATGGCTGGGGCCATTGCTCCCTCCGAAGAATTATGACTCATGGTCCTCCGGAGTGAAGGATCCCTTGGCAGGCTTTGAGCGGGCGCCAATGTCGATTCCAGGAGGGGCGCGTCTGCCTCGTTAGCCCAAATTTAACACCAGGTCAATCGTAAAGGAGTTTACTCCTGGGACCAGTGGGATCTATCACTGTTTGGTTTTGCGTTTGACTGCTGACTGCTCTGCTCTCGCCGCCAATTAGGTCAGGGTTTAAATAAATAAATAATTTACCTTTTGCCAACTTAAAAGTTGTCGTGTGGTTATTTCTTGATTTAAAGTTACAAGTTTTACTGTTGTCAAGGATTAAGTACACTGGTTAAGACATATGACATATGCAGTTTATTAAATAACTCTATTTCATGTTCTTCTCCTTCCCGCTCGTGATGCACATCTTCATAAGTCCATTCCATGTTCTTCTCCTTCCCGCTCGTGATGTACACCTTCATAACTCCATTCTGTTCTTCTTCTTCTTCCTGATCATGATGCACACCTTCATATCTCCATTCCATGTTCTTCTCCCTACCGCTCATATAGCACACCTTCATAACTCTATTCCATGTTCTTCTCCTTCCCGCTCGTGATGCACTTATTCATAACTCCATTCCATGTTCTTCTTCTTCTTCCTGATCATGATGCACACCTTGATAACTCCATTCCATGTTTTTTCCTTCCCGCTCATGAAGCACACCTTTATAACTCCATTCCATGTTCTTCTTCTTCCCGATCATGAAGCACACCTTTATAACTCCATTCCATGTTCTTCTTCTTCCCGATCATGATGTACACCTTCATAACCCCATTCCATGTTCTTCTCCTTCCCGCTCATGATGTACACCTTCATAACTCCATTCCATGTTCTGCAGCATCACCTGTGTATTCTGTATCTTATAACCTTTCACCCTAAAGACAGTGGCAGCAGCTGTCTGTCACCCATTAAATGTTACCCCAAATGGTTCAGTCAGCATTTCAGCCAATGTTCATTAAAGTTTGTCTACCTGCTCTTGTCTCACTATCATTTTCAGCAGCACTCCTTTGAATCCTGAATTTCAGCCAGCCCCTACTGGCATGTTAATTTGTGCAGGATTCTCTGTCTTCACTTTTTTTATTATGGGGTCACAAAGACGGTGTCACTACAAATCTACCATGTCCAGAATGCCTGAATAAAAGAATACTGCTTCTGTGCATTAAAAAGTTATGGTCACATTTAAATGTGAGCTTTCTCATCTAGTGTCTTGCTTTAAATGTGTTGAAGCTTCAATACACTCTGGCAATTAAGGAATGGAAAGAAGACCTTTCTGACAAAAATCCTTCTTTTGTGGATTAGTAGAATCTTCTTGAACTAGAAGACCACCCTAATGCTAGTTATCAGCTTTGCTCAGTTTCATTTGTTCTGGCATCTATAGTCTTTAATGAAGATCTAAATACTCATTTTGCCAAAGAGGCTGCTGCATTTTCAAGGGTATCTTCCTGTCATCAATATTCCAACTGTCATCATCATCATCATTTATTTATTTATATAGCACCACTAATTTCGCAGCGCTGTACAGAGAACTCACTTACATCAGTCCCTGCCCCATTGGAGCTTACAGTCTAAATTCTCTAACACACGTATACACACACACAGACTAGGGTCAATTTAGTAGCAGCCAATTAACCTACTAGTATGTTTTTGGAGTGTGGGAGGAAACCAGAGCACCTGGAGGAAACCCACGCAAACACGGGGAGAACATACAAAGTCCACACAGATAAGGCCATGGTCGGGAATTGAAGGCATGACCCCAGTACTGTGAGGCAGAAGTGCTAACCAGTAAGCCACCCTGCTTCCCACATTCAACATTGTTGGACAATTAAATTGTGCACACATCAAGAGATAGGAGACATTCATGGAGATAGTTTTACTTAATGGGGCTCAGTGTAGAACTAAGGAATGGGAAGCAAAGAAAGAGCTCAACTTGGAGCTAAATACTTTCGGGGCAATTCCACAATCACTGTGCTACCTCCAAAACTTCAGTATACAATCTATCCTTTATCTCAGCCCACTGCACTAAACTATGATCTCCTGCCTCACACTAATGCTTTACCCCTAATAAAGAAACTACATGATATTTTCCTCCCTCACACTGATACCCTTCACTAACCAAAACTGATGTATAATGCTTCCATCCAAACACCAATACTATTCTCTCACATCAATCACTGCAGCACACTCTCTTCCCTCACACTAATACTCTTCACTCACATCAATCATTGTATTACCCTCTTTTCCGTCACATTAAAACTCTTCACTCACATCAATTGCTGCAGCACATTCTCTTCCCTCACATGGACACTCTACACTCACATCAATCGTTTCATCATCCTCTCTTCCCTCACATGGACACTCTACACTCACATCAATCGTTTCATCATCCTCTCTTCCCTCACATGGACACTCTACACTCACATCAATCGTTTCATCATCCTCTCTTCCCTCACATTCATACTCTTCACTCACATCAATCACTGAAAAACACTCTCATCCCTTACATTAATACTTTTCACTCATATCAATCAATGTAGTTCACTGTTTACGCTCACATTAATACTCTTCACTCACATCAATCACTGCATCACAATCACCTCACAGTAATACTCCACACTCATATTAATCGTTTCATCACCCTCTCTTTCCTCACATTAATACTCTTCACTCACATCAATCACTGCATCATACTCATTTAGCTCACATTAAGGGGTCTATTTATGACCCTTCGTTTTTTTCTGTAGAAACTTTTCAATCCTCATCGCATAGATGCGGATTCAAAAGTTTCTCATATGTATTAAAAATCAACACAGGAACAGCCGTTCCGAAAAACGTCTGCTCCTGTGAAGTCTTACACTTACCTAACACTGTATTCTTCTCTTTTCCTCCCTCTGCGGTGCCGATCGTCCCTCTTTCAATCCCTGTGCGCATGCGCCGACTGGTAAACTCGGGCATGCGCACAGAGATCCGCTTCTGCAGGAACCTGAGGCATGTGATGGAGGGATCATGTGATCCCTCCACACATGCGCTGTGCAGCTCTGCACGTCAGAGCAGCGCTGTTTTCAGTGTAAAGTTTCACTTATGTTAATGTACACCAGCTTCAGATGGCGCCAGCTTCAGATGACGCACATTAACAAGTAAAAAAAAAAGAAATATTTCACCTGCCAGTTTTTAATACATAGCGGTACTGAGCACTCCCCATACATTGTTATGGGGAGTGCTCAGAAAATTGCTAATGGGTGCAAAGCAGCAGATATCTCCGATATCTGCTCCTATGCTAGATTAATACATATGGATTTAATACTCTATACTCGTATCAATCACTGCATCACATTAATATTATTCACTTACATCAATTAGTGTATCATACTCACCTGACACTAAGGGGTCTGATTATTAAAATGCAATGATAAGGCTGATTTTCTATCACCGCTTACAATTCACTCAGTGATCTCCTCCCTCGTGTACTACTCCTTACTCTGAATAACTCCACCATGTGTTACTCCCTCACCCTACCTCTAATCATGTTTCACTCTCTCCCATCCTAATTCACAATTCTCTCTTACTCTCCTCACCTCCTATTTTTCCTCGTCACCATGCTACATTACTCTTATCTTCTTTTATTTTCTCCCTCTGTATAACACAGAATTTTTGAAACTGTGCAAATCTTCTATTATTCACAAGACCCTCATAAGGCGAGAGGCACATAGACAATTGCTGAGACACAGACATACAATTGTCTGTCAGCTGGACACACACAGCTATCTGCCACACAGATCACGGACATACAGCTATTACGGAGCTCTGCCAATCACACACTAGCACAACTTTATTTAACTGTTCATATTACACTGAACAGAAATCTGTCAATGAGACACCTACTGAAAGTATTTAGCGGTTAGTGAAAGACGTAGCAGAAAATAAGATGGGAGCAGGCAAAACAAAATTTCATACAGACACATGCAGATAGATCACACACACACACACACACACACACACACACACACACACACACACACACACACACACACACACACACACACACACACACACCTCTCTGTCAATTAAGATACCTAAGATATAATATCTGCCAAGCACAGAACACAGCTATACAGTATGTCACGTTGCTCCCACAGTGCTTTGCTTCCATTTCTTGTTCTGTACAATTAGATGTGAAGATGAATCATTAGAAATAATAATTAGCGGTAATGACTGTTATATAACCAGAGCTCCCCCTCACCACTCCAAATATATATAAATATATATAAAAACAGCTACTTTTACTATTCCTGTACATAGACAGATTGTAGGGTACTGTCATATAAGGCAGATGTTTTGGGCCAAGAATATTGTGTTGCCTTTACCCTTACTAATGCGTGGTGCTCTTGTCGGATGGTTGTCAATGGTGACCACTTCTTCCCTGCTACTCGGAGTGTCGCCAATCCCAAACTATTTTTTCTGCAATTATTAAAGTTCAATTTTGTTAATAGTTACTCTATAGTTCTATAGCTATTACATTCTCACTTACCTGCTTAGGTTGATTCCTGAAGCAGTGGAATGCCTTGGATGGTCTCTGATTCCTGGTGTGATGATTGAAGAGTGGCATTTCAGCAATTTACATTCTTTTTCCTTTGTTGTGGGCAGGGCCACCTTAACAACAGTATGGGCCCCCGGGCACAGCAGTGCATCGGGACCGCTATATATATAAATATATAAGTAAAAAAAAAAAAAGGATTATATCTAATATATATATATATATATATATATATATATATATATCTTAACTTACCTTTCAATCGTGATGCGTTAAATCCTCTTCTGTACTTCGTCGCTGTGCTCCTCCATTCTGTGCTCGCAGTGAATGTCGGGCGTGATGACGTCATCACGCCCGACATTCATTGCGAGCACATCACGGAAGAGAGGACCAGGGAGTGAGCCAGATCGTCACCTGACCTGAACGGTCAGGCGACCGCAAAAGACAAGTTTCTTTTTTTTTCCTTTACAGGACTTTTTACAGCAGACCTGCCAGGGCCCCCTTTTCCCCTGGGCCCCCGGGCACCTGCCCACCGTGCCCAATGGGAAAGACGGCCCTGGTTGTGGGATCAGCTGTAAGCAAAGTCTCTCAATAGTTCTGGTGAGGAGTGTCTATGCTGTCTAGGATGTCTCTGTTTACTCTCCATTTCTGTGATTTATACCTAACTTTTCAGTTGCTCACATTTGTCGCACAAACACTTAGGGCTATATTTACTAACGGGTGGTTTTGTTAAACCGACGGTTTTTGGCGTCTTTTACAGCGGTTTTAAAGCCGCGGGATTTACTAAAGGGCAAACCGCCGTCAAAATGGCCAGATTTGTGTTTTTTGAAAACCATCACTTTTCTACTCGCCATGACGAGTTTAACAGGGCGGATCATACAAACAGTCGGATTTACTAAACAGGGGTTTGTAAACTCGCCTGAAAACCGACATTCAAACGGCCAAAATAAAAGAGGTGGCTGTGAATGGCGAGATTGAGCAAACAGCTGCTGTTTCTGCCATTTTGCCATTCTGAACATAAGAGAAAGTCCCACTGAACTTTAAACTATGTGTTCATGGGGTTTTTTTTTGTTTTAATGTTAGTTAATTCTCAATTTGTTTTTTTGTTTTATTTTGTTTTTATTTTACCATTTTACCAGAGGGTAGTGTGTCCTCCTCATGTGCAACCTTGAATATTCAGTGGTAAGTGTCAGACAGCTGTCAATGTGTAAATACCAATTTTGCAATGTTTCTTGAACGTAGTATAATAGTGTTTCACAGCCAGTAGAGAAAGGCTGTTTGCGTTTAAATGTAACAACATTTATTGTGGTACAAGACCTAAAGTATAAATGAATATTGCATAAACATGCACCACAATGTACACACTCCATTTGTGATCTGCTCAGGGTGCACCTAAAATAAGTATACAAGGCTGTAAATATCACAACAAAAAATACACATTGCATGAATAACAAAGAAATAAGTTACAGGTTTTCTTTTTAACCCCCATACATTAGGCTACTTACGCCTTTTGGCAGGTACATCAGAGCTTCTAGAGACACTCTCTCCTCTTCCTCGGTCACCCCTGGTGCGAGCACCTCTCCTTGGCGGAGTACTTTGCATGGAGCGCCCAGGCGTACTAGCGAAACTGGTTTCTCCTGATAATATTGCAATGGTAACCTTACCATTATGTCCTGGTGAATTTGGGCTGCCATACGATTCACGTTGGCATTGACCTCTTTTACTGTTGTGTGTAAGGCCTCCACAGCACCAGTCATTTGAATCATGGTTACATTAGATTGCTCTATAGCCGCAGCAATATGATTTAAAGCTACTGGAATTTGGGTGCTAGTGCGGAAGGCACGCCTCAAATGTTCAACAATATGCGACATATGTCTTGTTTGGGTGTCCATGAGCTGTGATTGCTGGACCTGAAAGTTGGCGATTGATTGGGCCATTTCTCGCCCTGTATCCAGTTGAGGAGGTAGTTTGCTGCTGTTGTGTCTGATCCGCAGGGGCAGTTGCTTGTTCGTGGTGAGTAGACACGGGGGCATCAACAACTTCTAAGGTGATTAATCTGTCTTCCTCTGTGTCATCGGGAGGTGATATCTGTGATGGATGTGGATCACCTGCTTGATATGAGGATTTTCCTGTTGAGAAATAACCAAGGTAAATATATAGGAACTCACATATCTGATAATCGCATTTTTGACACAGAACTCCAAAACATAACATTTTTGAAGTGCAGAATCTTTACCAATCTCTATCTTCCTGTCATATAGGACCTGCTTAAGGATCCTCACCCATTTTCTCTTTAAGTCGCCTCTTAAAATCAGAAAACCGTTTGCGGCAGTGATCCACTGAGCGCTTTAAAGTTCCCACCGCATTCACGGCCTCACATATGTTGGACCATAATTGGCGTCGCTGCCGTAGTGGAGTACGGGCTGCTAGGTTCCCTAAAATTATCTCATAGCAGGGAACAATTTTGTGTACCAACACACAATTTTTATCTAATATTACGCCCTGACTTTGTCTTTCTCCCCTCTCTTGCCTCCTCTAACCCTTCCTCACCTTCCTCTGCCCCCTCCAGCTACAGCTCCCTCTCTTCACCCTCTGCCCCCCTCCTATCTCTCGCCATATTCCAAAACACTTAACAAGAAACAAATAATACCGCTTTCATACTGCCACCCCGGCAATATCCCGGGTTTTTCAAGCCTGGTTTTTGCCGGGGCTCGGAGCGTCCCAGCTCAGAAACACCATTCATACTGCACCTCGGACCCGGGAATTTCCCCGGTTGACCCCATTCATACTGCACAAGTCGGTGCCCTGGCAATTTGTGGGAGTCATCACCAGAGCAGTTTTCATTGGCTGAAAAATGGTGATATCATTGAAAGGTGACTGTTTTTTTTGACGCATAAAGATGATGCAAAAGTGGGTGGTGATTGTTTACCACATTACTTTTCATCATGGCCGACGACTCACTTTTGTGTAGCCCGGAGTTCATGTTTACTAGTGTGTTTTTGCTGTTTTATGCAGCAAATGAGAGTTTGCTGCAGCTGCTGACACTGTGCACTCTTGCACAGTCCCAGTTCAGGAGGAGGAAGGCGAAGTTTATGGCACAACAGAAGAAAACTCGGTGTCTGTATATGCGCAGGAGGAGAGCGTTTCTCAGGGCCAGCATTGCCTCAATTTTGAGATTCAGTGCTGCCAGTAACCGAACCATGCGTGCCAGAGAGCGTAGCCACGGAGAAGCTTTCTGGTCTACTGTGGAAGCGTTTGAGGAACAGCAGTGGATGCAACACTTCAGAATGTCACGTGGGACATTTAAATATGTGCTGGACCTTATTACTCCAGCACTTTCCAGGAAGGCCACTAACTTTGGGAAACCTATTCCACCATGTAGGCGCCTTTCTATTGTGTTGTGTTGGTATGCTAACCCTGGAGAATACCAGACAATCTCCTGCTTGTTTGGAGTGGGGATATCCACGGTGTGCACTCTAGTGCATGAAGTCACCACGGCATTGCTGGAAGCCCTGTATCATCGCTTCATCTCCTTACCGCAAGGTCAGCGACACTTTTGCGCCTGTTGTGGTCATGGACTTTAGTGTACTGCTTCCTCAGGGACTTCAATTTGTTCAGGACTTGTTGCTGTGTCCTCTTTATGCCACGTTGTATGAGTATTTTGGCGATGTTGTAGTACACTGTGGCATCCTTCACAGTCCCAGTCACTTGCCTTCGAATTTCTTCCTTCCCTCTGACATTCAGCAGCTCACGCACCTCTTCCTCCATCCAGTGTGTCATAATTGCTGTTAATACACACTTTTTCAGTGAAATAAAAGCAATTTTCTCCAACAAACTCCGATTCTGCTTCAGCTTGATCTGCACGCCACCATCCACCATTTCTCCTAAACTCCTTCTCGAATCTTCCATGGGCTCCCACCGATGACATCATCCTCCAGAGACAGGCAGCTTGTTTTCTGTGCAACCCGTATTGAAAAACCCGGGTTGCACCATTCATAGTGCAGGCAACCCAGGTCCGACCCGGGAATTACCCCTCGATAAATCCCGGGTTTTTAGACCCGGGATTTTTGACTTGTACCATTCATACTGCACCAAGACCCGGGTCGTTTGTGCTCGCCCCGGCAAAAACCCGGGATTTTGGTGCAGTATAAATGGGGTATAACACTAAAGTACTGACAAACACAAAGGACTAACTATACTAAGCATTCACGCACAACACGCTCACACACAAGACATACAGACAAAGGACTAGACAAATACAAAAAAGACAAGACAGAAATTAAATCAGAAAATAAAACAACAACACAGAAAAAAATCACAGAACTACTCACACTCCAAGCAGTAATCTCAGCACAAAAACCCTCCAAACTACCTCACTCACAAAACAAGCTCCTCTCTCTTTCCTCCTCAAAACCCTATCAAGGGAAATGAGGCAGTGCACTGGATTATATAGTGATGGTGATGTAAAATCTCATGACAGAGAAAATAGCCAATAGGAAAAAGCCAGGAACAAGCTGCCTATTTAAAAATCCCGCCAGGAACACAAACCGCCATGTTTTAAACTAAATCCGCCGAGTTTTCAAGCAAAGCCGCCAGCGGATTTAAGCCTTACATACCGCCATCCATTGCCGGTGGTTTCAAATTGAACCATTAAGCCGCCCAATAGTAAATGCGGTGGTTTGGTCACCAAAACCGCCGGAAAAACGCGTTGATGCACGGTGGCAAACACGATTCTTAGTAAATCTAGCCCCTATTCTCTTTGGTGCCTTCCCTCTCTATGTTAGTCTATGTGGAAGTCAAATAATTGGTTGAAGTAAACTAAATTGATTAATATTGTTTTGCCGTGCGATTTGTACACCACGTGTAATGACACAATCGCACTTGCACTAGTAAATAGTACACATTTATTAAGGTTCCAATCCACATTTATTTATTAGTAAAATGTATTAGAGATTATTTATATATATATATATATATATATATATATATATATATATATATAATATTATAGTAAAGGTATTTATGGTTCAGGTCCTCTAAAAGGTAAAGAGTTTGGTCTAATATTAAGGTTTATTTCACCAGCATTAACCCGATTTCAACAGAGTAGTGATCGCATCTAGAGGTCGAAAGTTATGAGCAATATGAGATTAATACTCAAAAGTACTTTGTTTATGGGTCAGTTTAAACTGGTTATTCGGCGGGAAGACACGTAGACAACAGTTGGAGTAAGTTGCCCCTCACTCTTGGAAAAGATCAAATGAACTGACCTATGACCAGCAGACAACTGGAACATCATTAGCCCTGGACCAATAAAGATCTCTCTTGGTGTTATCTGTGTATATTCGTGATATCATCACTGTTCATGTTAATTCAAGCTGCATATAAGCTCCCTGGGCCAGTGTTAGCTCTCTCTCTCTTCCTGACGACAGACAACATGACTGTATCTGAACCTGGACCCAGGAAGTGCTTTCTAATGTAATGTAATGTATTCAGGTTTATACTTTCCTGTTTATAGTTATATCTTTTATTATTCAGCATGGCTTACTGTAAATCCTGCTACTTTTTGCTATTAAATCTCTCTTTGTGCGTTGGAACCACAATATTCGCATTGGACAATGTTTATTGGTAGCGATAAAACGAACATTACATCTGACTGAAATTCCCCTTTATTTAAGCCTATATGTCACCCATCTATTATCATGTTACCTCCTTTACTTCCTTTTTTGTGATCCCTTTACTTTAGTCACTTTTCATATAATTGTCACTATCTGTGAAACTATGGTGCAGCCTCTTCTCCTTGGAGCTTGGTGCATTTGCACTATGGTGCAGCCTCTTCTCCTCGGAGCTTGGTGCATTTGCTATCCCTTACTTATCAGTTTATTTTTCAGTCAGTTTTGCTCCTGTCTCTAATTATATTTAAATTCCCTCTTCAATCCTTGCTGTGTGTTTAAATTTATTTTTGCTTTTCTCCCTTTCCTTTCCTTTCTTCGCTGCTCTCTTCCTCTTTATTACGTGCAAATTAGCACTCACATGAGCCTGCACGATGTGTATCTAAAGGGTTCATCACAACAAACCCTCTGTCTAGCAACGATTAACATTTCCTTTTTTATATCACACCGGTGCCACCACCAATAGTTATTTTGAAAGTTAGCACTTTGCTGAACCGCTGGCAGAAAGACATTGGCATGAGAGGGCACTCTGTCACTGTGAAGTACTTCCTAAGCAAACACATTGGGGAAATGCTGAGTCTGATACTATTACACATCTGGAAGCATATGAAAAGGGGTTCCTCTTTGAATCTCAAAAAGTGGCACTGATAGACCCAAAAAAGACAAGGATCTGTCCCTGGATTTTTGTGATCTCATCATTTAATATCATACTATTTCACTTTTAAACAATTTTGTAAAAAAAAGTTTAATTTAGTCTTGGGTATGGTGAGTCACACTATCCAATCAGGGTTCATACCGACGTGTACTACATCCATAAACCTGAGATACCTATATTACCTATATTGTACGCATTATATGATATAGGCACTAGGATGGTGATATCTATTCATTTGGCTAAGGCAACTGACAGTGTAGAATGAATCTATCTATGCAGTGAATGTGTAGGTTTAACTTCGGACTGCATTAGCTAATGTCACAAACTCGCTATGGAAATAATGAAAATATACCTGCGACTGTATTGAGCAAAGAGGGACAAAGTCTAACACACCCTCGATGTTCACCAGGTTTGGTCTTCGCTGCTTGAGATGTGCAGTAGGCAGTTTGCGGCCCTCTATACCAGAATCGTGACGCTTAAGAGTATTCAATAATATGCAGGAGTCAGAAGCAGGATATTAAGGATGAACCAGGATGAAGCCAGGAAGGAACTAGAACAATAGCACACTGGAACAGGACCAGACTGAAGGTGTGAGACCAATAAGCTATCTAGCAGTAAGTGATGTCATCTAACTGCTGACCGACGGTAGGAAAGCCTAAGTTTGCATCCCATTGCTAATCGTGCGCAGTCCAGCCAACAGGGCACCTGGAAGTCTTTTTCCGTTGCTGGGCAATGGGCACCTGTGCAACTTCTATATTTTGAACCATATGCAACAAACTGATTTTCTGGAGAACATACAAACTCCACAGAGATAGGGTTCTGCTCAGAATTGCACACAAACCCCAGCGTTGGGAGACAGCAGTGTTAACCACTGTTCCAATGTCCGTTCATGCTCATGGGCAATTTAAGACATAAATGGGGATGGTAGAAGCAGTACTTAAAGGGGGGGTAGTTAAATCAAGGGGTGGTTCAAAAGTGACACACTTTCAAGTTAATTTATTGCTCTTTCCCCATGCACATTTCCATGTGGACTCCCAATCCCACAAAGCGCTTTTAGAGGGATCAGTCCCAAAATCAGAATGTGGGTAAACACTTATGTATGTACTAAGTGGATAAATAGGCACTTACGTACATAAACATATACTCTGCCATCCCCCATATTTTACAACCCCCACCGCATCGACAATTTGTTGAATGCAGCCTCATCTTATAGAATGTAGGTTATTAGAAAGGAAGAAAAATTCCCTGGGTTGGTTCCAGTGTCTTTAAAGCTATAAAAAGTTGGCTATAACATTTTTCAATGTGTTTGCTGCTGTATAGCTTGTACTAATCTTCTTTTAAAATCCCCGAACAAAAGTTTAACCACAACTTTCGCCAACTAATTTGTCGCCACAACAAATGTTTCAACACGACCTATTGCACTGTGTGATCACAGTGCTTCATCTTGACTTCCTAGCAATTTGTAGAGTGGCAGCTACAGAAGTTCTGGTGGATCTGAGGTGAATACAATGGGCTATATCTATAACAATATAACAATAGGCTTGGTTGTTCATGTGGGTATAAGAACACATATGGGACTGTATAAAGGCATAGGAGCATATTATAGGGCATATGAGGGTATACGGTGGAATGTGCGATATGTCAGGTATATTTCCGCCATGCCGTGCTGTGCTCATTGGATATATACGTTTTTTGACATGGTATGATTCCACTACAGCACTGCGCTACATTTTTTTTACATTAATAATATGTATTTTATTGCCTTGCACATTGCTATATCATTTTTGTGGTAACACCATATTTGTTTAAAATATTGCATTCCCCACTTCTTCTGTAGCCAGATAGTTTGCAGGACACTCTTATTTAGTCACGGAAAATACCAAGAACATTCTAGTTGAAAGGCTATGAAGAGAAGGCCATGGGACTGTTCCTGATTTCTAGGGAAAGTTCCAGGTTTTAAAGATTTGTCCCTAGATTGCTAATTATTTTTTTCTCTTGGTCAGCTGGACAATAAAATTACAATTTTTTTTCATGTTAGATCACTATCAGTGTATACTCTCATATTCTCTAGGCTTTATCAGTTGATATTTATCGATGAGGAGTTTTTAAAACTCAAAAACACACAACGATCATGGTCAGTAACCATGCCACGATGGGAAGTTTAGTTTTCTAAGTGCTGCTAAGTCCATTATTGCTTGTGATGTGCTTAGAGGCATTGTCCCGGCAGCAATGTGTCCCTGAAAATTATTTTAAAATGTTAGCAGCTAGGCAGATGTTGTATGGCATGATTATCTCTGATAGGTTCCTACAGACCAGGCTTGTACAACCTGTGGCTCTCTAGGTGAAACTACATGTCCCAGCATGCTTTGCCAGCTTATGGTGCTGAATCTTCCTACTGTATGTGTACATTATTCTTAGACAGTAGGTGCTTTATGCTATTATTATCATAAACTTCTTGTAGGATGTCAGACCCAAAGCTAACATTTTTGTCCCCAAAAGCTACGTCTTCCCATCCCTGCGGGGCTCCATAGATCCAGCCTCGTCCATTACTTTACCATATAATAACAATACATGATATGCATTCTGCCAGTAATCATTTAAAGTTTATGCTATTAAATTATAAGATGATCAAAAAAAAAGGGACACTCTACCTGTCCTGTGTGGCCTGTCTACAGATCTGGACTTGGATGGTATTATCTGTGTTCAGGCTTTTCATTGACTATAGTTGCTGTATCTAACTTCCAAGATATGGACTGACTGTAAGTGCTATGTCCTGGTGGTGGAACGCGTGGTTTTGTCAAAGGTCCATGCTCATGGTACTGGTACATATTCTCTGTCGTCTCTTTATGAATAAATGAATCCAAGAGTTTGTATTGCTGAACCTACACTATAAGAAAGGTTCCTTCCTAGGGAATGGCTCCACATACTCTTGTTTATACCAGATTTTCTGGCATGTTTATGCTATTCAGAGATGCTCATGTCTACTCTCAGCAACTGTTCTATCATTTCTGGCAGCTCTAACATATAAAATGCTACAGATACTTCTGTGTGCCTTATGACTTCTGTCACCACGCTTTGGCTCAACAAAGCCCCTAAGCTTCCAACTATACCATTGCCAGATCTAGAAACAGGAAGTACAGCCCTGACCTGGAAATGGGAAGTACAGCAGACATTTCTTCTAGCTCCAATTAGAGCCTGTGAATGCTTTTAACATCTTTTAAACATAGTCTTGAAATCCTTGCAGAGCCATTCATCTTTGGGCATCTGTGACAGGCCAAGCAGAATGGCTGCTGAACTCCATTTTATTGTTCTTGTACTTTTATTGTGTGTTTTATGAAATGGTGCGGTAACCAAGGCAAAGCTGGGATATGTCTATATACATATATCAGCTAGGTGCCACTGCTAACTGCTCATGTACTGGAAAGTCACGTGTAACTTCGCTGCTATTGCACCTGCAGAGAATAAGTGAAACTGTTTAATGCTCATTGCTGTACCAATAAGAAGTTCTTATTATGTTTATACCTTATATGTTAGTGATATCCGGCACCCTTAGTTTCCTTTCTATAAAAGCTGGTTTTGCTGCTGCGCAAGGTGCCTCGTCCTGGACCATCTATAGTGGTGCCAGTCTTTTGTCTGTCTAGCTCGAGTCGAGAACGGGGTCCTGGATAATTGCTGATTGAACATATCACTAAGAGAACTATCAAAGCTAAGTACCTTATTATTATCTTTTAATTTGATTGCAATAAAAAATTGGTATTTGAACTTTGTGATCACGACTCGTTAACTCCTTCCAACCTGAAATAACCTGAAATGGTTTAATTGGAAACAGTATCATAGCTCAAAAGCATTTTGTTAGGAATGGGCACCGTGCAGATTAGGGAAAAGGACCTTTGCAGCTATCACAGATTAGAAAATAAGAGAACAGTTTAAGAGTAATGTTTCACCAACCAGTAATCTGTAGTAAGCTGCCCTCAATTACAGAATCTGGTAACAGGGCCCATCAACTAAAACCTACCACACATGAAGCTATAGTTGTTCTCCATAACTCTGTGGTGTACGTCTTATTCCATCAATACCAGGATGTATGTCAATCTGAAGGTCAGCATTCAACTAGGCCACTTCAGGAGTATATTTGTATTGTACTGGATGGAGAGGGTCCAGGTGGATTTCCCTTCCAGGTAGCTGGCCTGTGCACATCAAGGTCTTCCATAGACACAGCATTATTACTTTTGTGGAAAGTCGAGAAAAGATGAGGTTGAGTTGGGAGTGTGTCGGACAACAGATTGCTGGCCTAGATTTGACTCAGCTCAGACCCTATTAGCCTGTAAAGGTGGAGTCTCTAATGTCTAACAAGATCAGCACAGTGCATCTCCCAGTCCCATGCCCACTTGTAGGGACTGTATCTCACTGAGTTAACTGGGATTCCACCATCCACCAATGGTCATAGGATACACATGCAAGGTTATATTGTTCAAACTACAGTGATTGAACAGCTCATAGTACAGGCACAAAATAACCCGCTGTGCGCATCCACCTTAAGTGGGGCACAAACACTTATTTGTTTCTAAGATGTCATCCAATTCTACTTGATTCCAACAGCACTAGGAAGATAATGGTGCCATCTCCCAATGTCAGGCACTTGCATCTCCCGGGAGATGTCCCTTTTAAAACACCAGACCAGCAGGTGGGAAACTGGTGTGGAAAAAGAGACCCCTCGTTGCATTGTTATTGGGACTATAATGAATTAGAGACATAACCATTCTACAGTGTGACAGAGCTACATTGCTTGTTTTCAGCTGCCAGAATGTCACTATATAGAAAAGGACTGCAGTGCATTGACTAGTGGTTTTGAACAAGGTTCAGTGATTGGTTATGCTGCAATTAAATAGCTTACAAGGTTGCTAAACTCTCAGGGTACAATTGTCATTATGCTATTCCTAGGAAAAAAGCAGTGGAATCATGACGCACGGTACAAAACAAACATACACTGTAGAGAGGAATTGTAATATAGTACATACGCTAGGTAAAACGTGACTTGGCACGCTCCAAGTGACCTTACCTTATAAGTGATAGCAGAGCTCATAATATACCTGACTGAATGTGTGTGGTGGGCGTAATTTGGAAGAGTTTGAAGGAAATTAGAATAGAAGTATTTTTGCTGTGATTCAACTACAGGCTTATAGCAGAATGATTGTATAATGCGCCAGCTTACATATTATTGTCATACTGTCTCCCACTAGGAATTTATCTTATCAAACTACTAAAAGAGAAATGTCACTTAATGTAAACATTTATCTTACTGTTGATGAATTCAGGAATATCCCTATTAACGGCACATGCATCATTACAACAGGCCAAGACAATTTTCTAGGAGCTAGGACAAATGTTAGGAGGAGAAATTTTGGAGTTTAAATATGCAAAATACATTACAGTACAAATGACCATTACAGTAATATCTCCACAGTATATGACATCAATGTCCCAACTGTATACAAGCATTGCCAGTTCTTGAAGTTGATGTGTAGTATGCATGAAAAATGGGCAAGTATAAGGATCTGAGCGACTTTGACAATAGCCAAATTGTGATGGCCAATGGGCAGCATGGTGGCCTAGTGGTTAGCACTTCTGCCTCACAGCACTGGGGTCACGAGTTCAATTCCTGACCATGGCCTTATATGTGTGGAGTTTGTATGTTCTCCCTGCATTTGCATGGGTTTCCTCCGGGTGCTCCGGTTTCTTCCCACACTCCAAAAACATACTAGTAGGTTAATTGGCTGCTATTAAGATTGACCCTAGTCTGTCTGTGTGTGTGTGTGTGTATGTTAGGGAATTTAGACTGTAAGCTCCAATGGGGCAGGGACTGATGTGGGTGAGTTCTCTGTACAGCGCTGCGGAATCAGTGGCGCTATATAAATAAATGATGATGATGATGATGATGATGGCCAGAAGAATGGGTCACAGCATCTCCAAAACAGCAGGTCTTGTGGGGTGTTCTCAGTATGCAATGGTTAGTACCTACCAAAAGTGGTCCAAGGAAGGACAACTGGTAAACTGGTAACAGGGACATGGGTGCCCAAGACACATTGATGCGCATGGGGAACAAAGCTTACCCGTCTGGTCCAATCCCACAGAAGAGCTATGTAGTACAAATTATTGGAAAAGTTAATGCTGTCTATGATACAAGGGTAATACAGAAATGCCTTTCTGGATAACTCCACCATTTCAAGCACCTGCGGTGAACCTATAAATTGATGGAGCAATTTCCATTTCTGTATTGCTGTTTGATATGCATGCTTGGTATCAGTAGCTGATGGGGAGTGCTGGTCCATTGTTGCCATTTGGAAGTTCCTCTTGGTAATTTAGCTCTCAACTTAAAAACACATGAATGTATGACCAAGTATCGGGACTCTCATTGTTTGGAATCCTTTAGAATTTAGGACCACCTTATTAGCAGAAGCGCCTTGACTGGGCAGGTGGCTTATCATACATTTGCAAATGTGTGTAACTGATAATTCTGCATTTTGTAGAATAGTAGATGTTTACTGGTTCACAGCAGTGTGCTGGGGGATTTTATTCGGTATGATAGAAAGGTGTGTATGGGACTGTATAGCCGCAGACTGGTCAGAGAGCCCAGGCTGACCCCTGTCCACCGCTGAAATCACCTACAATAGGCACATGAGCGTCAGAACTGGACTATGGAGCAATGGAAGAAGGTGACCTGGTGGTCTGATCAATCACGTTGTCTTTTACATCATGGGGACAGCTAGGACAGCTAGGCACGTGTGCATTGTTTACCTAGGGAATGGATGGCACCTGAACGGGTGCCATCCATCCACCACTATGGGAAGAAGTCAAGCTGACAGAGGCAGTGTGATGCTCTGGGCAATATTCTGCTGGGGAACCTTGGCATTCATGTGGATGTTACTTTGACAAATACCACTTATCTAAACATTGTTGCAGACCAAGTACACCCCTTCATGACAACAGTATTCCCTGATGTCAGTGGTCTCTTTCAGAAGGATAAAGTGCCCTGCCACACTGCAAATATTGTTCAGGAATGGCTTGAGGAGCATGACAAAGAGTTCTAAGTGTTGACTTGGCCTCTATATTCCCCAGTTCTCAATCCGATCGAGCAACTGTGGAATGTGCTGCAAAAACATTGTTAGAGCTATGGAGGGCGACAAAAGACCAGCAACACCTATCCCTCCTCATAGAAATATATACTTGGCTGCACCTTACCTTGTAGAAATGCGCATCAGGAGAGACCTGACCTCCAATGGATGACTGCAGTCATACAAGGGCACTAGGATCAGACTGCAGAGTTCCCACCTACATCTCCTGAGGAGCTTGAGTTTGGTGCCGTTGCACCCTGGCCGTGATATTCAAGTACACCCAGGTGTGGCGCTACCATTAGGCTGTGTTAGGCAGCTGCTTAGGGTGCCGCTGGTGTGCACTAATGCTGTGCAGTGGCCGGCTGAGCTTAACTTCCACATCCCCCGGCCCCGCACAGCTTCACAGGAGGTAGGGTGTGTGATCGCACTCCCCCCCTCAGGACACTGGTACTGTCCCTCCGTCATTCTCCCTCCCTCCTTCCCCTCTCACAACAGTATTCCCTGATGGCAGTGGTCTCTTTCAGAAGGATAATGTGTCCTGCTATACTGCAAAAATTGTTCCGGAATGGCTTGAGGAGCATGACAAAGAGTTCTAAGTGTTGACTTGGCCTCTAAATTCCCCAGTTCTCAATCCAATCGAGCAACTGTGGAATGTGCTGCAAAAACATTGTCAGAGCCATGGAGGTCCCACCTTACAATTTACAGTACTTAAAGGATCTGCTGCTAAAGCCTTGGTGCCAGATACCACAGGACACCTTCAGTCTATGCCTTGATGGTCAAAGCTGTTTTGACTGCACGATTGGAACATACACAATATTAGGCAGGTGGTTTTAATGTTGTGGCTGGTTGGTGTATGTTATGCCAGCTGGTATATTCTTTGGCTGGTATGAAGGACAGGGTCCCCCCTACCAGCCATGAGCCAAAGAATATACATCAGTGTCCCTGCATGACCCAGCATCAGTGAATTGAATTACCTTCAGTATTGATTCTCAGACCCATAACTTTTTGTCACCATGGTGACCAGTGTTTTATTGAATTCCAGTACCTTATTTTTCTTCTAGTTGCCAATAGGAATGAATGAAACGCACATTGTCAGCAGCAACACGTGTAGCAGTTTGACCCAATCTGTGATTCATCACTAGTTCGCCCCGCTATGCCACTACTCGTGTTGTTGCGCTGTGGGGTTGGGGCCTTGACAATGCGATTCCTAGTGAATTGTCATTGAGACATCTTTCCCGTCCACTTCACTAGGTACCAGTTATCTCGCTGGGAGTACTAGGAAATTCGAGTCCAGACATTTCGTAAGAGTAGACTAGTATTGCACAAGTGCTGCGTACCTCCCAGCTGTCCCAATTTAGGAGGGGCAGTGCCAATTTACAGGGACTGTCCTGACAATCAGATTATTTTTGTTCTGGTTCCAGGACCATTGGGAGATGTGTTCTGCTAACGGACGCCGCAGGCATCTACTGCTGGTACACACAGTACTAAAAGGATCTTATTAGGGGAGAGCGAGGCGCTTGGTGGTGGCCCAATATTCGGAACTACTGTGCACGCTCTAGGGAGGGTTGTAGCATGCCAAGTGTAACACGACCATGCCCCTGTGTGACTACACCTGCTCCTTGCACACACACTGATACAAAGTGGTGGTGCACACAACGTTTTAATGTTATTTTGTATTTGGCGATTTGGCGTTCAAGCGCAAAAGAGGAGGCTTGATAAGGTATCACAGGACACGTCCAGCACCCCCTGTCCCTTCCCCTCCCCTAAAATCACTATTAGCAGAGGGACATACCTTCAACCTTTTCACCCGATTGTGATGACGGCATAGAACCTTCAAGTAGGGACAGCCCTGCCTCAATAAGGACAGTTGGGAGCTATGGAATATTGGTTCAGCTCACAACATGACTGTCCTCAAGGGTCCACTTTAAGAGCTATGAGCAAATCACAGCCTTTTGAGAAGAACAAGACTCCTTCATCCAGTGTAAATGGCAGTAGCTGTGTAGATGACAGGACAGATGTCATTTAATAGGTTCACCAGAAGCTTCAGTTTGTATCTACAGCTGACAATAACCTAAACCAGGCTGTGGACACTGCATGGGTGGAAAATACAGATTGCTTGAGGTATGAGTGGGCTGCTCTAGATAACTTACAGCATTCCAGAACTTTTTAAAGTTGAATCCCAAGTTCTTCAAGTTTGTGCCTTGAGCAGGAAACAAAATGTATGAATTTTCTGCTTTACTACCAGGAGGGAGCCCTCTGGCCTTGTAGCGTTCCAGATTTAGTTCATTGCCACAGGTCATTCCTTCACCCAGCCAGTTTATTACTATACTTAGTCAGCCCCAATAGAAGTACAGTACATAATACATAGGTGTTTTATTTGCATTTCTGCTCTGAGAAAACATTTGTTTATTGCTGCCATCTGCAGGGCATTGTTGGTAACACATTCATTTCTTTTTATTTTCTTCCCCTCGACTTTCCCTAAAATTTCATGTTTTCAGGAAATATCTTTGAACATTATTATTACGCGTCCCAGCATGCCCCCAGTCTACCGCATTTGTAGTTCCACAACAGCAAGAGGATGATAAGTTGAGTAAGTCTAATATAGACACTCTGGGCTTGATTCATCAAGGCATGCTTACTTGAGCGCACGTACGCAGATCGGCTCTGCGCACTCCCGAATTCAACAAAGAACAGATCTACAGATACGTGTGTGGATGAATTCGGGTGTAGGTTTGCTCTGCTCTACTACACAAGACCACAGTTGCCTACTCTCCCGGACTGTCCGGGAGACTCCCGAATTTCTGGGAGTGCTCCCGGACTCCCGGGAGAGCAGGCAATTCTCCCTGATCCTGTCCAGCTGTGTAAACTAAACGGAGGGGGCAGGGCCTAGTGACGTCATGGACCCACCATTGTGGCCCCGCCCCCTGTTTTTATTGGTTCAAATTAGTGATGTCCATTTTGGTGGCGGGGCTAATGACGCAATTCTTCTAGCCTCGCCCACACACACCCACCTGCACCCCGGACCTCCCGGGAATCACCTTGCCAATGTTGGCAAGTATACACAAGACACTGCAGGATACGTCCCATGCCTTTTATTTATTAGGAAGATCTTAATGTCTACTGAATGGAAAATGATTTGTTACAGTCGCTCCTGATTGATAAACACATGTTCTAGCATGTATACAAGTCTGTCATCACTAGTACTGAGGACCTACACTGGCCCTGGAGCTGAAGCAAGAGATACAGCAGAAAAACTTTGAGGAGCCCAAAGCTTGATTCAGATGTGACTGAGTGTGCTAGAGTTTGTCTACTTACTTACTGTTTCGTTGCGGATGGTCCTCTTTAATGCATGCACAGTGTGATTTTGCATGCGATACACACAAAATCGTCAGATATGTTCCTTGATGTATCAAGCCTTCCACATTTGCTTACTTCATCTAATGGAAATTCCATCCTTTGCCTGTGGTATCCTTGGTTACATTTTTGGTTATTATCCAACTCTTAAAAAAGGTAGTGATTGGGGCATGGTCATTATGAATGGTGGATGTGTCTTTCAAGAGCTCAGCTGGAACAGCTTTAGTTTGTGGCTAAACTGAGGTCGTTAGTATCTGAGGCATCCGGTCCAAGAATCTGCCATATTAATTGGTGTTCTGAACACCTGATTGCTCTCAACCTTGCAACTGAGCAGCGACAAAAGCCCGTTGCTGGGCTTTTGTCGCCGCTATCCCTACTCGCTATCCCTACTACCACCTATCTCTACTCATAGAAATATATACTTGGCTGCACCTTACCTTGTACCATTGCAGATCAGGAGAGACCTGACCTCCAATGGATGGCTGCAGCCATACAAAGGCACTATTATCAGACTGCAGAGTTTCCATCTACATCTCCTGAGGAGCTTGAGTTTGGTGTGCACTAATGCTTAGTTGGCGGCTGAGCTTAACTTCCACAGCCCCCGGCCCCGCACAGCTTCACAGGGGGCTGGCCGTGAGATCGCTCTCCCTCCCCTCGGGACACTGGTACTGTCCCTCCGTCATTCTCACTCCCACCTTCCCCCCTCACTGCCTGTCGGGTGGGACGTCATCATCACGCCCCGACAGTGTCAGTGCGGAGCCCGGCATAGAAGAGCAGCAGCAGAAAGGAATGGTAAGTAAAGAATTGTGTGAAGCAGAAGGGGGGAGAAGTGTGACGCAAGAGGGAACAGTGTGAAGCAGAAATGGGAGAAGTGTGACGCAAGAGGGAACAGTGTGAAGCAGAAGGGAGGGCAGTGTGAAGCAAGGGGGGGACAGTGTGAAGAAAGAGGGAGGTCTGTGCATGTCCGTTCATGCTCATGGGCAATTTAAGACATAAATGGGGATGGTAGAAGCAGTACTTAAAGGGGGGGTAGTTAAATCAAGGGGTGGTTCAAAAGTGACACACTTTCAAGTTAATTTATTGCTCTTTCCCCATGCACATTTCCATGTGGACTCCCAATCCCACAAAGCGCTTTTAGAGGGATCAGTCCCAAAATCAGAATGTGGGTAAACACTTATGTATGTACTAAGTGGATAAATAGGCACTTACGTACATAAACATATACTCTGCCATCCCCCATATTTTACAACCCCCACCGCATCGACAATTTGTTGAATGCAGCCTCATCTTATAGAATGTAGGTTATTAGAAAGGAAGAAAAATTCCCTGGGTTGGTTCCAGTGTCTTTAAAGCTATAAAAAGTTGGCTATAACATTTTTCAATGTGTTTGCTGCTGTATAGCTTGTACTAATCTTCTTTTAAAATCCCCGAACAAAAGTTTAACCACAACTTTCGCCAACTAATTTGTCGCCACAACAAATGTTTCAACACGACCTATTGCACTGTGTGATCACAGTGCTTCATCTTGACTTCCTAGCAATTTGTAGAGTGGCAGCTACAGAAGTTCTGGTGGATCTGAGGTGAATACAATGGGCTATATCTATAACAATATAACAATAGGCTTGGTTGTTCATGTGGGTATAAGAACACATATGGGACTGTATAAAGGCATAGGAGCATATTATAGGGCATATGAGGGTATACGGTGGAATGTGCGATATGTCAGGTATATTTCCGCCATGCCGTGCTGTGCTCATTGGATATATACGTTTTTTGACATGGTATGATTCCACTACAGCACTGCGCTACATTTTTTTTACATTAATAATATGTATTTTATTGCCTTGCACATTGCTATATCATTTTTGTGGTAACACCATATTTGTTTAAAATATTGCATTCCCCACTTCTTCTGTAGCCAGATAGTTTGCAGGACACTCTTATTTAGTCACGGAAAATACCAAGAACATTCTAGTTGAAAGGCTATGAAGAGAAGGCCATGGGACTGTTCCTGATTTCTAGGGAAAGTTCCAGGTTTTAAAGATTTGTCCCTAGATTGCTAATTATTTTTTTCTCTTGGTCAGCTGGACAATAAAATTACAATTTTTTTTCATGTTAGATCACTATCAGTGTATACTCTCATATTCTCTAGGCTTTATCAGTTGATATTTATCGATGAGGAGTTTTTAAAACTCAAAAACACACAACGATCATGGTCAGTAACCATGCCACGATGGGAAGTTTAGTTTTCTAAGTGCTGCTAAGTCCATTATTGCTTGTGATGTGCTTAGAGGCATTGTCCCGGCAGCAATGTGTCCCTGAAAATTATTTTAAAATGTTAGCAGCTAGGCAGATGTTGTATGGCATGATTATCTCTGATAGGTTCCTACAGACCAGGCTTGTACAACCTGTGGCTCTCTAGGTGAAACTACATGTCCCAGCATGCTTTGCCAGCTTATGGTGCTGAATCTTCCTACTGTATGTGTACATTATTCTTAGACAGTAGGTGCTTTATGCTATTATTATCATAAACTTCTTGTAGGATGTCAGACCCAAAGCTAACATTTTTGTCCCCAAAAGCTACGTCTTCCCATCCCTGCGGGGCTCCATAGATCCAGCCTCGTCCATTACTTTACCATATAATAACAATACATGATATGCATTCTGCCAGTAATCATTTAAAGTTTATGCTATTAAATTATAAGATGATCAAAAAAAAAGGGACACTCTACCTGTCCTGTGTGGCCTGTCTACAGATCTGGACTTGGATGGTATTATCTGTGTTCAGGCTTTTCATTGACTATAGTTGCTGTATCTAACTTCCAAGATATGGACTGACTGTAAGTGCTATGTCCTGGTGGTGGAACGCGTGGTTTTGTCAAAGGTCCATGCTCATGGTACTGGTACATATTCTCTGTCGTCTCTTTATGAATAAATGAATCCAAGAGTTTGTATTGCTGAACCTACACTATAAGAAAGGTTCCTTCCTAGGGAATGGCTCCACATACTCTTGTTTATACCAGATTTTCTGGCATGTTTATGCTATTCAGAGATGCTCATGTCTACTCTCAGCAACTGTTCTATCATTTCTGGCAGCTCTAACATATAAAATGCTACAGATACTTCTGTGTGCCTTATGACTTCTGTCACCACGCTTTGGCTCAACAAAGCCCCTAAGCTTCCAACTATACCATTGCCAGATCTAGAAACAGGAAGTACAGCCCTGACCTGGAAATGGGAAGTACAGCAGACATTTCTTCTAGCTCCAATTAGAGCCTGTGAATGCTTTTAACATCTTTTAAACATAGTCTTGAAATCCTTGCAGAGCCATTCATCTTTGGGCATCTGTGACAGGCCAAGCAGAATGGCTGCTGAACTCCATTTTATTGTTCTTGTACTTTTATTGTGTGTTTTATGAAATGGTGCGGTAACCAAGGCAAAGCTGGGATATGTCTATATACATATATCAGCTAGGTGCCACTGCTAACTGCTCATGTACTGGAAAGTCACGTGTAACTTCGCTGCTATTGCACCTGCAGAGAATAAGTGAAACTGTTTAATGCTCATTGCTGTACCAATAAGAAGTTCTTATTATGTTTATACCTTATATGTTAGTGATATCCGGCACCCTTAGTTTCCTTTCTATAAAAGCTGGTTTTGCTGCTGCGCAAGGTGCCTCGTCCTGGACCATCTATAGTGGTGCCAGTCTTTTGTCTGTCTAGCTCGAGTCGAGAACGGGGTCCTGGATAATTGCTGATTGAACATATCACTAAGAGAACTATCAAAGCTAAGTACCTTATTATTATCTTTTAATTTGATTGCAATAAAAAATTGGTATTTGAACTTTGTGATCACGACTCGTTAACTCCTTCCAACCTGAAATAACCTGAAATGGTTTAATTGGAAACAGTATCATAGCTCAAAAGCATTTTGTTAGGAATGGGCACCGTGCAGATTAGGGAAAAGGACCTTTGCAGCTATCACAGATTAGAAAATAAGAGAACAGTTTAAGAGTAATGTTTCACCAACCAGTAATCTGTAGTAAGCTGCCCTCAATTACAGAATCTGGTAACAGGGCCCATCAACTAAAACCTACCACACATGAAGCTATAGTTGTTCTCCATAACTCTGTGGTGTACGTCTTATTCCATCAATACCAGGATGTATGTCAATCTGAAGGTCAGCATTCAACTAGGCCACTTCAGGAGTATATTTGTATTGTACTGGATGGAGAGGGTCCAGGTGGATTTCCCTTCCAGGTAGCTGGCCTGTGCACATCAAGGTCTTCCATAGACACAGCATTATTACTTTTGTGGAAAGTCGAGAAAAGATGAGGTTGAGTTGGGAGTGTGTCGGACAACAGATTGCTGGCCTAGATTTGACTCAGCTCAGACCCTATTAGCCTGTAAAGGTGGAGTCTCTAATGTCTAACAAGATCAGCACAGTGCATCTCCCAGTCCCATGCCCACTTGTAGGGACTGTATCTCACTGAGTTAACTGGGATTCCACCATCCACCAATGGTCATAGGATACACATGCAAGGTTATATTGTTCAAACTACAGTGATTGAACAGCTCATAGTACAGGCACAAAATAACCCGCTGTGCGCATCCACCTTAAGTGGGGCACAAACACTTATTTGTTTCTAAGATGTCATCCAATTCTACTTGATTCCAACAGCACTAGGAAGATAATGGTGCCATCTCCCAATGTCAGGCACTTGCATCTCCCGGGAGATGTCCCTTTTAAAACACCAGACCAGCAGGTGGGAAACTGGTGTGGAAAAAGAGACCCCTCGTTGCATTGTTATTGGGACTATAATGAATTAGAGACATAACCATTCTACAGTGTGACAGAGCTACATTGCTTGTTTTCAGCTGCCAGAATGTCACTATATAGAAAAGGACTGCAGTGCATTGACTAGTGGTTTTGAACAAGGTTCAGTGATTGGTTATGCTGCAATTAAATAGCTTACAAGGTTGCTAAACTCTCAGGGTACAATTGTCATTATGCTATTCCTAGGAAAAAAGCAGTGGAATCATGACGCACGGTACAAAACAAACATACACTGTAGAGAGGAATTGTAATATAGTACATACGCTAGGTAAAACGTGACTTGGCACGCTCCAAGTGACCTTACCTTATAAGTGATAGCAGAGCTCATAATATACCTGACTGAATGTGTGTGGTGGGCGTAATTTGGAAGAGTTTGAAGGAAATTAGAATAGAAGTATTTTTGCTGTGATTCAACTACAGGCTTATAGCAGAATGATTGTATAATGCGCCAGCTTACATATTATTGTCATACTGTCTCCCACTAGGAATTTATCTTATCAAACTACTAAAAGAGAAATGTCACTTAATGTAAACATTTATCTTACTGTTGATGAATTCAGGAATATCCCTATTAACGGCACATGCATCATTACAACAGGCCAAGACAATTTTCTAGGAGCTAGGACAAATGTTAGGAGGAGAAATTTTGGAGTTTAAATATGCAAAATACATTACAGTACAAATGACCATTACAGTAATATCTCCACAGTATATGACATCAATGTCCCAACTGTATACAAGCATTGCCAGTTCTTGAAGTTGATGTGTAGTATGCATGAAAAATGGGCAAGTATAAGGATCTGAGCGACTTTGACAATAGCCAAATTGTGATGGCCAATGGGCAGCATGGTGGCCTAGTGGTTAGCACTTCTGCCTCACAGCACTGGGGTCACGAGTTCAATTCCTGACCATGGCCTTATATGTGTGGAGTTTGTATGTTCTCCCTGCATTTGCATGGGTTTCCTCCGGGTGCTCCGGTTTCTTCCCACACTCCAAAAACATACTAGTAGGTTAATTGGCTGCTATTAAGATTGACCCTAGTCTGTCTGTGTGTGTGTGTGTGTATGTTAGGGAATTTAGACTGTAAGCTCCAATGGGGCAGGGACTGATGTGGGTGAGTTCTCTGTACAGCGCTGCGGAATCAGTGGCGCTATATAAATAAATGATGATGATGATGATGATGATGGCCAGAAGAATGGGTCACAGCATCTCCAAAACAGCAGGTCTTGTGGGGTGTTCTCAGTATGCAATGGTTAGTACCTACCAAAAGTGGTCCAAGGAAGGACAACTGGTAAACTGGTAACAGGGACATGGGTGCCCAAGACACATTGATGCGCATGGGGAACAAAGCTTACCCGTCTGGTCCAATCCCACAGAAGAGCTATGTAGTACAAATTATTGGAAAAGTTAATGCTGTCTATGATACAAGGGTAATACAGAAATGCCTTTCTGGATAACTCCACCATTTCAAGCACCTGCGGTGAACCTATAAATTGATGGAGCAATTTCCATTTCTGTATTGCTGTTTGATATGCATGCTTGGTATCAGTAGCTGATGGGGAGTGCTGGTCCATTGTTGCCATTTGGAAGTTCCTCTTGGTAATTTAGCTCTCAACTTAAAAACACATGAATGTATGACCAAGTATCGGGACTCTCATTGTTTGGAATCCTTTAGAATTTAGGACCACCTTATTAGCAGAAGCGCCTTGACTGGGCAGGTGGCTTATCATACATTTGCAAATGTGTGTAACTGATAATTCTGCATTTTGTAGAATAGTAGATGTTTACTGGTTCACAGCAGTGTGCTGGGGGATTTTATTCGGTATGATAGAAAGGTGTGTATGGGACTGTATAGCCGCAGACTGGTCAGAGAGCCCAGGCTGACCCCTGTCCACCGCTGAAATCACCTACAATAGGCACATGAGCGTCAGAACTGGACTATGGAGCAATGGAAGAAGGTGACCTGGTGGTCTGATCAATCACGTTGTCTTTTACATCATGGGGACAGCTAGGACAGCTAGGCACGTGTGCATTGTTTACCTAGGGAATGGATGGCACCTGAACGGGTGCCATCCATCCACCACTATGGGAAGAAGTCAAGCTGACAGAGGCAGTGTGATGCTCTGGGCAATATTCTGCTGGGGAACCTTGGCATTCATGTGGATGTTACTTTGACAAATACCACTTATCTAAACATTGTTGCAGACCAAGTACACCCCTTCATGACAACAGTATTCCCTGATGTCAGTGGTCTCTTTCAGAAGGATAAAGTGCCCTGCCACACTGCAAATATTGTTCAGGAATGGCTTGAGGAGCATGACAAAGAGTTCTAAGTGTTGACTTGGCCTCTATATTCCCCAGTTCTCAATCCGATCGAGCAACTGTGGAATGTGCTGCAAAAACATTGTTAGAGCTATGGAGGGCGACAAAAGACCAGCAACACCTATCCCTCCTCATAGAAATATATACTTGGCTGCACCTTACCTTGTAGAAATGCGCATCAGGAGAGACCTGACCTCCAATGGATGACTGCAGTCATACAAGGGCACTAGGATCAGACTGCAGAGTTCCCACCTACATCTCCTGAGGAGCTTGAGTTTGGTGCCGTTGCACCCTGGCCGTGATATTCAAGTACACCCAGGTGTGGCGCTACCATTAGGCTGTGTTAGGCAGCTGCTTAGGGTGCCGCTGGTGTGCACTAATGCTGTGCAGTGGCCGGCTGAGCTTAACTTCCACATCCCCCGGCCCCGCACAGCTTCACAGGAGGTAGGGTGTGTGATCGCACTCCCCCCCTCAGGACACTGGTACTGTCCCTCCGTCATTCTCCCTCCCTCCTTCCCCTCTCACAACAGTATTCCCTGATGGCAGTGGTCTCTTTCAGAAGGATAATGTGTCCTGCTATACTGCAAAAATTGTTCCGGAATGGCTTGAGGAGCATGACAAAGAGTTCTAAGTGTTGACTTGGCCTCTAAATTCCCCAGTTCTCAATCCAATCGAGCAACTGTGGAATGTGCTGCAAAAACATTGTCAGAGCCATGGAGGTCCCACCTTACAATTTACAGTACTTAAAGGATCTGCTGCTAAAGCCTTGGTGCCAGATACCACAGGACACCTTCAGTCTATGCCTTGATGGTCAAAGCTGTTTTGACTGCACGATTGGAACATACACAATATTAGGCAGGTGGTTTTAATGTTGTGGCTGGTTGGTGTATGTTATGCCAGCTGGTATATTCTTTGGCTGGTATGAAGGACAGGGTCCCCCCTACCAGCCATGAGCCAAAGAATATACATCAGTGTCCCTGCATGACCCAGCATCAGTGAATTGAATTACCTTCAGTATTGATTCTCAGACCCATAACTTTTTGTCACCATGGTGACCAGTGTTTTATTGAATTCCAGTACCTTATTTTTCTTCTAGTTGCCAATAGGAATGAATGAAACGCACATTGTCAGCAGCAACACGTGTAGCAGTTTGACCCAATCTGTGATTCATCACTAGTTCGCCCCGCTATGCCACTACTCGTGTTGTTGCGCTGTGGGGTTGGGGCCTTGACAATGCGATTCCTAGTGAATTGTCATTGAGACATCTTTCCCGTCCACTTCACTAGGTACCAGTTATCTCGCTGGGAGTACTAGGAAATTCGAGTCCAGACATTTCGTAAGAGTAGACTAGTATTGCACAAGTGCTGCGTACCTCCCAGCTGTCCCAATTTAGGAGGGGCAGTGCCAATTTACAGGGACTGTCCTGACAATCAGATTATTTTTGTTCTGGTTCCAGGACCATTGGGAGATGTGTTCTGCTAACGGACGCCGCAGGCATCTACTGCTGGTACACACAGTACTAAAAGGATCTTATTAGGGGAGAGCGAGGCGCTTGGTGGTGGCCCAATATTCGGAACTACTGTGCACGCTCTAGGGAGGGTTGTAGCATGCCAAGTGTAACACGACCATGCCCCTGTGTGACTACACCTGCTCCTTGCACACACACTGATACAAAGTGGTGGTGCACACAACGTTTTAATGTTATTTTGTATTTGGCGATTTGGCGTTCAAGCGCAAAAGAGGAGGCTTGATAAGGTATCACAGGACACGTCCAGCACCCCCTGTCCCTTCCCCTCCCCTAAAATCACTATTAGCAGAGGGACATACCTTCAACCTTTTCACCCGATTGTGATGACGGCATAGAACCTTCAAGTAGGGACAGCCCTGCCTCAATAAGGACAGTTGGGAGCTATGGAATATTGGTTCAGCTCACAACATGACTGTCCTCAAGGGTCCACTTTAAGAGCTATGAGCAAATCACAGCCTTTTGAGAAGAACAAGACTCCTTCATCCAGTGTAAATGGCAGTAGCTGTGTAGATGACAGGACAGATGTCATTTAATAGGTTCACCAGAAGCTTCAGTTTGTATCTACAGCTGACAATAACCTAAACCAGGCTGTGGACACTGCATGGGTGGAAAATACAGATTGCTTGAGGTATGAGTGGGCTGCTCTAGATAACTTACAGCATTCCAGAACTTTTTAAAGTTGAATCCCAAGTTCTTCAAGTTTGTGCCTTGAGCAGGAAACAAAATGTATGAATTTTCTGCTTTACTACCAGGAGGGAGCCCTCTGGCCTTGTAGCGTTCCAGATTTAGTTCATTGCCACAGGTCATTCCTTCACCCAGCCAGTTTATTACTATACTTAGTCAGCCCCAATAGAAGTACAGTACATAATACATAGGTGTTTTATTTGCATTTCTGCTCTGAGAAAACATTTGTTTATTGCTGCCATCTGCAGGGCATTGTTGGTAACACATTCATTTCTTTTTATTTTCTTCCCCTCGACTTTCCCTAAAATTTCATGTTTTCAGGAAATATCTTTGAACATTATTATTACGCGTCCCAGCATGCCCCCAGTCTACCGCATTTGTAGTTCCACAACAGCAAGAGGATGATAAGTTGAGTAAGTCTAATATAGACACTCTGGGCTTGATTCATCAAGGCATGCTTACTTGAGCGCACGTACGCAGATCGGCTCTGCGCACTCCCGAATTCAACAAAGAACAGATCTACAGATACGTGTGTGGATGAATTCGGGTGTAGGTTTGCTCTGCTCTACTACACAAGACCACAGTTGCCTACTCTCCCGGACTGTCCGGGAGACTCCCGAATTTCTGGGAGTGCTCCCGGACTCCCGGGAGAGCAGGCAATTCTCCCTGATCCTGTCCAGCTGTGTAAACTAAACGGAGGGGGCAGGGCCTAGTGACGTCATGGACCCACCATTGTGGCCCCGCCCCCTGTTTTTATTGGTTCAAATTAGTGATGTCCATTTTGGTGGCGGGGCTAATGACGCAATTCTTCTAGCCTCGCCCACACACACCCACCTGCACCCCGGACCTCCCGGGAATCACCTTGCCAATGTTGGCAAGTATACACAAGACACTGCAGGATACGTCCCATGCCTTTTATTTATTAGGAAGATCTTAATGTCTACTGAATGGAAAATGATTTGTTACAGTCGCTCCTGATTGATAAACACATGTTCTAGCATGTATACAAGTCTGTCATCACTAGTACTGAGGACCTACACTGGCCCTGGAGCTGAAGCAAGAGATACAGCAGAAAAACTTTGAGGAGCCCAAAGCTTGATTCAGATGTGACTGAGTGTGCTAGAGTTTGTCTACTTACTTACTGTTTCGTTGCGGATGGTCCTCTTTAATGCATGCACAGTGTGATTTTGCATGCGATACACACAAAATCGTCAGATATGTTCCTTGATGTATCAAGCCTTCCACATTTGCTTACTTCATCTAATGGAAATTCCATCCTTTGCCTGTGGTATCCTTGGTTACATTTTTGGTTATTATCCAACTCTTAAAAAAGGTAGTGATTGGGGCATGGTCATTATGAATGGTGGATGTGTCTTTCAAGAGCTCAGCTGGAACAGCTTTAGTTTGTGGCTAAACTGAGGTCGTTAGTATCTGAGGCATCCGGTCCAAGAATCTGCCATATTAATTGGTGTTCTGAACACCTGATTGCTCTCAACCTTGCAACTGAGCAGCGACAAAAGCCCGTTGCTGGGCTTTTGTCGCCGCTATCCCTACTCGCTATCCCTACTACCACCTATCTCTACTCATAGAAATATATACTTGGCTGCACCTTACCTTGTACCATTGCAGATCAGGAGAGACCTGACCTCCAATGGATGGCTGCAGCCATACAAAGGCACTATTATCAGACTGCAGAGTTTCCATCTACATCTCCTGAGGAGCTTGAGTTTGGTGTGCACTAATGCTTAGTTGGCGGCTGAGCTTAACTTCCACAGCCCCCGGCCCCGCACAGCTTCACAGGGGGCTGGCCGTGAGATCGCTCTCCCTCCCCTCGGGACACTGGTACTGTCCCTCCGTCATTCTCACTCCCACCTTCCCCCCTCACTGCCTGTCGGGTGGGACGTCATCATCACGCCCCGACAGTGTCAGTGCGGAGCCCGGCATAGAAGAGCAGCAGCAGAAAGGAATGGTAAGTAAAGAATTGTGTGAAGCAGAAGGGGGGAGAAGTGTGACGCAAGAGGGAACAGTGTGAAGCAGAAATGGGAGAAGTGTGACGCAAGAGGGAACAGTGTGAAGCAGAAGGGAGGGCAGTGTGAAGCAAGGGGGGGACAGTGTGAAGAAAGAGGGAGGTCTGTGTGAAGCAAGGGGGGGCAGCGGGGAGTAGAAGGGGGGGCAGTGTGAAGCAAGAGGGAGGTCAGTGTGAAGCAAGGGGGGAGCAGTGTGAAGTAGAAGGGAGGGCAGTGTGCCGCAAAAGGGGGGCATGTGAAGCAGAGAGGGGAGAAGTGTGACGCAAGAGGGGGCAGTGTGAAGCAAAGGGGAGGGCAGTGTGAAGCAAGGGGGCAGTGTGAAGAAAGAGGGAGGTCAGTGTGAAGCAAGGGGGGGGGAGTGTGAAGTAGAAGGGAGGGCAGTGTGAAGCAAGAGGGAGGTCAGTGTGAAGCAGGGGGGGAGAAGTGTGAAGCAGGGGGGGAGAAGTGTGAAGCAGGGGTGGGAGAAGTGTGAAGCAGGGGGGGCAGTGTGAAGCAAGAGGGAGGTTAGTGTGTAGCAAGGGGGGCAATGTAAAGCAGAAGGGGGGACAGTGTGAAGCAAGAGGGAGGTCAGTGTGAAGCAGGAAGAGCAACAGTGTGATGGAGGGGGGGCAGTAGTGTGATGGAGGAGGGTAGTAGTGTGATTCAAGGGGGACAGCAGTGTGATGCAGTGGGGGGTGGTGTGCAGAATGGGGGACATTGTGCTGCATGGGGGACACTGTGATAAAGGGGGAGCAGTATGCTGGATGGGGGACATTTTGATGCAAGGGGGGCAGCAGTGTCATACATGGGGGGCAGCAGTGTGATGGAGTGGGGGGCAATGTGCAGGATGGGGGACATTGAGATGTGGGGGGGGGGCATTGAGATGCAGGGGGGCAATGTGCTGGATGGCGGACATTGTGATGTAAGGGGGGCAGTAGGCAGTTTCCTATTCTCATGAACGGCCTTTGCCTACGGCTTTAGTATCAACCCAATTCGAGACAGGGCACCAGAATATCAATCATGAACTAGAAGGACCTGGATGCCAAACACAGCATCTATCACAACTATATGGTACGTTACACCCTTTTCTGCCCTTCAGAAATCAATACAAGCAACAGGGACCTGTCCTACAAGAAATCTACAGGCAGATAAAATAGATATAAATGAGGTACATTGCACAGCATCTGTCTCCTGCTCCCTCACTCCACAGAGCAGTGCCAGAGACAAAAAAGCGACAAAGAGTAATCTACAGTGCAACTACTAAAACAGTTCAACCCAGTTTGAGCATAAACTAAATTTACCAGCTGACTTTACAGTCAGGGAAAGCTATAGAGAACACAAAACAGCAAAACCTTGCATTAATTCGTAGAAAAGCCATCAATCTAAGAACAAGTTCCTAGAAACCAACCAAGGCTTCCTTCATACTACTTCTCTATTTAGAGATAGTGGTTAAAATGTGCTGGTATACGGTGATATGCCTCCCACCACTTCTCCTCCTGCCTCTATTGTAAAACTAGCAGGGTTACCTGGCATTGCGGGGACCGATGTGTAATGTGTAGCAGTTTTTACATATTAGCCAATTATTTGGTAAATAGACCAAAAATGCTATTTAGAAAATAAGATTTGTTGCTTTGTCACGTTGTCATTATGTGGTGTGGCGAGGTTTCCTTCCAGCAGTCAAACAATTGTTTACAACCAAAAGATTATATTTTCAATATTTGACACTCTGTCGCTTTGTTGCGTTACCGCTATGGTCTAATACCTTACTCCAGCGGTTCCCAAAGTGTGCGCCGTGGCTCCCAGGGGTGCCGCGGCGCTGTCACAGGGGTGCTGCGGGAAAGCCACATAAAAACAAAACAAAACATAAACTCACCAATCTTCGTGGCGCCTGGACCCAGCATCCTCCTCTCTCACACAGCTTGTCACTATAGTGACAAGCGGCGTGAGAGAGAGGGAGAATGCTGGGTCCAGGCGCCGCGCGGATTGGTGAGTTTATGTTTTGTTTTGTTTTTTCTGGCTTTCCCGCGGCAGAGGGTACAGAGTGAGAGGGAGCGTGGCAGAGGAGAGGGGACAGCGTTACATAGGAGAGGTGACAGCGTTACAGAAGAGAGGGGACAGTGTGACAGAGGCCAGAGGAGGGGACAGCGTGACAGAGGGAGAGGAGGGGGACAGAGGGCAGAGGAGAGGGACAGCGTGACAGAGGCTAGAAGAGGGGGACAGAGGCCAGAAGAGGGGGACAGTGTGACAGAGGGCAGAGGAGGGGGACAGAGGGCAGAGGAGGGGGACAGCGTGACAGAGGGCAGAGGAGGGGGACAGCGTGACAGAGGGCAGAGTGAGAGGGAGCTTGACAGAGGGTAGAGGAGGGGACAGCCTGACAGAGGGCAGAGGAAGGGGGCAGAGTGACAGAGGGCAGAGGAGGGGGACAGTGTGACAGAGGGCAGAGTGAGGGGGAGCGTGACAGAGGCCAGAGGAGGGGGACAGAGGGCAGAGGAGGGGGACAGAGGGCAGAGGAGGGGGACAGAGGGCAAAGGAGGGGGACAGTGTGACAGAGGGCTGAGGAGGAGGACAGAGGGCAGAGGAGGGGGACAGCGTGACAGAGGGCAGAGGAGGGGGACAGCGTGACAGAGGGCAGAGTGAGAGGGAGCGTGACAGAGGGCAGAGGAGGGGACAGCGTGACAGAGGGCAGAGGAGGGGGACAGCGTGACAGAGGGCAGAGGAGGGGGACAGTGTGACAGAGGGCAGAGTGAGAGGGAGCGTGACAGAGGGCAATACTAAATAACTGTGTAAGATTTGGCAGCATTTACTCTGCCTACCCAAAAGATGTAGTGTTTTCTTCAATAGGCCAAGTCTTGTTCTATATGTATTTGATTAAATAGGGGTGGAAAAATTGGCTTTGTAGAGTAAAGATAAGATATAATAACCCATAAATATTTAATGTGGTTTAAGAGTCATTGGAAGTCAAAGTTCAGCTTGAGGACCTTTCTAAAGTGGACAAGGAGATAGAGAGGTAGAGCTTCGTTTTTCTTGTTGCCGACCTTGTAACCAGTTACAGTACCAAATTAGGTCAATTCCCTGTAATAGATTAGAGAGGTAAATGGTTTGGTAAGGATTAACAGAAAATAGTCATCAAAAAGAGCGATTTTGCACTAAGTTTTTCTGATGGTAATTATCCAGATGCCCAGGCTAGATCAAATTCTGCTGGCCAGGAGTTCTATGACCAGGGCAAATATCAGGTGGGAGAGGGGACATCCCTATGTGGTACCATTTGCTAGGTTAAAGGGTCTGGATGTCAGTTGTTGCATGGTCCTGACAGTGGACGGGACGCCCACCACCAGGGGAAGTGAAGATGTGCTAGATGATAGAAGATTGCTCATCCTCTGTTGAAGAAGTGTACGAGGACTACTGCTTTGTTGTTTTATAATATGTAAATTTGTTACTAGTGAGAGGTCCTCATGCCAAAGATGACCTTATCCCTAAAATATTTTATTTGTTTCAAACTTTGCTAAAAGCAGTGCCAACTCAGGTAATTAACAGCCTCCATGTAATAAATGTATTTGGAATTACAGAAAAGACTAAAGAGGGACCTTCTGGCCGGGGGATTGGGTCTACCCCAATTTCTCAGATATTACAATGCGGCACGCCTAACCCAATTACTAGCTTGGCCCTCCAAACCAAACATAAATCGCTAGGTCAATTTGAAAAACAAATTAGTGGGTGAGAACTCGAACTCCTCCCTAGGCTTAAGAGACAACATAGACCGAAATCTATGTCATCTGCTACAACAGTGGCACTGATGTTTTCTACTTGGGATAAAAATCTTTGTTTGTCGGAGCACTACTCACTGCTCACTACAGTCTGGGTTTATCCATTTTTCCCACAGCGACAAAGAGAACTCCTGGCAGCCCCCTGAAAAGGTTCAAAAGTTTCACAATTTCACCACATGATTGGGGTGTTTACCCCAATATCATTTGTGGAACTACAAGAGAAGTACCACTTGCCAACTACAAATATTATCAGTATCTTCAAATTCAACATATCATTTACTTATAATCCCAATTGCAGGGGCTCAATTTCTCTATCATACAATCTTATATCTACAATCTAGGGATGTGCACCGGCGACTTTTGAGGTCTCGTATTTTGTGTTTTGGATCCGGATTTTCATTATTTTTGGGGTTCGGATTTGTCTCGCAAAACACTTGACGAAAGGTCTCGGTTCGGATTTAAGGTTTTGGATTCGGATTTTTTTTGGAAAAAACATAAAAAGTTTAAAAATCAAGTTTTTGGGCTTATTTTCACTCCTATGCTATTAGTAACCTCAATAACATTCAATAACACGCATTTCCACTAATTTACAGTGTATTCTGAACACCTCACAATATAGTTATTAGTCCAAAACGTTGCAACGAGGTATCTTTCTGGACTGCGTAGAGGAGTGGGTCACCACAATATATATAATAAGAAAACCATCAACTTGTATGATTCGCACCAATAAATGTACCTGGACTGCGTAGAGGAGTGGGTCACCACAATATATATAATAAGAAAACCATCAACTTGTATGATTCGCACCAATAAATGTACCTGGACTGCGTAGAGGAGTGGGTCACCACAATATATATTAAAAACCCTGAACTTGTATGATTCGCACCAATAAATGTACCTGGACTGCGTAGAGGAGTGGGTCACCACAATATATATTAAAAACCCTGAGCTTTTATGATTCGCACCAATAAATGTATCTGGACTGCGTAGAGGAGTGGGTCACCACAATATATATAATAAGAAAACCATCAACTTGTATGATTCGCACCAATAAATGTACCTGGACTGCGTAGAGGAGTGGGTCACCACAATATATATTAAAAACCCTGAACTTGTATGATTCGCACCAATAAATGTATCTGGACTGCGTAGAGGAGTGGGCACTGGGCACCACAATAAAATATATAAAAAACCTTCAACAGGTCTGCCTTACACTGCACATACGGCTGCTCCTCCATCCTCTCCATCATATACATGTTGGAGTTTTAGCGTGTGACAACCTCTTGTTTTTGATAATGTCAGTGCATTTTGAATATTTTTCAATTTGCCCCACACCACTGAATGTACTTTATCTATGATACGCATCTATCTATCTTGACTGCGTAGTGTGGTGGCCCCGGTACACAATTTGGTACCGAGGCCACAATATAATTAAAAAATTGGGCATCAACTGTCACCGTTGTTTAATATCTGATACACCTAAATATGGACTGCACAGTGGAGTGGCCCCGGTAGTAAATTTGGTGCCGGGGCCACAATACCTCCTCCAACTTCCAAGTGTAGTGTTTATAAAGACAGACAGCGTCGAAGTGTTATTAGTTGACTTTCTTAACCCTAAAATTGTCCCTGTTGCAAATATTCGTGCAATGGACAGTTACTTTTTTATTGAAAGACTCAAGCTTTCAAGTGTAATGTTTATAAAATATAAACAACAATACAGTAGTTTTAGAGCACGTCAATACCTCTTGTTTTAAATTATGACAGGGCAATTTACTTTTGGTTTAATTTCTTGAATTTGTTTAAATTTGGTTTTACTTTTTGAACATGGCAAACGACTGTTGATTGGTCATATAATGCAAAAAAAAAAGTTCCAAGATGGAATTGTCCTTGGGCCCTCACACCCACCCTTATGTTGTTGAAATAGGACATGCACACTTTAACAAACCAATCATTTCAGCGACAGGGCCTACCAAACAACTTTGGCTGAAATGATTGGTTTGTTTGGGCCCCCACACCAAAAAAGCTATTCATCTCTCCCTGTACAGACTAAACAGGCTCTACTGAGGCAAGATGTCGTCCTCATCCTCAACCTCTGATTCCTCTCCCCCTACAGTGTGTACTTCCTCCTCATCACACATTATAAATTCGTCCCCGCTGGACTCCACAACCACAGGTCCCTCTGTAGTATCTGGAGGGCAGTGCTGTACTTCATTGAGGAATTGATTATTCATTTTTATAAACATCATTTTTTCAACGTTATGAGGAAGCAACCTCCTTCGCCGCTCACTGACCAGGTTCCCCGCTGCACTAAAAACTCTTTCCGAGTACACACTGGAGGGGGGACAACTCAGGTAAAATAGAGCCAGTTTGTACAGGGGCTTCCAAACTGCCTTTTTTTCCTGCCAGTAACAATATGGACTGTCTGACATGTCTACTTGGATGGTGTCAGCAAAGTAATCATCCACCATTTTTTCTATTGTGACAGCATCCAATGCAGCGAGAGTAGACATGTCTGCAATGGTTGGCAGGTCCTTCAGTCCGGACCAGATGTTATCAGCATCCCCGCCAGTGCCTCTTTTGGGAAAACTGAGCTTTTTCCTCGCAGCCATAGATGTGGAAGAAAATGAGGGTGGAGCTGTTGGCATGTCACGGTCCTCTTCAGAGGAATATCTCCTGACCAGCAGGTCTTTGCACCGCTGTAGACTTGTGTCCGCCGGAAACAGAGACACAACATACGCTTTAAACCGAGGATCGAGCACGGTGGCCAGAATGTATTCCTCTGACTTTAAAAGAGTGACCACCCTCGGATCCTGGCAAAGCGTACGAAGGGCTACATCCACAAGAGCTACATGCTTGGTGTAATCGCAATGGCTTACCAGCTCCTCCCTCACTTTCTCCAGCTGCTTCTGCAACAGCCTGATCAGGGGAATGACCTGACTCAAGCTGGCAGTGTCGGAACTGACTTCTCGTGTGGCAAGTTCAAATGGCTGCAGAACCTTGCACAACACGGAAATCAGTCTCCACTGCGCTTGACTGAGGCGCATCCCCACTCCTTTGCCTATGTCGTAGGTGGCTGTGTAGGCCTGAATGGCCTTTTGCTGCTCCTCCATCCTCTGCAGCATATAGAGGGTGGAGTTCCAGCGCGTCACAACCTCTTGTTTGAGGTGATGGCAGGGCAGGTTCATGCTTTTTTGATGTGCCTCTAGTCTGCGGTAGGCACTGGCTGAATGCCGAAAGTGTCCAGCAATTTTGCGCGCCACCGCAAGCATCTCCTGCACACCCCTGTCACTCTTGAGGTAATGCTGCACCACCAAATTAATGGCGTGGGCAAAACATGGGACGTGCTGGAAATTGCCCATATTTAATGCCCGCACAATGTTACTGGCATTGTCTGACACCACAAATCCCCATGAGAGTCTAAGTGGGGTAAGCCACTGGGAGATAATTTCCCTCATTTTCTCTAATATGTTGTCAGCGTTGTGCCTCTTATTAAAGCCTGTAATACACAATGTTGCCTGCCTTTGCACGAGCAGCCATTTTGTAGTTGCTGCTACTGATGCAGCTGTTGCTGTTGCTGCGGAAGGGGATGCATCTACCCAGTGGGCTGTCACAGTCATATAGTCCTTCGTTTGCTCAGAACCACTTGTCCACATGTCCGTGGTTAAGTGGACAGTGGGTACAACCGCATTTTTTAGAGCACTGAGGACACTTGATCGTACTTCTCTGTACATTTTTGGTATCGCCTGCCTAGTGAAGTGGAATCTCGACGGGATTTGGTACCGGGGACACAATACCTCCATCAACCCTCTAAATCCCACTCCACTGATGGCGGACACCGGGCGCACGTCTAACACCAACATTGCAGTTACAGCCGCAGTTATACGCTTTGCAATAGGGTGACTACTATCGTATTTTGTGGTCATGGCAAACGACTGTTGGACGGTCAATTGTTTTGTGAAAGACTTAGCGGTCTTACGACTTCCCCTCTGGGAAGATGACCGACTAACAGCAGCAACAGCAGCAGTGGCAGTAGTAGGCGTACCGCTGCAGGATTCCTCGGATGAATCCCGTATTGAGGAGGACTCAGTCTGGCTGCTGACTTGGGCTGCAGGACTGAATCTGATGGAGTTTGTGGAGGAAGTTGACGAGGAGGGTGTTGCTGGTGTGTATCCAACTGGACCACGGGATTTAGGTGTCCCTGTACCGATGAGGGTCCTAGCCCCAGTTCCTGAACTAACCACTGAACTATGAAGGTTATTCAGGTGACGTATAAGGGAGGATGTTCCTAGGTGGGCAAGATCCTTACCCCTGCTTATTTGAGCTTTACATAAGCTACATATGGCCATACATTGGTTGTCTGGATTTGGATAAAAATAACTCCAGACCGAAGAGGTGCATTTTTTGGTCTTCTGACCAGGCATGACGATGGGCTTTTTCATCCCATGGACATCAGCTGTTTCCCCCCCTGGTGCCTCATTTACAATAACCACATCACCATCCTCATCATCAAGTTCCTCCACAGCGCCAGCTACATCATCAATAGCCTCCTCCCGAGCCACCTCTTCCCGTACAGTGATGGGAAGGTCAGGCTTGACAACCACCAACATCCTTGGACTCGCCTTGTGGATTTGTGATAATTTCTCTTTAGAAGGCAGAGTTGTTTGCTGTTTTGTTGCTGACAGCATAACTCTCTTCAATTTTTTGTAGGGGGGGGGAGGAGGAGGAGGGCTAAGATCCGTGGGTGAAGCTGAACCACTAGTCATGAACACGGGCCAGGGCCTAAGCCGTTCCTTGCCACTCCGTGTCGTAAATGGCATATTGGCAACTTTACGTTTCTCCTCAGATGATTTTAAGTTTCTCTTTTTGCTACTTTTTCTTAACTTGGGCTTTTTGGATTTTACATGCCCGGTACTACGAGATTGGGCATCGGGCTTGGAAGACGACGTTGATGGCATTTCATCGTCTATGTCATGACTAGTGGCAGCAGCTTCAGCATTAGGAGGAAGTGGGTCTTGATCTTTCCCTACTTTATCCTCCAAATTTTTGGTCTCCATTATATGTAGCACAAGATACTGCAGAATGTGTGAACTTGGTAATATTGCAGTACCAATGGACTTATACTGCTGGATTGGTTTTGCAAATTTGGTTATAATTATATATTTTTTTTTTAATTTTTAATTTTTTATTTTTTTTTACTTTTTTTTTATTTTTTAAAAACTTGGGAATAATGGGGAAATAACTATGCCCTTAGAAGCACAGAGCACAGGACACAGCATCACTGGACTGAACAGGACACGGCACAGGACCCAGCAGCACTACGGAACTCAGCAGGACAGAGCACAGGACACAGCACCACTGGACTGATACTGCAGAATGTGTGAACTTTGTAATATTGCAGTACCAATGGACTTATACTGCTGGATTGGTTTTGCAAATTTGGTTATAATTATATATATTTTTTTTTAATTTTTAATTTTTTATTTTTTTTTACTTTTTTTTTATTTTTTAAAAACTTGGGAATAATGGGGAAATAACTATGCCCTTAGAAGCACAGAGCACAGGACACAGCACCACTGGACTGAACAGGACACGGCACAGGACCCAGCAGCACTACGGAACTCAGCAGGACAGAGCACAGGACACAGCACCACTGGACTGATACTGCAGAATGTGTGAACTTTGTAATATTGCAGTACCACTGGACTTTTACTGCTGAATGTGTGAACTTGGTAATATTGCAGTACCAATGGGCTTATACTGCAGGATTGGTTGTGCAAATTTTGTGGTAATTAAAAAAAATTAAATTAGTTTTTGGTATTTTTTTAAATAACTTTTTTTTATTTTTTTAAACACAGGGGAATATTGGGGAAATAACTATGCCCTTAGAAGCACAGAGCACAGGACACAGCACCACTGGACTGAACAGGACACAGCACAGGACCCAGCAGCACCACTGACCTCAGAAGGACAGAGCACAGCACACAGCACCACTGGACTGATACTGCAAAACACAGCACAGCACAGAACTAAACAGCACAGCACAGAACTAAACAGCACAGCACGAGATCTACCAGGACAGAGGACCACCTAACACACCCTCCCTCTACCCTGATCAATGCCCGAGTGAAGATGGCGGCGACTAGCGGGGAATTTATAGGATCCAGAGCCTCAGTTTCAGATTTGAATTTGGCGCCAATACCCGGATCTGTCTCGTATCCGACTCGGATCGGCAACGTTCGGGTGGGCTCGGATTTCAGAAATCCGAGTGCGCTCATCTCTACTACAATCTACAATCTATGATACAAATCTCCAGGTCAGATTCATATGAGAAGGCTTGGAAAACAGACATTGGAATGCAACTTGGCCAATCAGAACTCCATAAACTCAGTCATTAAGAAAAAAAAAAAGAGTAAGTTTGCTCCTGGACAAACCACGTTACCCTGCAAGCGGTGCAAATTAGTTTATTATTTTGCACATAAGGAAAATACTGGCTGCTTTTTCATGTAGCACACAAATACTTGATAGCTTTATTTGTACACAGAAATTTAAAGTTGATCTAGGACATGTCCTACCCCAAATATAAATCTGCCATCACATTTTATATTTACCTCCCCCTCCAATGCAACATGGTTTTGCTAAAGGGCAAAGTTACTCATTTTTTTTGTTTTTTTATATATATATATATATATATATATATATATATATGTCCTATATACAAGTAATTGGGATTTTTTTCCAGGAGATTCTATATTTTTACCAGATTAAACCAAACAAACCATTATTCTCTAACAATATTGTATGTGTCCATCTGTTTCTGTGTGTAACCACAAAGGGGAGCCCAAGCTCTGGGATTCATATCTCCCAGCCAGGCTCGTTTTCATCTGTTTGCCATCTTGTCGCCTTTATGAAGACACAGGCACAGTATTGCTGCCACATAAGGCAAGCATTCTTAACCTTTTTGGCTAGGACCCGGTCTATGATGGTGAAGCTGCTGAGCACCACATTGTTCTGTTTTTAACCAGCATTATTGGAGTTTTATCTATCATTGTTGGATAGTGTTCAGCAGCAACTAACATTCTGGCTCGCCATTTATTGCATTGATACAGAATGTTGTATCATCTTGCTCCTCCGTGGTGAGCTTCTGCAAAAATCACCTTTTTCTGTTATAATGGATAGACCCCCTTAAATAGACCCCTTAAATACATACCTCCTCATTGTCCCTGTTTTAGCAGGACAGCCAATATTTCACACCACCCCTGCACCAGCTATCTTTAAAAGGGATCAGATGTGCAGTTGTGTCTTTTAGATATCTGGTATGCTTACTATTCTAACTAATTGTTTGTTTAATATTTCTATTATTATATGTAGTGTGTGATTAGTGGGGGTTAATTCAATAAAGTAATCACATGACTCTGTGACCCTACTTAACCAACAGATAAAGGCTGTGTCAGCCTTGGTAAGCTTTGTTAGCCAGTGTAGATTTTCTACAAGTGTATAGACAAACTTATAAGGCATAGTAAGAGTTACACAAGGGATCACTTGGTCACCTGGCTTCCTCAATTTCTCTCCTCTGACTTTTCTTCCCTTATCTTGGGTGATTTTAATATCCCTAAAGACAAACATTGCTGCTTCCAAACTTCTCTCTCTTGGTCTTTCTCAATGAACCTCCTCTCCCTCCCACTGCAGTGGCCACTAACTTGATCTGGTCTTCTTACACCTCAGTCCTGTCTCCTACCTCAACAATTCACCTATCCCTCTCTCTGACCACCTTCTACTCTCTTTTAGCACCTCTCTACACCTCACACCTTCTCCAGCAGCCAAAGTTACTCTCACCAGGCGTAACCTTGACACCACTGATCCTACCACGTTCTCTTCCTCCCTGGTCTCAATCCTCTTCTCCATCACCACCCTATCTTGCCCCAACTAGGCAGTCTCCTTCTTATCACTGTACTTGACTCTGTCGCCCCAGCTATCATCATCAAGCTTTGTTGGTCCGCGTCTCAACCGTGCACTCTTACCCGCTATCTTCAAAAAAGCTCCCGCAGTGCAGAATGGCTCTGGAGAAAGACGCACACTCATGCTGACTTTCTTCACTTCAAGTTCATACACCCCTGTTACAGTTCTGCCCTATCACTCTCTAAACAATTCTTCTTTAAGGCTCTCATTTTCCTCCCAATCCTCCAACCCAATTTCCTCTCTGCCACCATCAACTCCCAGGGGCGCACGCAAGGGGGGTTCTGGGTCTCCAGAAACCCCTCCCCTCCGCTAACGAAGTGCCCCACATAGCGGCACTGTACTATATATCAGCCGTGGCGCTTTCAAAGAAGCGTCCACAGCGGTGCTGTATTGTATACAGCAACGCCACCGCCGAGGATGCTTCTTTGACAGAGCCGCGGCTGCTGTATAGTACAGTGCTGCCAAAACAGAGCTGCTGCGCATGTGCGGGCACATGCGCAACAGCTCTCTCACGTGTTTTTTGTTTTTTTTGATTGGGGGGAAACCCCCCTAAAAATCCTGCGTGCGCCCCTGACTTCCTCCTCTCTCCTCCTCCACTACCCTCCTCAATCTCTGCTATCGACTTTGCTACCCACTTCACCTCCAAAATTGAGTCAATGCATCAGGACATCTCCTCCCATAAGGTCCTTCCTGCCCCTCCATCTCCCCCCTCCCTACACACTTTGTCTCCACTCCCATTATCCTATGTGGACAATTTCTCCATTCCCTCTTCCCCACTGTCATCCCCACTTCTGTCAGGTTTGCACACAAAGAAGTGAGTGGGATCCTGCTGTCTTAACTGGGATTGGCTAAACTCCCCTAGAGGCGCGGAGTCTAACAGGGTGGAAGGTATTCACCAGGGAATCCCGCAAGGGAATTTGGACTTAGCGGCTCCCACCCTGCAGGTCTCGGCCCTCCAGGGAAGTTCCCAGTGTGACAGATGGGAGAACAGATCTAAACAGCATACAGAGAGGTACAGTTCAGGTATCGGTTGACAATAAAACAATTACCACTTAAAAGTGGAACATGAATGCAAGTTTAATGGAGTACGGGATGCACTGCAGATGATGAACCACAACAGTATGCAGAAGAGTAGAACCAATCAACAGAGTTCCACAATGTAGGCAGAATACATAGTGAGTATAGGCAACAGCAAGGCTCCTAGGAAGAGGAACAACAATATAAAGTTCATTGGAGTGCAGAGAATACCACAGATGGTGGAGCACAGCTGTTATACAGGAGAATAGATACAGTCAATGGAGTTAATGGTTCAAGCTGATACATCATGAACATTAGCAACAGCGAGTCCACTAAAGGCAAAGTAGAAAGCAAGTTCGATTGTATCCATATATGCAATAACGATGATAAGACACAAACACCCCCGAGATGTGGAACGAGTCAGCAATAGTCAGTAATACATGCAGAGGAGCTAGCGGGCGTTGATAGCAGAGATCAGCAGAATCAGAAATATAGCAATGATGAGCCACAGCTTACCACAAGAGTGTGGACCAATTCAGCGGTAGATATCGGTGCATGTAAAGGAGTTGGCAGGCTTAGACCACAGCGATTACCACAGATGAATGATACAGGTGAGCTGAGATCAGCAAACTCCAAGTAAGCAGCAACGATGACCCACGGCTTACCACAGGGATGTGGAAAGAGTTAGCAGCAGTCAGCGATGTATGCAGAGTAGCTTAGCGGGCGTTGATCACAGCAATACCTCAGATGAGTGGAACGAATAAGCAGAATAGATACAACAGGAACAGGCAGCTGAACCAAGCCAGGTGTAGACTTAAAGAACTAGCAATGGATAGGTGAAAGGAGGAGCCTTATAAAGGAGGACTAGCCAATAGTAGAGTTTGACTAAAACCACAGGTGAAGTAATCACAGATGTAAAGCAAGGTTGACAGCCTGTACCAAGAAGAGGTTTAATATGAGAATCAGTGCTTTGAGGCTTGTTTGGAGGCACCCGGGGAGCGGAGTGTGACAACATCCTAGCCCACCTTCCTTTTCTTCCTTCACTTCGGTATCTGCAGATGACGTCTGCACTCTTCTCTCCTCTGCACCCCCTCCACCTGCCCAAATGACCCCATCCCATCTCCTCTGCTTCCTCTCTCTTGATGCCTATTCCCACCTTGCCCAGTTCCTCAACCTATCCCTCTCTTCTTGAACTTTACTGTCCTCCTTTAAACATGTTCTCATCTCCTCTATACTCAAAAATATCCCTTGACCCTGTCTCTCTCTCTAATTAGTGTCCTATATCCCTCGTTCCTTTGCCTCTAAACTTCTCAAATTGGTTGTATACAACCATCTCACCTCCTTTCTCTCCTCTCACTCAATCCTTCACCCGCTCCAATCTGGTTTTCGCTCCCTCCACTCCACCGAAACTGCCCTCACTAAGGTCACTAATGACCTCCTCTTCGCTAAATTTAAATGTCACTTTTGTCTTTTTATCCTTCTCAACCTTTCTGCTGCCTTTGACACTGTTGACCACTCCCTCCGTCTGCAAACACTCAAATCTATAGGCCTCTGTAACACTGTCCTCTCCTGGTTTTCCTCTTACCTCACCAACCACTCCTTTTCATTCTCTATGCATGACTCCATATTCCCCCCCGCCCCCTTACCTTACCTGTCCGAGTTCCCCTCGTTTCTCCTGCTGTTTCTCAGCCATCTATCTCATCATGGATGTCCCAGCACTTTCTTAAATTCAATATTTTCAAGACTGAACTAATCATCTTTCCCCTGCCAGGGCTCTCCCACTTCCCTCTGTATTTCTGTTAATAATACTACCCATTTTTCAGTCCCTCAAGTCCGATGCCTTGGAGTTATCCTCGATTCCTCCCTCTCCTCCAAATCTTACGTTCTGTCCCTTTCAAAATTCTGCTACTTCCACCTCCGGAATATATCCAAGTTATGGCCCTTTTTCACCATGGAAGCCACCAAAACTCTTATTCACACTCATGTAATCTCCCTCCTTAACTTCTCTAACCTCCAACTATCTGGCCTACCTTGCCCCTCTTAATGTTGCTGCCCACCTCATTTTTCTCTCCCACCACTCTATGTCTGCTGTCCCTCATATACCATTCCCTACATTGCCTTCCCATGGCCTACAGAATTAAATTTAAACTTCTCATCCCTACCTTATCTCCTGGCCGCCCCCTCTGCTACATCTGTGATTACATCTTCCCACTCCCGCCTCCAGGACTTTGCCCCGGGCTGCTCCCCAGCTGTGGAACAATCTCCCACGCTCCATCAGGTTAGCTTTAACTCTCAAAGGCTTCAAGCGTGCCCTTAAGACTCATTTCTTTATTCAAGCCCATCAGCCTTTCTCCTAACTCCCTTGTCATGACTTTCACCCCCACTCCCCCAATTGATACCACGCTATATGTGCCTCCCCCTAATCTCTAGGATGTAAGCTCTTACGTGCAGCGCCCTCTTTCCTTGTGCTCTCCTTCTACTATTCCATCATCCTTTGTACCTATTGGCCTGCTCCCATAGCCCTGTTTTCTTAAGCTCCGGTCTACTTCACGCTGGTCGCTACCATCACTCTCATTCATTGTCCCTTAAATAATTTGATCTGCATTAATGTTTTATTTGTATATTTGTTTTTTCAGGATGTCTAGTCTTTGTATTTTGCTCTTTATGTGTCAAATAATGTGTAATGTGTAATTAAAAGATAATAATATTAGTCCTGATTTGCAGACCTTGAAAGGCCAGAAAAATGGGAGGAGCTTTGCCAAGCACATAATCCCACTGTAATCCATATTTAACGTCTATTTCATATAAACACAGGTTTAAAATTCTTTGTCAGTGAAACATTTTTGCAGCAATAAAATATTGATTTTCACCGCAATATTAAGATTAATACATTCTTATCCAGAGTGGTAAAAGTTATCTCTTTGTTGGGCCTGATGGTGCATGGGTGAGCTGGGGAACTGAAAAGCATTTAGCTCCACTGCTATAATAAAAAGTTAGAAGTGAAATAAAAGTTATATTGAGCAGGGTGGCTCACACACGCGCACTAAAACAAATCTTGGCTCAAGGTTCCTAACTCTCACTGCTCCAAGGCCAGTATGAGTAACATAAGTAATTGCAAATGTGTGCAACAAAGACTTTTGCATTTTTATCTACAGTAGAAATGGCAGATCTGTTGCTGACTATAGCAGTGTGCTGGGGGAAAAAATGTTGTGTGTATGTTCCTTGCAGCATAACCCCACCCTTTCAAGCACCTGTTATGGCCTATAAATTGATTTGAGCAGCTTCCACTTTTGTATCAGTATGAGTAACACTCAGCAGTCTCTGTAATACATGTTTGTTAAATATGGTTTGAAGGTAATTTTTTTATACAAATATGCAGCATTTTGCTGTCCAATACAATATTTTTCAGTACAAGCAGTACATTTTTTGCCTCAGTGACAGTGGTCAAAGTGGAAATGTAGAAGTGGCTGAATGGAAAATGTAAGTGAATGGAATTTGATCATTTTACTATGGAAGCAGTAGGAGATATGGCGGCATGGTATACCGTCGTATACCAACTCACTTCCACCACTTCTCAGCAATGTGAATAATGATAGATAGACCTCTAAATCATAGGAAAGATTTGCGTAGGTTTGCAGCAGTGCATAAGGATTGTCACTGCACCTTTTTAATACATAGACAAACATAAATGTATATGGCGCTAGTGGATATAGAATATTCAAAGTAAATTAAATCACTGTACACATTAAATATCTGCAGCTCCCAAGAGGGCAATTGGCTGATATTGAACAGAGAAAGGATTAAGGGAACACTGATAAAGAAAAAATGATATGGCTTTATTATCAACAATAGAAAAATAAAAAAAATAGTTAATACATATACCCCTAAATCTCACTGTCTGCGAGAGACGCCTATTTATTAACCTTTTTTTTCTATCTAAATTTCCATTTTCGGGGAGATCCACCGCAAATCTAACTATTGTTCAATTTATGAACAGTGCATCGCACTAGATATCATAGATATCTTGGATGTCTGCTGCTTTGCATTCTGTTTCGAAAAATCTATGGGGACTGCTCTGTACCGCAATTTAATAAGGAATGAAAATGCTTTATTAAATTGTGGTGAGATTCAGGTTATAATTATTTGTTTGACACAAGTGAAAAGAACTGAAGGAAAAGAGAAGCCCGTAAGCTGAACGTTTTTAAAATGATTCGTTTGTGCATTCAATTACTTACCCTCACGGAGTTAACTTTTCTCAGAACCTTGCAGCCAATAGCAGCACAGGGGAGTGTTAATACTTATTGTTATAAGCTTCCAACTCCCTGGGAGTGGTCCTGTGTTGCGTGCAGTTCTGCTACCACCCCCCCGCCCATCGATCAAACTTACCTCCTAACTTTTTTCCCAGCAGTCTAGATGCAGTTGCCGTAGGAGAGCAGCTCAGTCAGCAACCTGAGAGCATATGGCAGGGGCGCACGGAGGATTGTCGGGGGGTTTCTCCCCGCCGACCCAAAAAAAAACAAAAAACGAGAGAGAGCTACTGCGCATGCGCAGCAGCTCCATTTCGCCAGCGCTGTCCTATACAGCAGCCGCGGTGCTGTCTAAGAAGCGTCTGCGGCGGTGCTGTATACAATACAGCACCGCCGTGGACGCTTCTTTGACAGCGCAGCGGCTGCTGTATAGGACAGTGGCCACTTAGTTAGCGCAGGGGGGGGTTTCTAGAGACTCAGAAACCCCCCCCTGCGTGCGCCACTGTATGGTGCTAGTTTACCTGTTTTCTTTAGTCAATACACCTTTCGAAGTCACCAGACTCTTGGACCTCTAGTGGGGAGGACCCCTTGGCTTGCTGAGAGGTCGCACGCCACTGTTGAGTCCAGAAGGGTAGTAGACACTTCCAGAACATCTTAGCACCGGCCAATAGATAAGGTATAGCCTGGGTTGGTGGTACAATGGTCTGACCTTTCCACCTTTATTGGTTTTGCTAATTGTGGCTGACTGCCCTGCTCTCGCCGCCACCCATAGTTCATGTTTAGGTTTTTCAATAAACTACGTTCTTTTCCAAGCTTAATTGTTGTCTTGTCGTTATTGGTTATTATAAGTGCGGTATAAATCTAAGGGCTAGATTTACTAAGCTGCGGGTTTGAAAAAGGGGGGATGTTGCCTATAGCAACCAATCAGATTATAGCTTTCATTTATTTAGTACCTTCTACAAAATGACAACTAGAATCTGATTGGTTGCTATAGGCAACATCCCCACTTTTTCAAACCCGCAGCTTAGTAAATCTAGCCCTAAGTCTGTGTTAGGGAGGTTGTTGAAGGAATATCATCGGTATACATTTTATAGGGATTTTCACACTCCCTCTTTACTTTCTATTGGGAAATAGCACAGATGCGGAAAGACAGTTTTTGGTTGTCTTAGAGCAAAAAGGTGAAGAATAGAACGGTGTGAAGCTAAAAAGTGTATAGCATTTTCATGTGTGAAGCCCTATCCCGCGTGACCACATGGAATTGAATTGGTACATAAAGTTAGATAGGTTTGCACTGTATGAACATAACATGTTTCAAGGCAAATCAACTGCATTTGGACTGTCATAATTAGATTTGCACTTAGGAAATGACTGACAATCTTTCTATCAGTGAAATATTAACATGTGGTAGCTTCTCAGTGCAGACATCCCCTCAGTGCCCTGTGAATCTGGGATCCATCATAGCTAGTGACATGGCATTTGTGACAACCCCTGGTTCCTTGCCAGGGTCCAACAGAGCAACATTAACTCATTTCCTGCCACAAATCCCCTGCACGATCTCACAGATCAACAGAACTGACAATCAACACTCTAACATATACAACAACCGTGCCTCTAGAGGGCACTGTACACCAATTACACAGTCATCCGACATATGGAAAGGGCAAGAATGCAACCAGCAATTAAGATCCATTCACTGGGAACAGTAAGTAAAATAGCATTATTATACTCTGCCAAACACTCATTGTCCTTAATGTACAGTGGGTAATTGTCCTGTTGGCAGCAGAACAGTTCCAGAGATAGATCTGGTAACTGCAGACAGGATTTTCTCATGATTCTTCTGCACAGAGCAAGTGAAGTATTATGGGATGTCAGTGCAAGGGCAGCAATGTGACTGGGCAGAGGGACGGAGGAGAGGATAATTTGACGTAACTCACCTGTTGCTGAATTTGTGTTAAACTCTCCTCCAATTACCCTCCAGTGTGACTTCCTAATGAGCACTGAGGCTTGCACTGTATGTATGCCAAACTGGACCATTTGACAAAGAGTCATTTAGGAAATCAGTAAAAAATGCATATATGAAGCTCAAATGCCCTTTTATTTGTCTATTTTTCACACAAACTACTTGTTTTTTTTCACACGATCTCCGAGGTGATGGAGATTGCATAGCAACTGTTACATATCTACTAACAATCCCAACTTCTACTAAAGGGTCCCGATTTCCAATGGGAAAAAAATGACCCACTGAAGATGGTCTGGCCTGAAATTGATCATTGTATGGTTTGGGGGCATTAGAAGTGGGACCTAAATGTCCCAATTTTGCAATCAGGAGGGTCAGCAGGTGTGCCCAGGGGCGCACGCAGGGGGGGTTTCTGAGTCTCCAGAAACCCCTTCCCTCCGCCAGGGGCGGATCTAGAAAAGTATCCTACCCGGGGCGATTTAGGGGGGGCGATTTAGGCCCCGCCCCCTTTTTTACTTCAAGGCTGCCGGCGGCTGCCGAGCGGACCTGCACATATTGTGCAGCCGCCGGCAGCAAGCCCCGATCGATCGCCCCCCCCCCCCCTGGATCCGACACTGCCCTCTGCTAATGAAGTGCCCCACATAGCGGCACTGTAGTATATAGCAGCTGTGGCGCTGACAAAGAAGCACCGCCGCGGATGCTTCTTTGAGGGCCGTGGCTGCTGTATAGTACAGTGCTGCCGAAACGGAGCTGCTGCTCTCTCGGTTTTTTGGTTTTTTTTGGGGGTGGGGGGAAACCCCCCTAAAAATCCTGCGTTCACCCCATGTGCCATTATTTTCACTGTGATGCTTAAGATTAACTTCCATGGGGTTGGGTACGTTTTTCTGACTGTAATAACCACGACAGCAAGTATGCCTACAAAATAATAACGATGAGGACAAATCGGACATGTATAAAAAACAAACTGACCATAACACAGTCACACACTATATCTGGCAAGTTGCGTATTAATGATAATGGAAGAAAACGCCACCTGTCTTATTCATTTCACTGAAAAGAGCAACACTGAGATTTATGTCTTTAAAGCAGCAATGCGTGTACCCGCGCCCTATAAAATCTATAACCCGTAACCCTAACCCTAAAGTTGATGCCGATGTCGGGTCCACGCATTGCCGCTTTAAACGCATAAATCTCAGTGTCGGGCTGTTCAGTGACGTGAATACGGCAGGCGGCGTTTTCCTCTGTCGTCATTAATATGAAACTTGCCCAATATAGTGTGTGACTGTGTTATGGTAAGTTTGTCTTTTATAGATGTCGGATTTCTCGTCATCCTGATCTTTTTGTAGGCATGCGTCCTGTCATGGTTATTAGTGTCGGGAAAATGACTGCCACCGCTTCCATGAGCAATTCATCATCATCATCATCACCATTTATTTATATAGCGCCACTGATTCCGCAGCGCTGTACAGACCCTGCCCCATTGGAGCTTACAGTCTAAATTCCCTAACATACATACACACAGACAGAGACAGAGAGTGTGGGAGGAAACCGGAGCACCCAGAGGAAACCCACGCAAACACAGAGAGAACATACAAAATCCTCACAGATAAGGCCATGGTTGGTAATTGAACTCATGACCCCAGTGCTGTGAGGCAGAAGTGCTAACCACTAAGCCATCGTGCTGCCCAATTCATACAGGAAAGCGCATGTAGAGGTGCACATCATGAATCACAAGCTGACTGTATGGAAACGCTTTCAAAAAGTAGAAAGGGGCCATATATGCAGTGGTCGAAGTGTAAATTTAGAAGTGGCGGTATGGAAATTGGAATGGGAATGTAAGAGAATGGAATTTGATAGTTTTACAATGAAGACAGTAGGAAAAGTGGTGGCATGGAGTATCACTGTATACACCCCCCACTTCCACCACTGCCTATATGTAAATGCACATTGTGGTCAAATAAAAATCTGCACAAAAGTTAGTTATTTATAAATCAGAACATGTGATTATATTATGCTTCTGCTTTTCCCACATATTTCCAATTGTAATAACCTGGGCTGACTTAATTGCTGTACCTTAAACAGTTATAATTGCCAGGTCAGTCATAGCATGGCAACGCTGGAAGTGCGTTTAGATCAGGGGGTACCAAAGCGTTTGTAGACAAGGTCCAGTGTACCAGTGTGTACCAGTGTGAGCCAGGTATAAGAAGAATTGAAGAATGTGGGTGTGGTTAATGCAAATCCATCATTGGTTACCCTTATACGGGTGTGACTTTACTCTGGAATAACAGTGGAATCACTGAGGTTCTCTCCTGACCCTAGACATGGAAGGAGAACTCACTGGTCCAGAGTTCTTAGGTCATAGTAAGCAGGTCACATTTTTGGAAGGGGCCGCTCCATATCCAGTAGTAAGGCAGTTCCATGTACAGGCTGTACACAGATGTGTTTTTCTAACAGGCACCACGCTCTGTCTGTCACAGGATATCTGCCCGCTTCTTCCCTCTCACACTTGGCTGCTGAGCCACAATCTTCTGCTCTTCTCTTCCTGAAAGTCTAAGGCATTTGTGTCACTTGCGTTCAGACATGAATTACATGCAATCACGTTCACTGGATACACTGTCTCAGATGCTGTGTTTCAGATGCAGTCATACCGAGGTAATGCGGTTTATTCCCCCTCACTAAACTCTCTTCTCCATCACACAACCACACTCTGAGGTAATTTCTCCTTCAAATCTCATAGGCAAACCGAGGGGGGTTTCCTAGTGCATGGAAACCCCCTTCCAAGCCTGGGGCACTGTATAATTGAGGTGGCTGGACCCTGCCTTCGTTTCACACGGCTCTGCTTGAAAAGGGAGAGCTGCGTGCACCTTACAGTAGTGCACGCAGCATTGCCCAGGTATATTATGGGGAAAGGAAGAGTTGGAGAGCAGCCAAGCACTGTCTAAAATTATAGCCACGCCCCCATGCATGCTTGTCACGCCCACTGGCGGAGTGGTGTGGAAACCCCCTTCTACATATCCTGCGTTTGCCCCTGAATCTGTCCTATTTCACTCAAATTGTGCCTGTCATGATGCATTCCCGATTTCAGGTGGACTGTCCAGCTGGAATCGAGACATTTGGTCGGAATGTAGCACAGACAAACTCGATTAATCCCAGCATCGTATTACTAAATAACTCACCAGCCTCATGGGGGATTGAGATTAGCCCTGCACCCTATATCCGCCTTTCTGGTTCTGCTTTTATTGGTTCCAGGGTGACATCAGCAGGAAGTCTGTCCACCGAGTGGAGTCCGCTGCAGGCTCAGGTAGGGAGGAGTAATGTGGCTGCACCGTGTGTGTATAGTGCCTGTGCCTCCTCCCTGGTGCTGTGTATAGTTGGGGGTATAATGTGTCACTGCACAGAATATTGCTGCTGGGGTGGAGGTTAGGCATCTGCACATGTGTTTCCATCCAACCCAACATGTATGTCATGTACACATGTGATGTATGGCATGATTTCCACATGAGAGCTGCTACAGCTCAGTGACTGCAGATTTGTACAATTCCTAATTTCCAGGGACACACCCAGGTTTAGAATATTTATTTCTGATTTTTCCTGTTATTTGTATGTAATGGCTTGTATACCTCCCAATGGTCCCGATTTTGGAGGGACATTCAGATTTGCGTGTCACAAAAGGGGCAGGGCCTAACAGGAAAGTGGGTATCATTTTCAAATTGCTCATTTGTGGGCGGAGATTGGGCTGAATGGGGGTGTGGCTTATTTTGTCCCGCTTTTGTTGGGTGGTATGGCGATGTACTTAGGCCCTCATGGCAACAGGCCAAGCAACTGCACCCAGTGTGTCCCCTCTGTGTCCCAGCGCCGGGGCCACACACTCAGTCATTGGGAGGTGTGAATAATAACGCCACATGGGTTACACCTAAGTAAAAAATCATAATATTAATGCTGTATAGAATGCTCCAAGCTTCAGGGGATACCCAACTGACAAGCAGAGAGTTTTAATGGTGACCAGGCACTATGGAGGCACTAACCCTACTTGAGGTGCCAAATCGCTCTCAGTCCTACTGCCTCATGTGGCAGAGGTCCAGCACAGACATCACTCTGGCTAAGGGTGGACAAACACTGGTGCATATATCTGCAGATGGGTATTACTTTTACCTTCCTGGGATCAGCACTTCTTGGGAGTCTGTCATGGCAGTACAGGCCAGTGAGAACCATAATCCTAACTTTGTCCTTGCTCCAACAACTGCCAACCACTCTCAGTCAGACCTACATTGCCTTCCTATGGCTGGGACTTTGGTACCAATCCATTTTCCCACATTATGGCCCCCTGGGAGAGAATGTGAGGTTTCACTGGAAGTCAATCCTATGATCCTATTGGATGGTGGATTCAATGGATCTCAGTTGGACTGGTGCAGAGGATTGGTAATAACCCCTAAAGGAGGCATGGGTACTGCCTGCCTCACATTCTACCCCTGCTGGGATCAGCTCCAGCATTTCTGGCTTCATACTTTGTTTCATTGCAGGACTCCACTCCAGAATCCCCACATTTTCAGATTGCAGTGGTTCAATACTAGTAAGTAAATAGGAATCAAAGCTCCCTTCTATTCAGGAGCTGTGTTTAGTACATGGCCCCCATCCATCCACCTGTTCTTGCTGCTTGAACAACTTGCATGGTCTGAGTCCAACAGCCCTGACAGCTCTCTCCTAGCTGCCATTAATCTACCTTGCATTAGGCCAACCAATCATAGCTAATTGTTGATTGGCTGGTATGGGTCATTGCACTGTGCAAGTTTGTTAATAAATAACCTCCTCCTTTTGCAGCACATTCCAAAGCCCATTAAACAGCAGCATCATCAGCCTCTTGGTTAATCCTCCCTCCTTACTTTTGAGGAACATTGCTCCATGCAAAAGCATGCAATACATTTTACATAAAGAGCTACATCTAGCATGCACTTTGCACTGATATTATATGTAGATAAGTGTACATCTATATACCTATATATTGAAATCTTTGAACCTATATTGTACAGAGTTGCATAGAAATTATATTCTTGCAACACACAGGGCACTCACACCCACAGTATATATGGAAGACGTACATTGATCCTGCCATTAGGTCACATTCTTCGTGTGCAGGACATCACATTACCACCTTGTCACACACTGTCCTTCATTTTCATGCTTTGACTTGACTGGTAACCTTTAAATGTCACCTACGCTAAATGACATGTTGATGAGGTGACAAGCGTGACCTTTGAATGGTGCTCTTCTTGGGCTGTGGCACTGAGCAGGTTAATAATGTAATGCCCTGCAGGTTTCATTTAGTGGGTGAGAATGGTGATGTTGGATGCTGTGTGGGTGGACAGGGAGATAGGACGGAGGTGAAATAAGTGATACTGTGCATCCAGACAAGTAGAACGTGAAGAGATGTTCTGCAGATATCCTGTGTGAAAGGAAAAATAGATTTATCTATATTCAGAAACCGCAAGGTTGGTGCTTTCTTCACCCAGTGCATATGCTCCAAATGGTGCAAAAAAAAGTACTCTGGGGGTATGGGTATAAAGAAGATGGGGCTCTTTACATCTCCAACCCCTGGGGTTATATGGCCCCATCGAGGCAAGGCCAGTGTACTCCCTCTAAGCTGAGATTCCTTGGAGCTTCTCCCAAGGTCTATATCCCCCCAATGAGGGAACAACTGAGAGGAAAGGGATGTGAAATCTACTGGGGTGACACCACTCCCATAGATGTCAGGTAAGGGAGACATAAACACCCCAACAATCTGTGAAAATAAAAAAACAAAAAGTGCAAAGTGACACACAAAAAAGTTAAAGGATAACGAAAAGTCAGAGTAAAGGAAAAAAGTAACCCTGTGTCAGTGCACCAGCCCTCAGTGACCAACCTTGTACCCCTCCTTCTGGTACTAAGTAGAGATGTGCACCGGCGACTTTTGAGGTCTCGTGTTTTGTGTTTTGGATCCGGATTTTCGTTATTTTTGAGGTTCGGATTTGTCTCGCAAAACACTTGACGAAAGGTCTCGGTTCGGATTTAAGGTATTGGATTCGGATTTTTTTTGAAAAAAACATAAAAATTTTAAAAATCAAGTTTTTGGGCTTATTTTCACTCCTAGGCTATTATTAACCTCAATAACATTCAATAACAAGCATTTCCACTAATTTACAGTGTATTGTGAACACCTCACAATATAGTTATTAGTCCAAAACGTTGCAACAAGGTATCTTTCTGGACTGCGTAGAGGAGTGGGTCACCACAATATATATTAAAAACCCTGAACTTTTATGAATCGCACCAATAAATGTACCTGGACTGCGTAGAGGAGTGGGTCACCACAATATCTTAAAAACCCTGAACTTTTATGATTCGCACCAATAAATGTACCTGGACTGCGTAGAGGAGTGGGTCACCACAATATCTTAAAAACCCTGAACTTTTATGATTCGCACCAATAATTGTACCTGGACTGCGTAGAGGAGTGGGTCACCACAATATCTTAAAAACCCTGAACTTTTATGATTCGCACCAATAATTGTACCTGGACTGTGTAGAGGAGTGGGTCACCACAATATCTTAAAAACCCTGAACTTTTATGATTCGCACCAATAATTGTACCTGGACTGCGTAGAGGAGTGGGTCACCACAATATCTTAAAAACCCTGAACTTTTATGATTCGCACCAATAATTGTACCTGGACTGCGTAGAGGAGTGGGTCACCACAATATCTTAAAAACCCTGAACTTTTATGATTCGCACCAATAATTGTACCTGGACTGCATAGAGGAGTGGGTCACCACAATATCTTAAAAACCCTGAACTTTTATGATTCGCACCAATAAATGTACCTGGACTGCGTAGAGGAGTGGGTCACCACAATATCTTAAAAACCCTGAACTTTTATGATTCGCACCAATAATTGTACCTGGACTGCGTAGAGGAGTGGGTCACCACAATATCTTAAAAACCCTGAACTTTTATGATTCGCACCAATAATTGTACCTGGACTGCGTAGAGGAGTGGGTCACCACAATATCTTAAAAACCCTGAACTTTTATGATTCGCACCAATAATTGTACCTGGACTGCGTAGAGGAGTGGGTCACCACAATATCTTAAAAACCCTGAACTTTTATGATTCGCACCAATAATTGTACCTGGACTGCGTAGAGGAGTGGGTCACCACAATATATTAAAAACCCTGAACTTTTATGATTCGCACCAATAATTGTACCTGGACTGCGTAGAGGAGTGGGTCACCACAATATATTAAAAACCCTGAACTTTTATGATTCGCACCAATAATTGTACCTGGACTGCGTAGAGGAGTGGGTCACCACAATATATTAAAAACCCTGAACTTTTATGATTCGCATCAATAATTGTACCTGGACTGCGTAGAGGAGTGGGTCACCACAATATCTTAAAAACCCTGAACTTTTATGATTCGCACCAATAATTGTACCTGGACTGCGTAGAGGAGTGGGTCACCACAATATCTTAAAAACCCTGAACTTTTATGATTCGCACCAATAATTGTACCTGGACTGCGTAGAGGAGTGGGTCACCACAATATCTTAAAAACCCTGAACTTTTATGATTCGCACCAATAAATGTACCTGGACTGCGTAGAGGAGTGGGTCACCACAAGATATATTAAAAACCCTGAACTTTTATGATTCGCACCAATAAATGTATCTGGACTGCGTAGAGGAGTGGGCACTGGGCACCACAATAAAATATATAAAAAACCTTCAACAGATCTGCATTACACTACACATACGGCTGCTCCTCCATCCTCTCCATCATATACATGTTGGAGTTTTAGCGTGTGACAACCTCTTGTTTTTGATAATGTCAGTGCATTTGGAATATTTTTCAATTTGCCCCACACCACTGAATGTACTTTATCTATGATACGCAATACGCATCTATCTATCTTGACTGCGTAGTGTGGTGGCCCCGGTACACAATTTGGTACCGAGGCCACAATATAATTAAAAAACCCTCCACGTGTCGGAATTCCACCAAACAAGTATCTGGACTGCATAGTGGGGTGGCCCCGGTACCCAATTTTATACCGGGGCCACAATACCTCCTCCAAACATGCTACAGACAATTCGTCATTGAGAGACCCCAGACAGACAGGGTCGAAGTGTTATTGTTTGACTTTGTAAACCCAAAAAAATGTCCCTGTTGCACATAGTCGTGCAATGAAGACTGACTTTTTCATTTAAAGGCACGATCTTTAAAGTGTAGTGTTTGTAAGTCTAAGTCATATTATACTTTTGGTAAAATTGGTTTTTTTTGTTCCTCTTTATGGTAATTAATTAGTAATAGAATTAAAGTAGGAAATAGAATTAAATAGAATTAAAGTAGGAAATAGAGTGGTATAGAGTTGTAGTGTGGTATAGATAGAGTGGTCCACACAATATAATAATAAAACCCTCAACTGGTCTGAATTCCACCAAACAAGTATCTTGACTGCGTAGTGTGGTGGCCCCGGTACACAATTTGGTACCGGGGCCACAATACCTCCTCCAAACATGCTACAGACAATTCGTCATTGAGAGACCCCAGACAGACAGGGTCGAAGTGTTATTGTTTGACTTTGTAAACCCAAAAAAATGTCCCTGTTGCACTTGCACATAGTCGTGCAATGAAGACTGACTTTTTCATTTAAAGGCACGATCTTTAAAGTGTCAGAAAGAGAGAGAAGACACAGGAGAGGAGAGTTGTAGCTGGGGACCTGGGGTGGAAGCTCCCAGGCTCCCCCAGCATTGCCTGGAAGTCTGAGCGTGGTGACTGAGCCAGGGCAAGGAATGTGTGCCCTGGATGAGGGGGAGAACTCCATGCCACTATAGTGAACCCAAGAGAGAGGGGGACACTGCACATGGAAGAGGCCCTGGAGTGAGGGCTGCTACAAGAGGCATGGTAGCTGTAGTGTCAGATCCTGAGGCTGAGAGTACACAGAGTGACGTGTCAGAGCACAGGAGACATTATCCCCGCAGAGGAGGGATGAGCTGCAGTTGAGAGGTATGTTGTTGAAATAGGACATGCACACTTTAACAAACCAATCATTTCAGCGACAGGGCCTACCAAACAACTTTGACTGAAATGATTGGTTTGTTTGGGCCCCCACACCAAAAAAGCTATTCATCTCTCCCTGTACAGACTAAACAGGCTCTACTGAGGCAAGATGTCGTCCTCATCCTCAACCTCTGATTCCTCTCCCCCTACAGTGTCTACTTCCTCCTCATCACACATTATCAATTCGTCCCCGCTGGACTCCACAACCACAGGTCCCTCTGTAGTATCTGGAGGGCAGTGCTGTACTTCATTGAGGAATTGATTATTCATTTTTATAAACATCATTTTTTCAACGTTGTGAGGAAGCAACCTCCTTCGCCGCTCACTGACCAGGTTCCCCGCTGCACTAAAAACTCTTTCCGAGTACACACTGGAGGGGGGACAACTCAGGTAAAATAGAGCCAGTTTGTACAGGGGCTTCCAAACTGCCTTTTTTTCCTGCCAGTAACAATATGGACTGTCTGACATGTCTACTTGGATGGTGTCAGCAAAGTAATCATCCACAATTTTTTCTATTGTCACAGCATCCAATGCAGCGAGAGTAAACATGTCTGCAATGGTTGCCAGGTCCTTCAGTCCGGACCAGATGTTATCAGCATCCCCGCCAGTGCCTCTTTTGGGAAAACTGAGCTTTTTCCTCGCAGCCATAGATGTGGAAGAAAATGAGGGTGGAGCTGTTGGCATGTCACGGTCCTCTTCAGAGGACAATCTCCTGACCAGCAGGTCTTTGCACCGCTGTAGATTTGTGTCCGCCGGAAACAGAGACACAACATACGCTTTAAACCGAGGATCGAGCACGGTGGCCAGAATGTATTCCTCTGACTTTAAAAGAGTGACCACCCTCGGATCCTGGTAAAGCGTACGAAGGGCTACATCCACAAGAGCTACATGCTTGGTGTAATCGCAATGGCTTACCAGCTCCTCCCTCACTTTCTCCAGCTGCTTCTGCAACAGCCTGATCAGGGGAATGACCTGACTCAAGCTGGCAGTGTCGGAACTGACTTCTCGTGTGGCAAGTTCAAATGGCTGCAGAACCTTGCACAACACGGAAATCAGTCTCCACTGCGCTTGACTGAGGCGCATCCCCACTCCTTTGCCTATGTCGTAGGTGGCTGTGTAGGCCTGAATGGCCTTTTGCTGCTCCTCCATCCTCTGCAGCATATAGAGGGTGGAGTTCCAGCGCGTCACAACCTCTTGTTTGAGGTGATGGCAGGGCAGGTTCAAGCTTTTTTGATGTGCCTCTAGTCTGCGGTAGGCACTGGCTGAATGCCGAAAGTGTCCAGCAATTTTGCGGGCCACCGCAAGCATCTCCTGCACACCCCTGTCACTCTTGAGGTAATGCTGCACCACCAAATTAATGGTGTGGGCAAAACATGGGACGTGCTGGAAATTGCCCATATTTAATGCCCGCACAATGTTACTGGCATTGTCTGACACCACAAATCCCCATGAGAGTCTAAGTGGGGTAAGCCACTGGGAGATAATTTCCCTCATTTTCTCTAATATGTTGTCAGCGTTGTGCCTCTTATTAAAGCCTGTAATGCACAATGTTGCCTGCCTTTGCATGAGCAGCCATTTTGTAGATGCTGCTACTGATGCAGCTGTTGCTGTTGCTGCGGAAGGGGATGCATCTACCCAGTGGGCTGTCACAGTCATATAGTCCTTCGTTTGCCCAGAACCACTTGTCCACATGTCCGTGGTTAAGTGGACAGTGGGTACAACCGCATTTTTAAGAGCACTGAGGACACTTGATCGTACTTCTCTGTACATTTTTGGTATCGCCTGCCTAGTGAAGTGGAATCTCGACGGGATTTGGTACCGGGGACACAATACCTCCATCAACCCTCTAAATCCCACTCCACTGATGGCGGACACCGGGCGCACGTCTAACACCAACATTGCAGTTACAGCCGCAGTTATACGCTTTGCAATAGGGTGACTACTATCGTATTTGGTGGTCATGGCAAACGACTGTTGGACGGTCAATTGTTTGGTGAAAGACTTAGCGGTCTTACGACTTCCCCTCTGGGAAGATGACCGACTAACAGCAGCAACAGCAGCAGTGGCAGTAGTAGGCGTACTGCTGCAGGATTCCTCGGATGAATCCCGTATTGAGGAGGACTCAGTCTGGCTGCTGACTTGGGCTGCAGGACTGAATCTGATGGAGATTGTGGAGGAAGTTGACGAGGAGGGTGTTGCTGGTGTGTATCCAACTGGACCACGGGATTTAGGTGTCCCTGTACCGATGAGGGTCCTAGCCCCAGTTCCTGAACTAACCACTGAACTATGAAGGTTATTCAGGTGACGTATAAGGGAGGATGTTCCTAGGTGGGCAAGATCCTTACCCCTGCTTATTTGAGCTTTACATAAGCTACATATTGCCATACATTGGTTGTCTGGATTTGGATAAAAATAACTCCAGACCGAAGAGGTGCATTTTTTGGTCTTCTGACCAGGCATGACGATGGGCTTTTTCATCCCATGGACATCAGCTGTTTCCCCCCCTGGTGCCTCATTTACAATAACCACATCACCATCCTCATCATCAAGTTCCTCCACAGCGCCAGCTACATCATCAATAGCCTCCTCCCGAGCCACCTCTTCCCGTACAGTGATGGGAAGGTCAGGCTTGACAACCACCAACACCCTTGGACTCGCCTTGGGGATTTGTGATAATTTCTCTTTAGAAGGCAGAGTTGTTTGCTGTTTTGTTGCTGACAGCATAACTCTCTTCAATTTTTTGTAGGGGGGGGGAGGAGGAGGAGGGCTAAGATCCGTGGGTGAAGCTGAACCACTAGTCATGAACACGGGCCAGGGCCTAAGCCGTTCCTTGCCACTCCGTGTCGTAAATGGCATATTGGCAACTTTACGTTTCTCCTCAGATGATTTAAAGTTTCTCTTTTTGCTACTTTTTCTTAACTTGGGCTTTTTGGATTTTACATGCCCGGTACTACGAGATTGGGCATCGGGCTTGGAAGACGACGTTGATGGCATTTCATCGTCTATGTCATGACTAGTGGCAGCAGCTTCAGCATTAGGAGGAAGTGGGTCTTGATCTTTCCCTACTTTATCCTCCAAATTTTTGGTCTCCATTATATGTAGCACAAGATACTGCAGAATGTGTGAACTTGGTAATATTGCAGTACCAATGGACTTATACTGCTGGATTGGTTTTGCAAATTTGGTTATAATTATTATTTTTTATTTTTTTTTTAAATTTTTTATTTTTTTTTACTTTTTTCTTATTTTTAAAAAACTTGGGAATAGTGGGGAAATAACTATGCCCTTAGAAGCACAGAGCACAGGACACAGCACCACTGGACTGAACAGGACACGGCACAGGACCCAGCAGCACTACGGAACTCAGCAGGACAGAGCACAGGACACAGCACCACTGGACTGATACTGCAGAATGTGTGAACTTGGTAATATTGCAGTACCAATGGACTTATAATGCTGGATTGGTTTTGCAAATTTGGTTATAATTATTATATATTTTTTTTTTTTTTAAATTTTTTATTTTTTTTTACTTTTTTTTTATTTTTTAAAAACTTGGGAATAATGGGGAAATAACTATGCCCTTAGAAGCACAGAGCACAGGACACAGCACCACTGGACTGAACAGGACACGGCACAGGACCCAGCAGCACTACGGAACTCAGCAGGACAGAGCACAGGACACAGCACCACTGGACTGATACTGCAGAATGTGTAAACTTTGTAATATTGCAGTGCCACTGGACTTTTACTGCTGAATGTGTGAACTTGGTAATATTGCAGTACCAATGGGCTTATACTGCAGGATTGGTTGTGAAAATTTTGTGGTAATTAAAAAATATTAAAGTAGTTTTTGGTATTTTTTAAAAAAACTTTTTTTTATTTTTTTAAACACAGGGGAATATTGGGGAAATAACTATGCCCTTAGAAGCACAGAGCACAGGACACAGCACCACTGGACTGAAAAGGACACAGCACAGGACCCAGCAGCACCACTGACCTCAGAAGGACAGAACACAGCACACAGCACCACTGGACTGATACTGCAGAACACAGCACAGCACAGCACTAAACAGCACAGCACTAAACAGCACAGCACAGCACAGCACTAAACAAACAGCACAGAACTAAACAGCACAGAACTAAACAGCACAGAGGACCACCTAACACACCCTCCCTCTACCCTGATCAATGCCCGAGTGAAGATGGCGGCGACTAGCGGGGAATTTATAGGATCCGAGTATCGCGAGATCCGACAACGGAATTATGAGTCAGAGCCTCAGTTTCACTTTTGAATTTGACTCCCACAAATGTATGTGTTTGACGCCTCAGACTTTCCAGCAATTCAGGCCAGAACACCAAACGATGTAGCCGACCTGCACGAGGTACCTGTAACCCCATGGATACACGGCTACATTTGGTGTTTGGCAAAAAGTCAAGGGTTGAGAAGTGAAAGAAAATGCTCTGTATAACTCTAACATGACAGTGGTTAAGTAAAGTGGGATACTCTGCAGGTCTCTGGGAAACAAGATGTGATGTTCTGCACAGCTGTAGGAAAAGCTTAATGTAGCAAAGGTGCGCACATGTGTATTCAGGAAGGAATAGTGATGCTCTGCAGAACACCGACGGAGTTAATATAGAGATGTACTTCAGACCCTTGTCAGAGAAGACAGGCTGAGCAATGTGTTTTTAATGCGGGTAATTATTGAGATGAATTTGGTGAGGTGGTTCCTAGCATCAGAGCGCAGACATTGATCTGTGATTGGGGCATCGATCGGGATATTATATGAGAGCTGCCTAGTCATAAACTCAATGTAATGAGACAAGCTTCACTGCGGCTCTCTATACTATCCTGCATTGCCATATATCACAATGAGAGGCAGAGACAGCGCATGGAGGGGAGAGAGACTAGGAAGAGGTACGGGAAAGCAATGTTACACACATATTATAAGAAATAGTTTAAGGGATTATAATAAAAGGTTAGGTGGAGATATGGGAGAGTTACATGGGCATGATGCATGGAGATTGAAATTATGTATTTAATAATAAGAGTTATAGGAAGAGGTTATATGGAGTAAAAGGTGAAGTTAGGCTATATGGAGCAGTATAAGGAGTAACAGGAATATGTTACATGGAGCTATAGGAGGAGTAACAGGGATGTGTCATATCATAGTTGCCAACTCTCCCGGAATGTCCGAGAGACTCCCGAATTCCGGGGTAGGTCTCCCGGGAGATATGGCAATTCTCCCGCATCTGGCCACTTCCTAGTGAAGTGGGCAGATTTTAAGCCTCCATGTGCTGATTCTCTGGGAATTGCATCATTTTGCCCGTCCTTGTGATAAAATGACACGTTTGCATCGTTACATCACGAGGTGGGGGGGGGGGGGGGGGGCGCTAAATGACACAATTATTAGAGCCCCGTCCCCTCACGGCCACTAACCCCTCGAGACTCCCGGAGGCCAACCAGGAAAGGTTGGCAACTTTGTGTTATATGGAGTTATGGGAGGAGTAACAGGGATATGTTATATTGAGCTATAGGAGGAGTAACAGGGATATGTTATAAGGAGCTATAGGAGGAGTAACAGGGATATGTTATATGGAGCTATAGGAGGAGTAACAGGGATATGTTATAAGGAGCTATAGGAGGAGTAACAGGGATATGTTATGTGGAGCTATAGGTGGAGTAACAGGGATATGTTATATTGAGCTATAGGAGGAGTAACAGGGATATGTTATATGGAGCTATAGGAGGAGTAACAGGGATATGTTATGTGGAGCTATAGGAGGAGTAATAGGGATATGTTATGTGGAGCTATAGGAGGAGTAAGAGGGATATGTTATGTGGAGCTATAGGAGAAGTAATAGGGATATGTAATATGGAGCTATAGGAGGAGTAACAGGGATATGTTATATTGAGCTATAGGAGAAGTAACAGGGATATGTTATGTGGAGCTATAGGCGGAGTAACAGGAATATGTTATATTGAGCTATAGGAGGAGTAACAGGGATATGTTATATTGAGCTATAGGAGAAGTAACAGGGATATGTTATGTGGAGCTATAGGAGGAGTAACAGGAATATATTATGTGGAGCTATAAGAGGAGAAACAGGGATATGTTATATTGAGCTATAGGAGGAGTATCAGGGATATGTTATGTGGAGCTATAGGAGGAGTAACAGGGATATGTTATATTGAGCTATAGGAGGAGTATCTGGGATATGTTATGTGGAGCTATAGGAGGAGTAACAGGGATATGTTATATTGAGCTATAGGAGGAGTAATAGGGATATGTTATATGGAGCTATAGGAGGAGTAACAGGGATATGTTATATTGAGCTAAAGGAGAAGTAACAGGGATATGTTATGTAGAGCTATAGTAGGAGTAACAGGGATATATTATGTGGAGCTATAAGAGGAGAAACAGGGATATGTTATATTGAGCTATAGGAGGAGTATCAGGGATATGTTATGTGGAGCTATAGGAGGAGTAACAGGGATATGTTATATTGAGCTATAGGAGGAGTAATAGGGATATGTTATATGGAGCTATAGGAGGAGTAACAGGGATATGTTATATTGAGCTATAGGAGAAGTAACAGGGATATGTTATGTGGAGCTATAGGAGGAGTAACAGGGATATATTATGTGGAGCTATAAGAGGAGAAACAGGGATATGTTATATTGAGCTATAGGAGGAGTATCAGGGATATGTTATGTGGAGCTATAGGAGGAGTAACAGGGATATGTTATATTGAGCTATAGGAGGAGTAATAGGGATATGCTATATGGAGCTATAGGAGGAGTAACAGGGATATGTTATATTGAGCTATAGGAGAAGTAACAGGGATATGTTATGTGGAGCTATAGGAGAAGTAACACGGATATGTTATATTGAGCTATAGGAGGAGTATCAGGGATATGTTATGTGGAGCTATAGGAGGAGTAACAGGGATATGTTATATTGAGCTATAGGAGGAGTAATAGGGATATGTTATATGGAGCTATAGGAGGAATAACAGGGATATGTTATATTGAGCTATAGGAGGAGTAACAGGGATATGTTATATTGAGCTATAGGAGGAGTAACAGGGATATATTATATTGAGCTATAGGAGAAGTAACAGGGATATGTTATGTGGAGCTATAGGAGGAGTAACAGGGATATATTATGTGGAGCTATAAGAGGAGTATCAGGGATATGTTATGTGGAGCTATAGGAGGAGTAACAGGGATATGTTATATTGAGCTATAGGAGGAGTAATAGGGATATGTTATATGGAGCTATAGGAGGAGTAACAGGGATATGTTATATTGAGCTATAGGAGAAGTAACAGGGATATGTTATGTAGAGCTATAGGAGGAGTAACAGGGATATATTATGTGGAGCTATAAGAGGAGAAACAGGGATATGTTATATTGAGCTATTGGAGGAGTATCAGGGATATGTTATGTGGAGCTATAGGAGGAGTAACAGGGATATGTTATATTGAGCTATAGGAGGAGTAATAGGGATATGTTATATGGAGCTATAGGAGGAGTAACAGGGATATGTTATATTGAGCTATAGGAGAAGTAACAGGGATATGTTATGTGGAGCTATAGGAGGAGTAACAGGGATATATTATGTGGAGCTATAAGAGGAGAAACAGGGATATGTTATATTGAGCTATAGGAGGAGTATCAGGGATATGTTATGTGGAGCTATAGGAGGAGTAACAGGGATATGTTATATTGAGCTATAGGAGGAGTAATAGGGATATGTTATATGGAGCTATAGGAGGAGTAACAGGGATATGTTATATTGAGCTATAGGAGAAGTAACAGGGATATGTTATGTGGAGCTATAGGAGGAGTAACAGGGATATGTTATATTGAGCTATAGGAGGAGTATCAGGGATATGTTATGTGGAGCTATAGGAGGAGTAACAGGGATATGTTATATTGAGCTATAGGAGGAGTAACAGGGATATATTATATTGAGCTATAGGAGAAGTAACAGGGATATGTTATGTGGAGCTATAGAAGGAGTAACAGGGATATATTATGTGGAGCTATAAGAGGATTATCAGGGATATGTTATGTGGAGCTATAGGAGGAGTAACAGGGATATGTTATATTGAGCTATAGGAGGAGTAATAGGGATATGTTATATGGAGCTATAGGAGGAGTAACAGGGATATGTTATATTGAGCTATAGGAGAAGTAACAGGGATATGTTATGTAGAGCTATAGGAGGAGTAACAGGGATATATTATGTGGAGCTATAAGAGGAGAAACAGGGATATGTTATATTGAGCTATTGGAGGAGTATCAGGGATATGTTATGTGGAGCTATAGGAGGAGTAACAGGGATATGTTATATTGAGCTATAGGAGGAGTAATAGGGATATGTTATATGGAACTATAGGAGGAGTAACAGGGATATGTTATATTGAGCTATAGGAGAAGTAACAGGGATATGTTATGTGGAGCTATAGGAGGAGTAACAGGGATATATTATGTGGAGCTATAAGAGGAGAAACAGGGATATGTTATATTGAGCTATAGGAGGAGTATCAGGGATATGTTATGTGGAGCTATAGGAGGAGTAACAGGGATATGTTATATTGAGCTATAGGAGGAGTAATAGGGATATGTTATATGGAGCTATAGGAGGAGTAACAGGGATATGTTATATTGAGCTATAGGAGAAGTAACAGGGATATGTTATGTGGAGCTATAGGAGGAGTAACAGGGATATGTTATATTGAGCTATAGGAGGAGTATCAGGGATATGTTATGTGGAGCTATAGGAGGAGTAACAGGGATATGTTATATTGAGCTATAGGAGGAGTAATAGGGATATGTTATATGGAGCTATAGGAGGAGTAACAGGGATATGTTATATTGAGCTATAGGAGAAGTAACAGGGATATGTTATGTGGAGCTATAGGAGAAGTAACAGGGATATGTTATGTGGAGCTATAAGAGGAGAAACAGCGATATGTTATACGGAGCTATAGGAGGAGTAACAGGGATATGTTATAAGTAGTAATAGGTGAAGTTGTAGGAAGAGATTCTATGGAGTTCATTGGTGTGATTGGAGCAATTATAGAAAGGGGTTACACAAAGTAATAGGATTTATAGTAAGATCTTCTTTGAAGTAATAGTATGAAATGTAGGACAAAGTTCTATGAAATAATAGAAATAGTTTTTATTGACGAAAAAAACCCTGAAATACAATTGAGCAACCAAAATCCTGTCAAAAATATAAACAAAAACGACCATCATCTAAGCAAATTGGTTACGTCTACAGATTGTGTCAATTACACTATTAAAATGTCTGTAAAAGTGTCCATAGGTGTTGGACAAGAAAATGAATGGGAAATATTCACCAAAGTTATTCTTTCCCATAATTACCTTCCCATAATTGTACATTCCTATGTTTCTTAACTTTTAAAGACTTGGTCCACCTTAGTTCTGAGACTATGGGGTATATTCACTAAGCTGCGGGTTTGAAAAAGTTTAGTACATTCTACAAAATGACAGCTAGAATCTGATTGGTTGCTATAGGCAACATCTCCACTTTTTCAAACCCGCAGTTTAGTAAATATACCGCCAGGTGTTACATTTGGAAGGAAAACTAATGCCAAGTTAATTTAGGAAGAAAAGTTGTAAATCAGAAATGCAAAGATTCAGTGGTGGAAGAATTAGAGACTGACTTACAGAGAAAGGGTTAAACATTAAAGACTTACTTGTTCTCTCTTTTTCTATAGGTCACTGTAGCCTTTCATTTGACAGAAACTTTTTTTTAGCTAGGGCAGTGGTTCCCAAACTTTCTCAGCTCGAGGCACCCTTAGGGTCACCATAATTTTTCCAAGGCACCCCTAAGCAAAAATAATTACCGGGTAGTCCCGTTTTTTAAGTAGTTGGGTCAAAATGACGTAAGATGTATTTAGACCCCTTCACCATCACATTGTGCCCCTTTATCATATCACTCTGTATCCCCTTCGCTATCTCACACCCTGTGTCCCCCTCTTCGCCATTAACACCCTGTGTCCCCCTCTTCGCCATCTCACACCTTGTGTCCTCCTCTTCGCCATCTCACACCCTGTGTCCCCCTCTTCGCCATCTCACACCCTGTGTCCCCCTTTTCGCCATCTCACACTCTGTGTCCCTCTTCATCAGCTAACACTCTGACCCCCCTTCAGCATCTCTCTGTCCCCCTCCTTCAGCATCTCTCTCTGTCCCCCTCCTTTAGTGTCTCTCTCTGCCCTCCTCCTTCAGTGTCTCTCTGTCCCCCTCCTTCAGTGTCTCTCTGTCCCCCTCCTTCAGTGTCTCTCTGTCCCCCTCCTTCAGCATCTCTCTGTCCCCCTCCTTCAGCGTGTCTCTCTGTTCCCCTCCTTCAGCGTGTCGCTCTGTGCCCCCTTCAGCCTGTCGCTCTGTGCCCCCTTCAGCCTCTCTGTGTCCCCCTTCAGTGTCTCTCTCTGTACCCTTTCAGCCTGTCTGTGTCCCCCTTCAGCCTCTCTGTGTCCCCCTTCAGCATCTCTCTCTGTACCCCTTCAGCCTCTGTGTCCCCCTTCAGCGTCTCTCTGTCCCCTTCAGCGTCTCTGTGTCCCCCTTCAGCCTCTCTGTGTTCCCCTTCAGTGTCTCTCTGTCCCCTTCAGCCTCTCTGTGTCCCCCTTCAGCGTCTCTGTGTCCCCCTTCAGCCTCTCTGTGTCCCCCTTCAGTGTCTCTCTGTCCCCTTCAGCCTCTCTGTGTCCCCCTTCAGTGTCTCTCTGTCCCCTTCAGCCTCTCTCTGTACCCCTTCAGCCTCTGTGTCCCCCTTCATCCCCCTTCAGCATATCTCTGTCCCCTTCAGCTTCTGTGTCCCCCTTCAGCCTCTCTGTGTCCCCCTTCAGTGTCTCTCTGTCCCCTTCAGCCTCTCTGTGTCCCCATTCAGCGTCTCTGTGTCCCCCTTCAGCCTCTCTGTGTCCCCCTTCAGCATCTCTCTGTCCCCCTCCTTCAGCATCTCTCTCTGTCCCCCTCCTTTAGTGTCTCTCTCTGCCCTCCTCCTTCAGTGTCTCTCTGTCCCCCTCCTTCAGTGTCTCTCTGTCCCCCTCCTTCAGCATCTCTCTGTCCCCCTCCTTCAGCATCTCTCTGTCCCCCTCCTTCAGCGTGTCTCTCTGTCCCCCTCCTTCAGCCTGTCGCTCTGTGCCCCCTTCAGCCTGTCGCTCTGTGCCCCCTTCAGCCTCTCTGTGTCCCCCTTCAGTGTCTCTCTCTGTACCCCTTCAGCCTCTCTGTGTCCCCCTTCAGCATCTCTCTCTGTACCCCTTCAGCCTCTGTGTCCCCCTTCAGCGTCTCTCTGTCCCCTTCAGCGTCTCTGTGTCCCCCTTCAGCCTCTCTGTGTTCCCCTTCAGTGTCTCTCTGTCCCCTTCAGCCTATCTGTGTCCCCCTTCAGCCTCTCTGTGTCCCCTTCAGCCTCTCTCTGTCCCCCTTCAGCCTCTCTGTGTCCCCCTTCAGTGTCTCTCTGTCCCCTTCAGCGTGTCTCTCAGTGCCCCCCTTCACTTCCTTTACTTACCTTCTTCCCTGACGTCTTCTCTGCTGCTGCTCCTCACTGAGGCTGCCGGACATGACGTCACGTCCGGCAGTCAGTGAGGAGGAGGATCCGGCACTGCATGATGGGTAAGTTTTTTTTTGGGTTTTTTTGGGTTTTTTTCTAGGGCGATCGCGGCACCCCTGTGACAGCGCCGCGGCACCCCAGAGAGCCGCGGCGCACAGTTTGGGAACCGCCAAGCTAGGGTCTTTAGTCTTCCAGCTAATTATTAGCTACAGCCTCAATAAGAGAAAAAAATAGGTGGTTGTGATAAGTTGAATCTTAATTAATAATACGTTGGGTCTTAATATGGGAGGAGACTTTTGCAAATTCAGACAGATCAAAATCTGGTTTACCTTGTCCACACTGGGGGTTGGTGGGCTCTATGTTTAAAATTCACGTCCTACCCTTCTCTGTCTGGTCAGTTTAGTACCTGCAAAATGCTTGCTGGTACAAAACCTATGTGGCATAATAACTCTCATATTACATATCTCTTGTGTGTCAACTCATCTCTAGTACCTTTGTGTCTGAATCTGACCACATCCCTCCTCTTAAAAGCCTCCCCCAGTTTATAAAAGAACTAATAGGCAGTGTTCCATGGCTCCATGAATACCAATGAGGAACCTGGTCAGATCCATGCTTTGCACCATCTCTGTTTGAGCCACTTTGTGATATTCAAAACAGATTGGACACCAACTAAACTACTAAAGGAAAATGTATCCTGCTCCACTTAATAGGGGGAAATTATTGTGTATTATTCTATACTTTGACTTCCATGTTATATCAAGATTCCAGTCCTTTGGCTGTTTCACTGACTGTTCTAATTCCGTGGTTGGTTCAGTGCCCCATATTGGTTTTAATCTATTAATTATCATCTTCTGTACATTATCATCAGTATATTCTACTTAATCAGTAGGCAACATCACCATTCATATAAAATGTCTTGTAAGCACTGTTACTGTACATTAGACTCCTGAATATGGTGCTCTGTTTTTTTACCTCTTTTCTGTGTCCTAGCTACCATATCTCCCTGTTTCCTTTATCATTAATGGACATCTCCATTCTCCTGCTGCTTAATGCTGCCCCCTTGGACGTCATCAACATCATAATCTTTTATTTGCAAGATGTCATAAAACTCCACGGCGCCAAACAATAGGAATAACAAATCACGCACGAAACAAATCATAAAATTTGACCAAGTACATAAACAGGGAGACAGAGAAGGTGCAGACCTGGGACAGAAAGTAGATAAGGCTATAGCGACTAGAGTCTAGGATTAGGGGGTAATGTGAGACAATAGGAGCTAGTGGGACTCAGAGTGGAGATTGGAATGATAGTTGGTAGTTCCCAGTTGTAGTAGTGTCAGAAGATTAGGAGTAAAGCGGGGTAGGAAGTTCCATATGTGGGGAACATTGAGGACCAAGGAGACGTGAGTGGGGGGGAACTAGTCAGAATAAAAATGTTATTTATTATTACTATTATTTATTGTTATGTTTTTATTTGGGATTTTTAAAATGTGTTAAGAGATTTTTAAGTTTGGGTATGTAATCATAAGTAATAAAACACATTTCATGTTGAATTAAGAACACAAATAAACAGGAATAAGCTAATGCATAGGAGTTGACAAACCTATGCGCATACGCAGTCACAAAGGTGCTGCCCCACCCTAAAATCAAGGCATTATAGTGTCTCCACACCAGTCTACAACAATCTCCACCTTGTACCCTAGTATATACATGTTGTATACATACTAGTAGTGAAAGATGATTAAAGGGAGGGGGGTCTGTAAAGTCCTCTAGCCTCTGAGCCCGTGATCGCTCTACACAGCCATAGTAGTAGTTTAGGAGAAATCATGTAGGCGGGAGTGAGAAGTGGTAACCAGAGAGGAGGTACTGGTCAGCGACAGGTCTAAGAGCGCGTGAGGAAGAGTATCTCATTACGAGGTCAGAGATGTATGAGGGGAGGGTTGGTGAGTGTGTGAAGGTGAGGGTGAGTTTCTTGAATTGGATTCTAGAAGTGGTGTAGTAAATGTAGAGAGGCAAGAAAGGAACAGCATGTTGTCAACAGTGAGGGAAACCTTACAGCAGGTACTGACACTAGCAGGAGGGAAGAAGATGAGCTCAGATTTGAACATAGTAACATAGTTGATAAGGTTGAAAAAAGAGACCATTCAATCAAGTTCAACCTATTTTGGATCTCCTGTGATCCTGCACTTATATTTAAAATTGATCCAGAGTAAGCAACTGCCAATCTGTTTCAATTGTGAAAATCCCCCCCAGACTCAATATTGCAGTCCTATTTTTACCCTAAATCCACTACTATCCTTCATTTTAATTAACGGTCGTATCCCTGGATACACCTTTCCGTAAAAATTTGTCTAACCCTTTCTTAAACATATCTATTGAATATGCCATAACAACCTTCCCTGGCAATGAATTCCGTATTTTGACTGCCCTTACTGTAAAGAACCCCTTCCTTTGCTGGTTGTGAAATTTCCTCTCCTCTAACCTTAGGGGGTGACCGCGTGTCCTGTGTATAGTCCTTGGGGTAAAAAGTTTCCATGAAAGTTCTCTGTATTGACCCTTAATGTATTTGTACATAGTAATCATATCTCCCCTTAGACGCCTCTTTTCTAAAGTAAACATGCCTAAACTGGCTAACCTTTTCTCATAACTTAATGACTCCATACTCTTTATCAATTTTGTCGCCCTGCTCTGAACCATTTCTAGTTCCAAATTATCTTTTTTATAGAGTGGTGCCCAGAACTGTACTGCATATTCAAGATGAGGTCTTACCAACGATTTATACAGTGGCAAAATTACACTGACTTCCCCTGCATCTATGCCCCTTTTTATGCATGCCAATACTTTGTTTGCCCTTGCAGCTGCTGCTTGACATTGAGCACTATTGCTAAGTCTACTGTCTATGAGCACTCCCGAATCCTTTTCCATTATAGATTCTCCTAAATTAATTCCATTTAATTTATATATTGCGTTCTTGTTTTTGATCCCTAAATGCATAACCTTACATTTATCTATCTTAAACCTCATATTCCATTTGACCGCCCAATCCTCCAGTTTATTTAAATCCCTCTGTAGAGAAGCTACATCTTGCTCTGATTTTATTACCTTACAGAGTTTAGTGTCATCTGCAAAATAGAAACTTTACTCTTTAAACCATTACCAAGGTCATTAATAAATATATTAAAAAGAAGTGGCCCCAGCACGGAACCTTGAGGTACTCCACTTAAGACTTTTGACCAATTAGAAAATGTTCCATTTACCACAACTCTCTGTTCCCTATTTTCTAACCAGTTTTCGATCCAAGTACAAATGTTGATTCCTAGACCCAGTTCCCTTATTCCTAACATGTTTTTTTCGGATCCAGATCCCCAAGGGAATTCAGCCCCATGCTGAGCAGGCTGGGACTGTGTCCATTTATGACAGGAGAAGCCCATGGTTTGAATTTCCTTGTTATAGTGAGACCAGCCCAGTCTCCCATAGCCTAGTGCTCATTGTGGTCTATATGAACACTGCTTGTCCTTCCGTAGTAGCTGTAACCAGCAAAGGCCATGAGCACTGATGCCACTTTCTACACTGCAAAAACCCGTGCTGATCATCATCATCATCATCACTGTGGTTGGATCACTTATAAATATTTTTTTTTGTATAAATTTATTTAAATTAGTAGTGCTGTGCATCAATTTATATCATTGCAAATGTACCAATTTTTCTATTAGTATATATTTTTTATGGAAATGTATTGCTTTCTGAGATAGTATGTCATGATTTGGTTTTGTAACTTTTCTAGAGGCAAATTAGGCTAATTAGACCTTTTTGATTTGTGAGTGACCTGAATACACAGCCGGGGGTAGTTATCTGTATCCTGTCTTGTTAAAAAGACAGATAAACTACATGCATAATGTAAAGAGAAAGTGATTTGGGGACTCACAGATTGCTGTAAATGTTTATATTATATTTATATTTTTAGTATAAATTACATTTAAAATCCAAGTTTAGAGGATATAACACATCCTGATACTAAAGTTTTGAGTTTAAGTCAATGCCGTTTGGGATGAAGAATGTGCTATTCTACTCAGAATAGGCCATATCTCCAGCGGGTGTGCCACATTTACATGTGCAAGTCCTTATTGTACATTAGTTGCATGTGCACACCCCTAATTTGCCTCTCCATGCATAGAGGGCCATAAGCACAATTTTTTACACCTCAAAATTGTTTACTGCGCAATCAGAGAGAGGTTTATGGGAAGTTTATGGGATAATTAGAAGAGTTATATGGAAAATTATATGGATAATTGGAGGAGATATAGGCATGGGTGGGCTGGGGCAGGATGGCATATGCTCCCTACACCAGTCCTATAGTGGACTGCCTGAAAGAATGGGGGACTTTCCTCCTGTGATTTTTTTTGGGGGGTGGGGGTTCACATAGAGTGAGGCGGGGATAGGTAGGGCTTTACTGCTCTTCCTGGTTGCTGGCCCCTCCTCTAGACCAGCTTCCTTATTGTAAGTACCTCCTCTCTCTTCCCTCTCTCCTCCCTCTAACCCCCCCTCATTCATACCACCCCCTTTGGCACCCACAGATAAGGTAAATGTGTTTGTCAGTATTATTAATATGGTGGAGCTATTATTATTATTATTATTATACTAATGTGGTAGTTTTAATATACTAGGGGGTTATTAATATACTAGTTTGACGGGATATTAATATACTGGGGGATATTAATGTTATCTGGAGAGTGTGTGGGGTTAATGATATGTGGAGTCTGTTGGGTGGGCTGCTAATGTTTTGTGGGTACCAGTGTGTACCGGGGTTAATGTTATTTTGGGGCTGGTGTGTAGGGGGATAATGTAAATTCTATTAATTTGATTTTGGGGCAGGTTAAGGAGAAATAGAACTATTTATTAATTTTTTTATGCTATTAAATGTCAGTGTGATTAGTGTTGATGGAGGCTATTTATTAAACATTTATGTTACTAATTTGATGTTGGGGCTGGTTGGTGGGAAATAGGCATATTTAATAAACATGAATGGACAAATAGGCTGATTTATTAAATGTGAATGTTATTTGATGTTGGGCTGGCTGGGGGAACAGAGGCCTAATTTTTAAATGTGGATGCTATTTATTTAACGCAAGGCTGATTGGGAGGAGAATGGCCTACAATGGTCTCTTGTTGCTCTACTTTCCAGGAATAATTCCTAACTCTTTTCCAAACACGACTCCAACATTCCAACATCCGGCCATATAGCATCTTAGCTTCAGACACCAGTAGCAGCAGGTTGACAAAGATGCAAGAACAGGTAGAAAAGAGCAGTACCCGCTGACAACTCAATCCTAGTGGGACAATCCCGACTTTGAGGGAGTTACAGGCATGTGTGGGCTGGGGCAGTGCAGCAAATGACCCCTGGACCAGTCTTATAGCACAAATCTGCCAACATGCAGGGCCAAAGATACTTAGCGTTGCCATGTGCCATTTTTAAATGAAGGCGATCAATTTTGCGTGACACGCGTGGATTCCACATATGAAAATGGCAGTGTCTGTAGGGGTGCAGCAGTTCTCCTGAGAGGCGCTAGGGCTGTTAAAAACTAAATGTGGGCCCATGCTTGGCCACGTTGTTCAGAGGAAGAGAAATTCAAATTAAATTTAACAGGTGTCGAGGGTGCATTTATGGGGTGTTGCCTGGTTTGTGCAGAGCACTCTTTCTGTTGTGCATATTGGGAGAGAGGATGTTACAGGTCAAACTATTGCTAGACACCAGTGGCGGATCCAGGGGGGGCGATCGGGGCAATCGCCCCCCCTAGCAGGGACTTGCTGCCGACGGCAGTGACAGTGTGCTGTCCGGCTGCACACTGTCACTGCCAAGCGGACCTGCACATAGTGTGCAGCCGCCGGCAGCCTTAGATGTCAGATAGGGGGAGGGGCCTAAATCGCCCCCCCCCCCCCTAAATCGCCCCGGGTACAACAATTTTCTGGATCCGCCCCTGCTAGACACACACCCTCCTTAGCCTCACATTGTGGAACACTGGGCCCCTTGGTTGGACTATTTCCAGGAGCGCACGGAGGATTTTTTTTTGGGGGGGGGGTTTCCTCTGCCCCCGAAAAAAAAAAATTCCCAGAGACCTGCCGCGCTCCGTTTCGGCTGCACTGTAGTATACAGCAGCCGTGGCGCTGTCAATGAAGCGTCCGCGGACGCTTCTTAGACAGCGCCGCCGCTGCTGTATACTACAGTGCCGATATGTAGGGCACTTTTTAGCGGAGGGGGGGTTTCTGGAGACCCAGAAACCCCCCTGCGTGCACCACTGATTCCCCCAGTCTATAAGTTGACAACCAGCCTCTTGGTTGAGGAGGAGGATTTGCAGAGTAATGGGATGAATTACAGGTGGAGGTTTGATGTAGAGATGGGGTGATATAATGGAGTAATAGGATAAGTTATAGGGAGCAGTTATATAGATTAATAGATGAAGTTTTAGAGGAAGGTTGTATGGGATAATTAGAGGAGTTATATGGGAGGTTATATGGAGTAATGTGATAAATTTATATCCATCATGAGAACATTCTCTATATTGCGTATCAGTCACTAAAATGCTCTCTGTATGGGATAGTGGTGATTAGAATGTTCTATTTTAGATTGTTTATTAAGATATTCTACAGTATAGATCCCTGTATAATGCACTCTGCATCATATAGAGGTGACTAGAATAGTATCTGCCTTAAATACTGGTTATCGGCTATATAAAACCAAGCTCATATTAGACAAACCACTCCACTCTCACCATGCCCATTTTTCCATTGAAACACACATTGTAGAAAATAATGGGTGCTTGTGTTTGTGTCCCCCGCCCACCCCCCCCCCCCCCCTCCCCCCAACACCAGGGCAAACATTGCTATCCCTATCCTGCATACACGGTAAGTAGAAGGGTTATATAAGAGGACATTGGGCAGGATTTTATTCCATGACTCATTATTTCACTGAACTTTTTCAGATGACATAATATAACGTAGATAAATACGTGAAGATGTGCATTATAATTCACATGTAGAAAAGGTTTATAAAAAGTGGAAGCCATTCAGATAAATCAAAGAGTCAGTTTGAATCTTCTAGGAATTTGGAATGGGAATAATCCATAGAAGAAAAATCATGCCCTAACAGTAAAATTTTAATTGCTGTTGCTCTCCGATCTCCGTGATTTGTCCAGCCCTGGCATAATAGGAGTAAATACATAGAGCAAGTAAAGTTCTATTTAGTAGCTAATACAGTTCTAGATGTGGCAGAAAGAACATCTCCCATGCTCTCCAGTCCCAGAGGTGTTTAGACATGTCCCTAGGCAGCTTATTAAATAGAGACATTCATGCAGACATAAGGGATGAAATGAGTCCAGTGCAGAGAACAACATAGAGTTGTTTCCCTCTTTCGCTAATTTCCTATCTCGTCCTGCACACCTCACATGACCCTGTTCATCCAACACCCTCTCCTGGACCCTCTCCCATCTACCTGATCAGTTCACCGTCCTCTCTATTTCCCTCTCACTTCACCAATTTCAGAGATAAGTGGCTGGATGAGATTTATGTTTAAATCTCTACTTTCACAGTGCCCAGACTATGACTGTACGGTCTCCTATGTAACGTATCACACACATTGCTGTTAGAGAAAGATAAACATACAAAATAAGGAAAGAAAATGTTCTTTGCTGCACACATACATAAATACACGCACTGATTAGGGTCTGGGTGTCTCACTGCTCCTGTCTCCTGCTCTCTAACCTGATTATCTTGCTCCAGATGCCTTTATGATGCGGCTCATTAGAATCCTAATATGATCAGCTTGCAATGTGCTGACAAGGGCCAACTGACATGTCTAGAGACTCCGGTATTCTGTGCGCTCACAGCCTGCAGAGCTTGTGTAGGGCTCTGTCAGTTTGAGAGTTAAGGGTGCAATAGTCTGCACTCTAAGCACATCAGTGAATGATGAACGTGACGATTTCTGTTTTGATACAGCCACAATAACCTTCCAGTTATTTTCGGAAACTTTTTCCAGGAGATGGACCGGTGAAAGTGATTAATGCAGAGATGCAATGTAAGACTCTGTTTGACAATAAGCCAGGGGAGCAATGCTCTGCATTCCTCTGGCAGGTATGTGTCAGCAGAGGGATACCTTCTATCAGGATTGAGCTAAGGGGAGAGGCTCTGCAGGCGTTGGTCAGGAAAAATTGCATAACACAATGCTCTCCAGGTCTCTGGCAGAAAAGTTACAAATCACATCTTCCACTTTCTCTTCTCTTTTCTTTGCTGTTCTGGTTACACTGGAAGTTATTTAAGAAGCGTACTGGCAGTGCAGCATAAAATAGCTCAGTTACCTGTACACCTTGATCCTGCCGGTGCACACTCTTGGGAGACTCCTCGACAATGTAGAAGGACACCTGCTGTGCGGAGAGACGGGACAATCTGCAGAGTCACACTTTGTGTAAGAAGCTTTTTCTTGCATTACGCGATATATGACTTGAAATGCGCTTCTCAGCCAAAGAGCAACTGAAAGGCGCAAAATGGGTCCCATTTAAAACATTAAATATGACCAGTCAACCCCATCCCCGAGCTGGTACAAAACTAAAGGCCTTGTGCAAAATGCTTCCCTACACAGCACGCCTAGAAAGGCGCACTCTCCACCCCTTTATCTCATTTCAGTAATCTCACCCCACAAATCTATATCTTGCAAAATTAGGCACATTAGGAGGCTTACTCCATACTCTGCAAGAACTGCCCTCGCTACGCCCAACTCCTTCCATCAACCCATGCAAAGTTCTGCTCCTCCGCAAATGTCACCATTTTGCTCCATAAACTTATGCACTTTGGCAGCAATGAAGGAATAACTTCTGCTAATGAAGGTGACAGAACCTAACAATGTTACTGATTCATAGAAGTGATGCTTACATACAATCCTGGAACACCCACTTCCATACCTCACAACAGTTATCCTGGCAAAATCATCACATAAGTACAACTGCCAGATCTGCTTTAACAAAAGCTTTTGACATTGTGGGTCACACTATACTGTTAAGCAAAATTTGGTGCTCAACAGTTGGAACACATGCACTAAAGTGGTTTCACTCCTATCTATCAGGAAGATCGCAGTATGTGTTTAGCTCTGGCTCCAACTAGATGTTACCTGTGGCTCTGCTCTGGGGTCACTGCAGCTATCATAATTTTTAAATGACTTACCTATAGTCTATAAGTCAGGTTCTTTTTATAGGTATGTAGGTCGTACTATTTTGTATGTGCATAGCTCAATCTTCTCTGATCTTAAAAGTGTACTGGTTCTCTTAGGTGAAACAATTAATAAATAAAAAAAAATCAGTATCCATGTTATTTGGGACAAAGACTAAACTTGCAATGACTAAAATTACACCTGATGTAATCTGATGAGAACAAACTTCAACACTATCAATGTCCGATTGGAAATAATTGGGTTCTTGGATTGATCCTAGCCTTTGTTTGGTTTGTATATAGACACACTGACATCTAAAATGTATTCCAGACTGGTCTTACTCTTTCGAAACAAAACTTTTATGACTCTATTGGCCTTTACCACAAATCCGACAGCGACAAGCCCTACAAATAGATCCAACCCCATCACACAAGAAATTCTTATGCCTAAAAGGATGTAGTTTATGGTACAGTCCCCCAAACTTCCCTTGGCAAGCTTGACACACTTTACAACTCAATCTGTTGTTTTATTTTGAGGTGTAAAATGTAACTCCAGAACCTACCATGGTGACATATTATCAGATCTAAGTTGGCCATCCCTGGAATCAACACATACAGTAAACTTTGCTTGTTTATTCTTCAAAAGATTTATGGACAAACACCTGAACAGATATCTTACCGCCATTAGCCCCACCCCTCCCCCATTTGACAGCACTTATCACCTAAGATCTACTTCCAGAAGCCAACTAACTATTCATAAATTCAATAAGCCATGTGACCATTCTGCTTTTCCCTACAGAGCTCCCCATTTCTGGAAGAAACTTACCTGAGTCGCTTAAAATTGTCATCTGTTTAAGGTCATTCAAAGCCTCTGTCACTACGTTCTACAAGCATGTTTGTGATTGTAATGCTGAATGCTGGATACATGTAACCATGTATCCAGCTCATGCTTGAAAAGGAGAAGGTGATTGTTAATGTATTTCTTCCTGGTAAAATACTTAATAAGTAGTCAGAAAATAGAGTACAAATGACAAAGAGAGGAGTCAAGATAGGAATTTTCTTACAGCTCAGAATAACCTCTCTATAACACAAATGTGTGTGAATTTCCTCCATGTATTGGAACATGTAAACACACATAATAGAATGAGCTGTGATGGGAAATGTTTGCTGTCACCACACAATGTCTACAATATCATTTAGTGACATTTTGTCACTGAGTTCCTTGCCCCAGGCTCTGACAGATCGTATACTTCATCCCAGGAAGAGCAATCTCGTTGACTCTCCGTCTTGCTTTCAAGAGACGTCCCCCCAACCCTCTTCCACCCTCTGTCTTTCTCTGTCGCTTTGTACATGTGTATTTATAAGCACACGTACGTGAGATGACATAAATCATAAAAGGAGACTAGTACATACCGTTTCCTGTTACATAATCCACCTATAGTTTGATGCAGTATTTCTTGATACTATTCAGCATTATCACCTCTCAGTATCACAAGCATTTCACCTGGCAGCACCTCACATCTAAGAAAAGCAGAGACTGCATAGTGGGTTAAGTGAATAGGTCGATTTAGGTGACATCTAATGCAGCATGGAAAGCTACATGATTTATGTTAATTAAACTTCATAAACTTTTCCAGTAATTTCCCTCTGCTTCTGTACTCAGAACTTACCACTGGATATACATCTTTTCTTTCAAATCTCTATTCCCACAGATAGATAAACTCAGTACATGTGGCAGAAGAATCCAGTGTGTAGACTCCATAGACCTATACAGGTAAGGATCGGAAAAAGCAAGAAGATTAAGTGGCTCTTGTACAACCACTATCACTTGTTGTCAATCTGTTATACTTTGTTTCTTTCTTTGGATATGTTTGCTGATTATTAGACGTACAACCACCTCTGGTGCCGTGATTGGAGGAATTTTGCCACTCGTTTCAGTTTCACCATCCCTCTTTTTTTCTATATATTTCCAGTAGCACAATAACTGGCAATGGCTTCCTCTGATTACCATTCACACCGAGTTTACCTCCCTGGCCAACTGCTTAGATTTTGGATTTGACTATAAGGGACCTCCATGATCACCTGGAAGAGTGATACGCTTTTTTTTTATTAATTTCAGAGATCACACCCTAATGGTAATGGATTGATTTTGATAGCAGAATTTTCAGGTAGGTAACCAATTTAACCACACACAGAACAACCAGATTGTGTAAGTACATAATGTACAGCAATTAGATATCTGCGAATGATCAAATTGTCCATCGCACACTACAGTTTGAACTGCATGTGTAGATTGTTTTTTTTTATTATTATAGAATTCCTTAAACTTCACAATGTTACTTTGGTAATTGATGGCCCAGATCAGATTTTTTTTCCCACATTGGTGATGATACATGCAATGATATGTGTCCAATATGATTAAAATTGACTAACCAGCAAATATTTACATGTGTGAGGTGCTCAAAAGACAACTCCACCTAGATATAAAATTGTTTTCTGGGCTTATGTGTTTATTTTGTGAGCCTTTAGATACAAACCTAGGGCCTGATTCATTAAGGATCTTAACTTAAGAAACTTCTGATTTCAGTCTCCTGGACAAAACCATGTTGCAACGCAAGGGGTGCAAACAGTATTCTGTTTTGCACATAAGTTATTTACTGACTGTTTTTTCATGTAGCACACAAATACTTGATAGCTTATTTGTACACTGACATTTAAAGTTGATATTTGTGTACTACATGCAAAAACAGTCAGTATTTAACTTATGTGCAAAACAGAATACTAATTTGCACCCCTTGCATTGTAACATGGTTTTGTCCAGGAGACTGAAATAAGAAGTTTCTTAAGTTAAGATCCTTAATGAATCAGGCCCCTATTTAGGAATTAAAAATGAGTAATGTTGAAATTTTCCTTTACACTGCAAACTGCAGATGTCATACTACTGTTACTATAATCTTTATAAAAACTTAACTACTAAACTTAACACTAAAATAACACCACCAGACAACTGTTAAATTTGGCAAAATTTAAGTCACAATTTATTAAAATGTAAATTTGAATTTGTATAGGTGGTGGAGAAGGCAAAATTGTGAGGCGGCACGACCAACGTCAAAATACCACAGTGTATGGCCATCCGGCACTAACCACAGGACCCAGGACAAATCCTTTACGATTGACTGGGGCTAAAGCTGGCGTCAGCGTGACTGCCCCCCTCTGGGCTCACAATGCCCTGCCCGTACAAGGCAGGCCAAGGAGTCCTGTTTAAAAGGAACCAAGAGCCAAGGTGCTTCAAAGAGGGTAGGACCCTGCAGCCAATCAGCAATAGCACCGTGTGACCGGTCACCGACTCACAAAATGCCTTTCTGCCAACTGTGGCTGCTCCACAAGGTGAAAAAGATTAGTCATAAACCAAACGTTATATATATATACGGGAGGGTGAGATGGGATTTCCAGCAGGGAAAGAGGATCCAGCATGCCTTTCTTAGGGATATATACTCTGCAGGAAGTAACTTCCCAGCTACTTCCCATTGGCTGGAAAGTGGAGTGAATTTAACCTCGAAATGGTAAGTACCATTCATTAACCCTATCATCTGCATTTAGGGACGTTTAGCTTATGGCTTCACTTGTCATAAACATGTCACTGTGATAAGATTAAATAATGTTGTAGATTTATTTCTGCAGAAAGCTATGGTTTATTCATCAGTTGGTCAGTATGTTGTGGGTTACAGACAGGTTTGCAGAGTGGCTGCCACGTGAATGATGTATGGTGCTGCGGGTATATGTTGGTCCTATGTAAATAAAGGATAACAATATAATCTATATGTTTTCTGTCATAAATATCACTAAACACAAGGTGCAACTAGTTCCCATGTCTTAAATGTGTATGTCTTAAATTATTAATAATAGTGAAGGGACATCAGGACTGTATTGATTACATGTGTCACTTGTGTGCTTCAATGCTTTTATTAGTCAAAACGTGTTTTCCTGTATAAAGTGCATCTGGTAAGTGAATAAGATGTCCTACTGAAATTATATCCGGATACCTGGTTTCCACCATCTCTGATGTGGGTGTGATAAATGTGAGCTGTGAGTACAATGCATGATGGGCATCACAAAACTGTGCCTTCTCCACTCCTTCAATCTCATTTGCATAACCTCCTCCCACAAACCAAGATCTCATCTTTACACCTGGGTGTATTCCTAGACGCATTTATACGCATAGGGCCTGATTCTTCAAAGAATGCAAAACGAACGTAATATGCGTTTTATTTTAAAAAGAAACGCACGCACATCGAGAATACACATTTCCGTATTCAACAAAGAACGGATGAAAAGATACGTCTGTGGATGAATATGGTTCTAGGTACGCTCTGCTTTAACAAACAATTCACTGCAGGATACCTCCAATACATATGTGGAATATAAAGTCTGCCTAAAGAACGCACAGAAAAAAAGTGGTAGAATAGAAACCTCTGAGATGCCCGAAGCTGGAATCAGACGCTGCTGCCCTCTAGCTTGGTACGCCCTTACTGTACATTGATGATGGGCATACGCCCAGTGTCCTCCCCGTTCCGCCTATGAAATCGTAGGCTGACGTAAGGATCCTTTGCGCTCGAAGGTGAAAGCTGGGGGTGCATGTTTTGTACTTCTGTAAATAACATTTACTAACCCGTCTTTTTTCATGGCAGCAACTGGTTAGTAATCAATGGTGATACATTTATCAGCCTTCCTTATTGAAGTATAACTATCATTTCACAGTAACGCAGGCAAGCCAATGTCTGCTGTAGGGCAGTTGTATCACTATGTAGTTCACTTTGCCCCTAAGGATGACAGACCACTAGACTTTGCTCTTGTATTGAACTCAGCCTTTAGCTGTCCATTAAACATGTAATTATGATCAGATCAAGCGGAACCCAGGAGGATAAACACTCTTTAGTGTTATAAGATATGCGCTGTGTCCGTAACTGTGTTATGAGGAGTCTAAACATTGCCTGAAATAGCTGTATTCCTGGGTGTCGGCAGTGACATGAAGGCTGTGTGCACACACTGGGGGACAGAGTCAGTGTCACTTAGCAGATCAGGTGTCAGCAGTTCCCAGCAGTGGGGAGAAGCAGACAGGCGATCGCTGTTAACAGGGTTATGGACAGGGGTCGATTCAGAAACTAGTAGGCTCTAAAAGGTTTAATAATATAGGGGTAGAAAGGTGCTTGCAGAGATAGGTCTGTAATTTTCCCCATAATGGCATGACCTCCTGATCCTCAACCTTTTGTCTCAATTAAAGCAGATTCATTTTTATTTCAAATCAAATATCTTTATTAAACAATATATATATAGGAACATAATTAACATGAAAAAAATTACATACACGTTCGGCTGCAAGCAAGTGTAATACTGGGCCCATAAACCCTTTCAGTTTGCCGCTTCCACCTTCAGGATTCCTGTGGTAATGGTCATGCTCATTGTCCTTTAAAATGGTAGTCCCCAATGAAACCTGGGAGATCAGGGAAAGACTGTTGTACTTGTTTACCGTACAATAGACCCTGGATAAGGACAAGAGCCCAGGAAAAGACTGCAATTCTTGCAAAAATTAGCAAAGTCAAGGATCTTAACGTCTCCAATTTGGTGCGCGGAATCCAGTATTCCATTGGCAACTTTTATATCCAAAAAACTGAGACATTGTTCCTTCATCATCATCATCATCATCAACATTTATTTATATAGCGCCAACAGATTCCGTAGCGCCTTACAATTGGGAACAAACATTAATAAAACAATACTGGGTAATACATACAGACAGAGAAGTAAGAGAACCCTGCTCGCAAGCTTACAATCTATAGGACAATGGGAGTTTGAAACACAAGGGCATGTGCTACATCATATTGCACAATGGACCAGCTAGAATGTAAAGGTAAAAGTATTGAGTGGGCTGTGTGTGTGGCAATGTTGGTCAGAGAGTTGTTGTCTTGCGTTAGCTGTGTAGAGGATGATAATGGGGTAATATAGGGAAATTAAGATGGTGGTTGAAGAATATCATAACCTTGTCTGAAGAGGTGGGTTTTCAGTGAACGCTTGAAGGTTTGCAGACTAGAGGAAAGTCTTACTGTGCGAGGGAGGGAATTCCACAAAGTGGGTGCAGCCCGGAAAAAATCCTGTAACCGGAAATGGGAGGATATGATGAGAGTGGAAGAGAGACGTAGATCTTGTTCAGAACGGAGGTGTCGAGTAGGGAGATATTTCGAGATTTTGAGGAAATGTATGTCGGTGCAATTTTGTTGATGGCCTTGTATGTTAGTAGAAGAATTTTATATTGGATTCGTTGAAATACAGGCAGCCAATGTAGAGACTGACAGAGTGGCTCAGCAGAGGAATAACGGTTTGTAAGGAAAATCAATCTAGCCGCTGCGTGCAAAATAGATTGTAGGGGTTCAAGTCTAACTTTTGGGAAGCCAGTAAGGAGGGAATTGCAATAGTCGATGCGGGAGATGATGAGTGCATGAATTAATGTTTTTGCGGTGTCTTGTGTCAGATATGTGCGTATTCTGGAAATATTCTTTAGATGTATGTAACATGATTTAGATATAGAGTTGATGTGGGGAATAAATGACAGTTGTGAATCAAGGATTACACCTAGGCAACGAGCTTGCGGGATGGGATTTATGGTCATGTTATCAACAGAAATAGAAATGTCAGGCAGGAAGCTTCTGTTTTTGGGTGGGAATATTATTAATTCAGTTTTTGAAAGATTGAGTTTGAGTTGGCGAGAAGACATCCAAGATGAAATGGCAGAAAGACAGTCAGTAACGCGAGACAACACAGATGGTGAAAGATCAGGAGAGGATAGATAGATTTGTGTATCATCCGCATAGAGATGATACTGAAATCCAAAGAAGCTTATTAGTTTTCCAAGAGAAGTGGTGTAGATAGAGAATAGCAGAGGGCATAGGACTGAGCCTTGCGGTACTCCAACTGATAGAGGAAGCGGTGCAGAGGTGGATCCAGAGAAATTAACACTGAAAGAGCGATTAGATAGGTAGGATGAGAACCAGGATAGGACAGTGCCTTCAAGACCTAGGGATTGTAGCGTTTGTATGAGGAGAGAGTGGTCACCAGTGTCAGATGCAGCAGAGAGATCCAGGAGAATTAGAAGAGAGTAATGGTTATTATTTTTTGCTGTGATCAAATCATTCCTTCTGTCTTATCAGCAGCCAATGGAGTATTCCAAGACATCGATAAGTGTCACACAAACTAAAAGTAATCAAGATAAAACAATAGTGATATAAACTGCATCACATCTCGGAGCACTTAGTCCAAATAGGAAATTAAAAAAAAAGTGAAATAGAGCACCCCATCAGCAGGCAAAAATAGAGAAAAAAGGGCTTGTCTGCTAAGCAAAACCCCAGCAAAAGAAAACATGACAGTTGGATCGGTAACAAATTAAATGCATGATTAATATCTCTACTAGCCAATCCTGCACACACCACATTCTTTAATAAGCTCCTTGTCAAATAGTGCCCGCTGAACACCGCGTAAGGTCAGTGCATTCCTGGACAGACTTTCTGGAAGAGATAGGTGATGAAAAGACTCCAGCTTCTATTTGAGGTCTACCCAAAGGTGAAGCCAAGAACCCTTCTCGAGGCTGCGCCAAGATAGGACCCAACACCCTAGTGAGTCTTCTTTTGAATCTTTGCCACTGTCACCCCATTCATGAAAGTTTAAGGATCTTAAATAGTACTCTTAGATGCCTCCTGTCCTATTGATGGGCTAATAAAACCCAGCTACAAAGTAAAATTTCCCTGTGCAGGTCTCTTAGGCCAATAACTTACTTTTATTGTATTTGTGTCAAAAAACGCAAGTGCAAACCTCAAGCAAAAATGCATAGGGGCATATTTACTAAACTACGGGTTTGAAAATGTGAAGATGTTGCCTATAGCAGCCAATCAGATTCTACTTGTCATTTTGCACTAAATAAATGATAACTAAAATCTGATTGTTGCTATAGGCAACATCTACACTTTTTCAAACCCGCAGTCTAGTACATCTAGCCCATAAGGGTTTTGTGTTAGAAGTGCAGTTTACTTGCTGCATACAAGCTTGTATACGCTTGTGAAGGCAATGAAGACGTTAGCAGCTCAGAGCTTTTCCTATTAATTTCAATAGCCCATGCCTTTTAATGGGATTTTCAGTGTATATAAACCCAATTGAAATGTACCCTTACTTGACAATACAGAAAGGAGCCTTCTAAAATCCATTACCAGCTATATGTGTGGGATAACCCTGCTATTATGGAAACCAGCACCAGGCTAGACAGTTTGGGCCAGTCACACTACAACAGGGTTACCCTACCATAGTGAGAGACTAGTCAGTGTGGGTTGGGGCCTCTATGGTGGGAAGTGCCAAAAACAGCGTGAGTCCTCTCCCAGAGATATCCAGCTCTGTGCTGAAAAGCTCAGGGATCTGCCTCGGATGGGTAAAGGAATTGGATAGCAGCCACTGGAGTGGAAGTTTTGACATTCCAGCGATCTTGGTCCCTAAGACCCTTGTCCAATATACCAAGAGTGTAAAGAAAATTAAACACACAGACATAATTTTTAATAAAGTTTATTTGAATAAAACACCCCAAACACCTGTTCACTACTTTTTTATGAAATAAAATCTTTTGTTGTTATTGATCTGTTATAATCCATTGGGAAATGATTTCGTCCTTGTAATCAAATAGAAAACAAAACACTAAGGCTGACTCAACTGCTCGCTACAGCTGTGACCTGGAATTACCGAAAGTCCCATTAACTGCTTAGCCAATCATTAGCATTTTCCCACACTGGCTGCTTGTAATTGGCTTGCGGCTAAGGGAAGTTACAGTCATTCAGCGGTGGTTATTCGTAGCAATCATCCGAATCAGCTTTGATCGGGTTTTTACTATTATGTTCTTATTATGATTTTTTTTTTATAAGGAGCTACAAAAATCTGGAGCGCCGGGCAGTGGGGAAGCACATTACAGAGACGTAGAGGACCAACAGGCAAAGTACTGGACATTCATCAACATCAATGTTTATTTATATTGAGCCACAGATTCTGCAGCGCCGTACAACAAGAATACGTCAATAAAAGACTAATACATACAATGGTAATACATAAATCCAAATAATGCATAAGCACAATTATGCATAAAACAAATACAAGAATTTCAGTAGCCACCTCTCACACTTTTACACAGAGAATATCACCGACTGGTATTAGCGCTACTAACCTGAGAGGCGCGGAGTCTAACACACCACCGGTGTTCACCAGGGACCCCCGCAAGGAGGTTTGGGCTTGGCTGCGTGCGATGTGCAGGTCGCGGTTCTCCCAGGAAGTCACTAGTGCAGCGAATAGGGTAGTCAGACAGGCCGAGTCGAAACCAAGGAAGCGAGGTACCATGGAGAGTAGGCAAGAGTAGTAAGGGACGGTCCAAAAGTCAATACCAGTGCGGGCAGCGAAGTATAAGGGAAATCTGGAAGAGAGGTCAAACAAGCCAAGGAGTCTATACACAGGAGTTCGGGAACAGGAATGCAAACTAAATGCTGGAGCAGGGTAGAACCAATACTCTGGCACTAGACATGTGTCAGAGGCTGCTTTAAGTACTCTAAGGTACCTCCTGATTGGTTTAGGGAGATTTTGGCGGTTTAGACATGCTGGCTGCAGACAGGTGAGCAGAGATAGCGTTCTGCTGCTAGGCAACAGGACGTGGATTGCGGGGAGAAGTTGCCCATCTCCCGCGCCTGTGGAGAGCACGGAGATGGCACCTGACACCACCATAGTAACTATCCAGGTTTTCATTACAGATATGGAATCTGATAGATGTGCTGTATGTACTGACCACATGTATAGGCATCCGGTGACTGTAGGCTGGGGAATCAGAAATCATCCAAGGGCTTAAAATGGGGGAGATAACTAAGCCCTCCCAAGCTAATTAAATTGGCAGTACATTGTTCCCTGACAGTGTTGTCCATTATTTTGAGAGTCCCCTTCCAGACTGGCAGGAGCTGATCCCAGCAAGGGTTCAAGAGGAGGCAGGTAACTTCGAACAGCAATGTCAAGCTCCCTTATGATTAAACCCTCCAATGGGATCACAAGCAATGGTATCCTCCTATCCTCTCTTGGGATATGGGAACTGTAAAGTTATAAAAGTCCCAGCCCAGAAGAGACAAGAATTACAGACATAGCACAAGACTTTGAGGAAGACATCTAGCTAATGCATTCACAGCTGCATCATTAGTTTCCAAATTTTCCACAAAATCCATGTCTTTGTGAAACAGTGCCATCCACATTTACTCAAGCCAAGACTGATGCAATTTCTTTCTCCATTATTGTCTACATAGACTGAGACTACAAGGCTTAAACCATCTACTAAATCTCATTGTTCCATGCAAAACCAACAGAACGTCTTGTTGTAGAGGGCAAAGAACTTGCTTCACTGATGGTCTTCATCACTGATGGTCTTCATCACTGATTGTCTTCTACACTGATAGTCTTCATCACTGATGGTTTTCTACACTGATGGTCTTCATCACTGATTGTCTTCTACACTGATTGTCTTCATCACTGATTGTCTTCTACACTGATAGTCTTCATCACTGATGGTCTTCATCACTGATTGTCTTCTACACTGATGGTCTTCATCACTGATCGTCTTCATCTCTATGATATTTACAGGTCCTGGAAAAGAAGAAGAACGGACTAATATTTTGTCATGAATAGTGGATCCTAATAGCACTTCATTTCATGTTCATCCCCGTGAAAGATGTCTGCACAAGGACAAATCGGGCATTGAAGAGAGAAAAACTAAATTGTCAAGCCAAGTATATTCAGGTAATATACCCAATACTGAACCACTATGTCAGAGGGCATATAAACAGACTGAATAGGGCAGTGCAGACCACAGTAGAGAGCAGAGAATAAGCAGGTAGCAAATAGTGAACTCTGGGGATTAAATTTCCCACCAAGCCCCCAGTCATGCTGACATTATCTAGTAGCATCAGAAAGCATGATACAAATGTTTCCATGTAACAGGCTTTATTGTGCAAACACTTACCAGGGTGTTCAACACACACAACCCTACTAAACAACTGCAGTCAAAAGGGGCTACAGTCACCATTCCTGAGCCACGTACTTTACTCCTCCACCACCAACGTAGGAACCAAGCCAATGTCTTAGCACTTTTGGTAGGTGCACAAAGTGACAAAGTCCACTGAAGCTTCAAGGTTCCAATTCAACATCACAATCCCAGACCAGTCCAACAGGAGCTGGAGCCCCTGTTCCAAAATTAAAGTACTCCTGTCGACAGGATGATGCATCCTTTTATCCCCCGACTGCTTCCCATGGTGGTGTGGCTACAACATGGCAGGTTGTAGATAAGAATTTTCGGATTGGTACCTTATTATCAGAGGGCTTTCACCTTGCCTCCGCCCTATACTACAAGTAGCAGCAGGCACCCTGTAGTGTTTGGCTTTGGTTAGTTTAGGTGAACTAGGTGTGGAACAATAGGCTTTCACTTAACTAGACAAAAGAATATAGTCACTTAAGTTTCTGGGCATCTTGAGCCATGCCCCAAATTTACCCATTGTAGCCCTTTTTAGTGAAAACTAACTCTGGACTGACCAACGCTTCTGGCAAAATATGACTGACCGCTAGAGCACTAAGTCCAGCCGTCACTGCAAATTCTCGGGGTGCTGCCAGTCAGCTGGGTGCCTCAAAGACTTCTAATTATGGCAATTCCTTTAGGGAATATGTTTGGGAATCTAGCGGTACAAAACCCACCAGGTGACATTTAAGAAATGTGTAAACATATCATTAAAGCACATATTAGATCAGTGTTGGCTAACCTGTGACACTCCAGGTGTTGTGAAACCCAGCATGCTTTGCCAATATATAGCAGCTTATTGCTGGAAGGGTATGCTGGGACTTGTAGTTTCACAACACCTGGGGGTAAATGTATGAACCTCCGGATTCTTCAACTCTGGCGAGTTCAGCGTCTTCAGCGCTTAAATTTAAAGCGGCGCTGCCTTGTAAAGGGAAACTTCCCTTTACAAGGCAGCGCCGCTTTAAATTTAAGCGCTGAAGATGCTAATCTCGCCAGAGTTGAAGAATCCGGAGGTTCATACATTTACCCCCTGGAGTGTGACAGGTTAGCCAACACTGTATTAGACCATATACAGTACATTCATTACAGTCATCGAAGTGGTGTGAGGGGATGCTAAGCGGGCTTATCTTTTATTTTCACCTAGCCTGGCAACCTGCCGTCACCACAAAGTCCTGCCATGCAAAGGACAGGATGTACATATCACAATCAGTAAGGGGAGAGGAGCCACGTTTCTGATGTCATGTCCTTCCCATGGTGGGGGTTTATCCCCTGTATGTCTACAGAAACAGGAAAATAAATATATAAAATTCCACTGTTCATGTTTTATCTACACAGTACAGAGGGGACATAAATTGCTAAATTATTGTATTGTTTGTAGAGACATTTTGCGCAGTATTTTCTATTTTTTGCTCACGTGGTAAGTTGACCACAATTTTTAGTCAGCTACAAAGACAACGGAATTCGATAATACAACCTAATTGCATAGATTATACAGAAACAGATGCTACAGGGATAATGTTTCATTACTCAATTAATATCTAATTATACAATTAATTACCATTCTCTGTAGACTTGAGACGCTGGTAATTGCAACAAAATCAGACACATAATACAATCCTAGGTTGTTGAGCAATAAAACCAAGTATAAAAGAACAATATATAGTTTGACGCATAATCAAATCAAAATGTTATTTATAAATTGCAAACATTTTATAGCTGTCAATTACAGAACTCTCTCCAGGAATAAACTTTTAGAGTAATACTTCTCTCCTTCCTGCTAGTTACATCAAGGCAGTCTGGTGTCTGAGACCTCACATTTGTGAGTTACCTCCTGGCTGCTGATCAGCTTTCAGTTTTCTTGGTGATGGAGGGAATAGTAGTTTGAGGCTAGAGCTCTCAGACAGCTCGTCATTATAGGCCTTCCAAAGAGTTGATCGGATGTGTGGGAACAATCTTTTTAAGAGAAAAACCACCCTGGATCCATTGGCGCTTCCAGCACCATATGGCCATTCCTCGGTGCGTTAATACAACAAAGTCTCTGGCATCAGTCAACGCAACTTCTCGAAATGCTATAAGATGTATCAGCATGCTTGAGTTCCTCTTTCCTCATCCAGCAGGAATTGAACATTGATGAAGCACCAGAAGGTGAATATGTCACAGTGGAACTCAGAGACCGAACTAGCGAGCTGTGGGCCCAGGAGCAGGGAAGCGGGGAGGAAGGAACTGGGGCCCCACCTCACTAGTTCACTGTGCAGTGGACCCCCATTATCTCTATGGGCCCCGGTGCATCCCACCTGCTGCACCAATGGTAGTTCCGCCACTGGTTGAACTGGTGGGAAAAGAATATTTAACTAGAGGTCAACAAATCCAGTAGAGAACTTGAGCATAGAGAATGGAATTCAATATACTCCAATGAGAAGTATATATCCCAAAAGAATAGATCTCATGGCCGTTAGACAGAGGTTGGAAGTAGATTGTCTACCTATCCATTCTTCCATACAATACCTACTTTGCTTCCAGGAGATCCAGGGGCAAAGTAGGAAAGTATGAGATGGGTGGATCTCAATGACACAGTTCGGAAGAAATAATTGATGGGATAATAGTGCTATCAATGGGAGTGACAAGCCCAAAACTGCTAAATTTGCCCAAGCTGTGAGTAGACCATACTTGCCAACTCTCCCGGAATGTCTGGGAGACGCCCGCATTTCGCGTGAGTCTCCCGGACTCCCGGGAGAGTGTGGCAATCTCCCCGATTCGGTTCAAACGCTGCGATTCACCGCGATTTTCGGGGCCCCGCCCCCTACACGCCCACCTCCTACTGGCAGCTCCCGGAAGAAAAATATTAAATGTTGGCAAGTATGGAGTAGACCCCAATTCCATGAATGAGGAAAGTTGCAGCTTGAGGGTGAGGCCTACAGTTTGCCCAGAGGGAGAGAGGAACAGGAGGACCAGAATGTGAAGTGTAAGCAACCTGATAGTGTAGAAGCTTGTGCATGAGGTGCTTAACAAACCGTGGATTTTATTGAGAGATGATGTGGCGCAAATGATTATACTAATTATACTACTATTGTGGTGGCCGAGTACTGATGGGACTTCCTTCCCTTACCTTGTCCTCCAGACACGAGTCAGGTTCTTTTTTGGTCGGATATCCGGTGGTCAGGAGATAAATTCTTCAATGAAAGGGACAAGGATTGGACAAATAACTTGGGTTTATTAATAATGCGGTAAAGATAATTTACCACCGCGCCACTGACCCCTTCAACTCAATGGTAATGACAAAATATTAATTTGATCAACATAGAGCACAATAGCATTTAACATATAATAATAAATCAATTTTCAGGTAAATCACTTAACATTAATATTCATCTAAAACATTTGGTGCACCAATATTATCCCTGGTAACGTTACCATATTTACACTCAGTCCTGGGTTGAACTGTGCACAGGAATTTAGTAGAAGTGGTACACGTGGTTGGGGCCCATAAATTACTTTTTCACGCCAAATAAGCTGATGATGTTTTGTATTACACAGTCTCTTTTGTGTGTATTCACAGACCTCTCTATTCTCTCTCCTCTCACACTGTTCTCAGTACATAGCACAGTCTGTTTAGTGTGATGTCACAGATCTCTATACTGCTTATTTGTTTTCAGTACTTTCCTTTTTACTCACACCTCTCTTTGGCTCACTTCTTATCTTCTTCTCTTCTTACACTTACTTCACTTTTAATCTGCTTATAGATCACTTTGTCCGATTTTCATTCTGTTCCTATTTTTCTCTCTCAGTCTATGCAGACACAGGGATCTCTCTCCCTCCGAAGTCTAGAACTTTCCTCTTCCCACTGCCTTCTGGGAGTTCACAGTTATTACCAAAGTTAGTGGACTTGTTGCTAAGCCACACACTCCTCCTTCCTGTTACTCCCGGCAACCACCAACCACTTCTCCCTCAAGAAAATATATATATATTTTTTTAAATCTTTATAAATACTTTTAACAATTAACAAATTAAATTAACAAATTAAAAACATATAGATGCACCCCAGGGTACTCAGATTTTGGGGCACCACATTATCAACTCCTGTTTTATATATCCTCCCCCAATACCCGGAGATGTGAAAAGTCTGAGCTAGCCTGAAGGTATCCTGAGCAGAAGCTCACTCTGTAACAGTGTACCTAGAGACAGAGTGACCGAGCCCGTTGTGTACCCACGCCACCAATCCCTGTGAAAAAGAGGGCTACATGTAATGTGCTATTTTTTACATTAACACCATGCACATCTTTTACTGGGTCAAATAAAAATGTCCTTGTATATGGTGGTGACCATACCTGCTGTGATATTGCATATATGGCCCAAAAACTGCCCAAAAGCAATCCCTGGTCTCCCCCACCTCTCTCTAGGCCTCATAGCAGTCGCACCTTCTGCACCCACGGTAAAAAAGGAGGGTAGCTGCGGTGTCCTACGCTCTCACTTTTTATTACATTTTTCATAGATAGTTTCAATAATCGATCGCACCCTTTTAATACTTTTTATTTGTTAATTTCACCAACTCCCACCATAGCCCTTGTTGCCACTTAATAACATACAACCTTATACAAACAGAATATATTGCAATAAAAAGAGGAGTTACTTAATACACAAGTAAGGGTCACACGAACCCTAATTTAGGAGAAAAAAATGAAACGTATTTAATCAAGTAGGTGAATTTATAGGATAACATATTGTGCTTTGCTTAACTTTTAGGTTACTCCACCCTCGTGTTGTGTACCATAAACTTTCACACAAAGTGTCTGCTCAAATGGACGATCAAAACAGAATTGGAGTGTTCTCAAAGTATTGTATGTGCTTAGCAAAACAATAGGGCACAGAAAAGACATGTACACTGCATTAAACGAGCCCCAAAAACACTATAGAGGTCATTTACGAAACTGCAAAACATGTGGACACACAAACCTTTTCTATTTGATCGGCACATTCATAGGTACATGTCCAAATTCCGGTGTTTGGAACTAAGCATAGAAAATCAAGCTGCACTTACTTATCCGGTACTGCAGGTCACACTGGCCGCACACAGTGGAAAGAGTACAAATGTCAATTTAATGTCCTTTTTTCTACCCCCTTCATTAATTTCAGTTTTTACTCAAATACTGCTTGTTTTATTTATATACTAAATGTAATAAAGAGAGTATGGGGATATGTTTTACTACATATGTCACAGCTGTGTGCACAAATGTATATATTACATTAATTAAAATTAGGGATGTGCACCGGCGACTTTTGAGGTCTCGTGTTTTGTGTTTTGGATCCGGATTTTCGTTATTTTTGAGGTTCGGATTTGTCTCGCAAAACACTTGACGAAAGGTCTCGGTTCGGATTTAAGGTTTTGGATTCGGATTTTTTTTGAAAAAAACATAAAAAGTTTAAAAATCAAGTTTTTGGGCTTATTTTCACTCCTAGGCTATTATTAACCTCAATAACATTCAATAACAAGCATTTCCACTAATTTACAGTGTATTCTGAACACCTCACAATATAGTTATTAGTCCAAAACGTTGCAACAAGGTATCTTTCTGGACTGCGTAGAGGAGTGGGTCACCACAATATATATTAAAAACCCTGAACTTTTATGATTCGCACCAATAAATGTACCTGGACTGCGTAGAGGAGTGGGTCACCACAATATATATTAAAAACCCTGAACTTTTATGATTCGCACCAATAAATGTACCTGGACTGCGTAGAGGAGTGGGTCACCACAATATATATTAAAAACCCTGAACTTTTATGATTCGCACCAATAAATGTACCTGGACTGCGTAGAGGAGTGGGTCACCACAATATATTAAAAACCCTGAACTTTTATGATTCGCACCAATAATTGTACCTGGACTGCGTAGAGGAGTGGGTCACCACAATATATATTAAAAACCCTGAACTTTTATGATTCGCACCAATAAATGTACCTGGACTGCGTAGAGGAGTGGGTCACCACAATATATTAAAAACCCTGAACTTTTATGATTCGCACCAATAATTGTACCTGGACTGCGTAGAGGAGTGGGTCACCACAGTATATTAAAAACCCTGAACTTTTATGATTCGCACCAATAAATGTACCTGGACTGCGTAGAGGAGTGGGTCACCACAATATCTTAAAAACCCTGAACTTTTATGATTCGCACCAATAAATGTACCTGGACTGCGTAGAGGAGTGGGTCACCACAATATCTTAAAAACCCCGAACTTTTATGAATCGCACCAATAAATGTACCTGGACTGCGTAGAGGAGTGGGTCACCACAATATCTTAAAAACCCTGAACTTTTATGAATCGCACCAATAAATGTACCTGGACTGCGTAGAGGAGTGGGTCACCACAATATCTTAAAAACCCCGAACTTTTATGAATCGCACCAATAATTGTACCTGGACTGCGTAGAGGAGTGGGTCACCACAATATATTAAAAACCCTGAACTTTTATGATTCGCACCAATAAATGTACCTGGACTGCGTAGAGGAGTGGGTCACCACAATATATATTAAAAACCCTGAACTTTTATGATTCGCACCAATAAATGTACCTGGACTGCGTAGAGGAGTGGGTCACCACAATATATTAAAAACCCTGAACTTTTATGATTCGCACCAATAGTTGTACCTGGACTGCGTAGAGGAGTGGGTCACCACAATATATTAAAAACCCTGAACTTTTATGATTCGCACCAATAAATGTACCTGGACTGCGTAGAGGAGTGGGCACTGGGCACCACAATAAAATATATAAAAAACCTTCAACAGATCTGCATTACACTACACATACGGCTGCTCCTCCATCCTCTCCATCATATACATGTTGGAGTTTTAGCGTGTGACAACCTCTTGTTTTTGATAATGTCAGTGCATTTTGAATATTTTTCAATTTGCCCCACACCACTGAATGTACTTTATCTATGATACGCAATACGCATCTATCTATCTTGACTGCGTAGTGTGGTGGCCCCGGTACACAATTTGGTACCGAGGCCACAATATAATTAAAAAACCCTCCACGTGTCTGAATTCCACCAAACAAGTATCTGGACTGCATAGTGGGGTGGCCCCGGTACCCAATTTGATACCGGGGCCACAATACCTCCTCCAAACATGGTACAGACAATTCGTCATTGAGATCCCAGACAGACAGGGTCAAAGTGTTATTGTTTGACTTTGTAAACCCAAAAAACTGTCCCTGTTGCACATAGTCGTGCAATGAAGACTGACTTTTTCATTTAAAGGCACGATCTTTCAAGTGTAGTGTTTGTAAGTCTAAGTCATATTATACTTTTGGTAAAATTGGTTTATTTTGTTCCTCTTTATGGTAATTAGTAATAGAATTAAAGTATGAAATAGAATTAAAGTATGAAATAGAATTAAAGTATTAAATAGAATTAAAGTATGAAATAGAGTGGTATATAGAGTTGTAGTGTGGTATAGATAGAGTGGTCCACACAATATAATAATAATAAAACCCTCCACGTGTCAGAATTCCACCAAACAAGTATCTGGACTGCGTAGTGTGGTGGCCCCGGTACACAATTTGGTACCGAGGCCACAATATAATTAAAAAATTGGGCATCAACTGTCACCGTTGTTTAATATCTGATACACCTAAATATGGACTGCACAGTGGAGTGGCCCCGGTAGTAAATTTGGTGCCGGGGCCACAATACCTCCTCCAACTTCCAAGTGTAGTGTTTATAAAGACAGACAGCGTCGAAGTGTTATTAGTTGACTTTCTTAACCCTAAAATTGTCCCTGTGGCAAATATTCGTGCAATGGACAGTTACTTTTTTATTGAAAGACTCAAGCTGTCAAGTGTAGTGTTTATAAAATATAAACAACAATACAGTAGTTTTAGAGCACGTCAATACCTCTTGTTTTAAATTATGACACGGCATTTTACTTTTGGTTTAATTTCTTGTATTTTTTTAAATTTGGTTTTACTTTTTGAACATGGCAAACGACTGTTGATTGGTCATATAATGCAAAAAAAAAAAGGTCCAAGATGGAATTGTCCTTGGGCCCTCACACCCACCCTTATGTTGTTTAAATAGGACATGCACACTTTAACAAACCAATCATTTCAGCGACAGGGCCTACCAAACAACTTTGGCTGAAATGATTGGTTTGTTTGGGCCCCCACACCAAAAAAGCTATTCATCTCTCCCTGTACAGACTAAACAGGCTCTACTGAGGCAAGATGTCGTCCTCATCCTCAACCTCTGATTCCTCTCCCCCTACAGTGTGTACTTCCTCCTCATCACACATTATCAATTCGTCCCCGCTGGACTCCACAACCACAGGTCCCTCCGTAGTATCTGGAGGGCAGTGCTGTACTTCATTGAGGAATTGATTATTCATTTTTATAAACATCATTTTTTCAACGTTATGAGGAAGCAACCTCCTTCGCCGCTCACTGACCAGGTTCCCCGCTGCACTAAAAACTCTTTCCGAGTACACACTGGAGGGGGGACAACTCAGGTAAAATAGAGCCAGTTTGTACAGGGGCTTCCAAACTGCCTTTTTTTCCTGCCAGTAACAATATGGACTGTCTGACATGTCTACTTGGATGGTGTCAGCAAAGTAATCATCCACAATTTTTTCTATTGTGACAGCATCCAATGCAGCGAGAGTAGACATGTCTGCAATGGTTGGCAGGTCCTTCAGTCCGGACCAGATGTTATCAGCATCCTCGCCAGTGCCTCTTTTGGGAAAACTGAGCTTTTTCCTCGCAGCCATAGATGTGGAAGAAAATGAGGGTGGAGCTGTTGGCATGTCACGGTCCTCTTCAGAGGACAATCTCCTGACCAGCAGGTCTTTGCACCGCTGTAGACTTGTGTCCGCCAGAAACAGAGACACAACATACGCTTTAAACCGAGGATCGAGCACGGTGGCCAGAATGTATTCCTCTGACTTTAAAAGAGTGACCACCCTCGGATCCTGGCAAAGCGTACGAAGGGCTACATCCACAAGAGCTACATGCTTGGTGTAATCGCAATGGCTTACCAGCTCCTCCCTCACTTTCTCCAGCTGCTTCTGCAACAGCCTGATCAGGGGAATGACCTGACTCAAGCTGGCAGTGTCGGAACTGACTTCTCGTGTGGCAAGTTCAAATGGCTGCAGAACCTTGCACAACACGGAAATCAGTCTCCACTGCGCTTGACTGAGGCGCATCCCCACTCCTTTGCCTATGTCGTAGGTGGCTGTGTAGGCCTGAATGGCCTTTTGCTGCTCCTCCATCCTCTGCAGCATATAGAGGGTGGAGTTCCAGCGCGTCACAACCTCTTGTTTGAGGTGATGGCAGGGCAGGTTCATGCTTTTTTGATGTGCCTCTAGTCTGCGGTAGGCACTGGCTGAATGCCGAAAGTGTCCAGCAATTTTGCGCGCCACCGCAAGCATCTCCTGCACACCCCTGT